>NC_029773.3:71287603-71390407 GCF_000817695.3 Arachis duranensis | reverse complement strand
GTTGCTGGAAGGCAGTGTGACACTGTGAGAGTGCAGTTTGGAAAGGTTCTGGCTAAGGAAAGACCTGGTATTTAAGTGTGTCCATTGTGACCCACCTCTCTTTCCTGGGGACCCTTCCTAGTGCACGGTCTATAATTAAGTTATACTATTCTAGTATACGGTTGCAACAATGTCAGGATATTCAAGTGCTGTGAAGCTTGAAATAGAGAAATTTGATGGAAGAATCAATTTTGGCTTATGGCAAATACAAGTCAAGGATGTGTTGATACAATCAGGTTTGCACAAGGCGTTGAAGGAGAAGATCTCTGGTTGCTCTCTCTATGAGAGAAGATGATGTTCTCTAGAAGACAAAAAGTATCCTCATGGTATTACCGCACTGCCATGGATAAGGATGAGTTGTGGCAATCGGGTCCACAATTGCACACAGGCATTGGTTGGCGTTAAGATGCAAGGTGTGTGGCGGAGTTAGGTCGATGGCTGAAGAACTTCCAGGAAAAGCCAATTTGGAAGTTGCACCATGAATTTTCAGCAAGGTTTCGATCTGTACCAAGGCAAAATGCTTGGAGTGGTCTAATTCCAAGTGAGTATACTTTCATAATGGAGTATGATAGTTCTCTGAACTATGATTATCGGTATAGACAATGGCAGCAAAGAATTGTCGGTGTTGACAATGGAAGCTGAAGATGTGTGACTATTTCAATCAAGGTGGAGATTGTTAGGATTTGGTTGAATTAGTCCCACATTGCTTAGGATAGCAAATGGAGTGGGTGGCCTAGGCTATAAATATGAGGCTAAGTTCTCCATTTGTTTTTGCACAAGTCAGAAACACTTTAAGCTTGTATCTGATTTTTCTTTTCCTCTGTACTCTTTTTTAAAGAGTGTTGTGAGGTGTAGTTAGATATTTGCTTTGAGAGAGTGTGGGTGTATTGGGGTGCCGGTGAGAGAAAGAAGTCTATGTGTTGTAACAATTTTCACATAGTGATATTCTCTGGTTGTCATTTGACAACGGCTGTGGTTTTTTCTCCGGTAATTGGAGTTTCCACGTTAAATTCTTGTGTTGTGATTGTGTCTATTTTATTTCTCTGTCAAAGGTATTTTCTCAAGGGGGAATGGTGTCTTATTCCCAACAGTTTATACTTTTCCAAAGTTTGCTAGTAAAAAAAGTGAGTGCTTTCTTTTGAAACTTTCTGCTGCCAAATGTTTCTGACTTAGTATGCCTATGTTCAATGTAAGAGAGTGGTTATGCTATGGTGGTCAAAGGAGGTAGAAGCTAGAAAAGAAGTTTTAAGATATTTTGAAACTGAATTTCCTAAGATGTATTTGGAAGTAAAGTTCATATTGAAGATCCCATTTCATTTTGTATTATTGGATGGATAACAATTAATTACTTGTTGTAAAATGTGTAGTTGTGAATGAAATTGGTTGGATATTATGGCAGAGTATTGAGAATATCTGCAAGTATATTAGTAGAATATTTGCTCATTCAAATCTGCAATAATTCTTTTTATATATTAATTTATCTATTTATTTATTTTCTTAGTAAAGCGTTTAATTTCTTTTACTCTTTTTGTTTCTTGGTTAAATGTTGTGACTGATGACATGGAGTTTTGGCAGGAAAATGAAGATCCTAATGTTTGTTTTGGATTTCACAATAGGCTTAACAAAATTACTATATCTGAGGCAAGCTCTAATCTAACCGATTCGTTTATTGTGTATTATTATGCAGGCATAGATATGCATATTGTAGTGGAAGGACCTTGCTAAGTCTCTTGAAGCTCTTATTTTACCATAAATATGCATATGCTTGTTCAGTTTGTTTATTTTTGAGATTGCCTTATTGTACTTAAATTTTATGATCGACTTAACATGTTCAAAACATAGAAAACTAAAAAAAGATTCATTCTTAAATTTATATGCGTATAAATTGTTCATTTGGATAGTGACATTTTATCCATTAGGTAATGTCTATGGCTCCTCAATTCCAAATCATGTTACTAAACTTAATATCCTTGTCTAATCTAGTAAATATCATTTAGCACAGACATGCATTATAAGAGAACTACAACTGGAACATGTCACAATTATTGCACAATATGTAAGAATTTATTGGTAATATGCTTATTCATTTTTTAATTGTTTTATTTGTGGTACTTTACTGCTTTAGTAATAACACTGTTTTTACATAGGTTGAATTATTATGATTTTTAATTGAAAATTGTTTGGCTGATGCAGTTTGGATCTTAGAAGAATTGAACAAGTCGCCGGGAGAAAGAGAAAACATTGAATGGATCTTAGAAGAATTGAACAACTTTAACTAAGTTTGGCCTTAATTTTAGACTAGGTTTATGTTTATATTTAGGCAATTCTGATAGTGGTTAGCTACAAGAGCAGATTGTTTTATACACCTTTAGTGTATATCACGGTACATATTTTAAAGATTTTCTTTTTTTCAATGGTATTTGTTTTGAATTATAGTTGATGGATCAATTTGTTTGTGTTTTGAATTATATTGACTTGTTTGTTTATAATATTTTTCTTTTAATTTGATAATACGATGAATTTGTTTATTTTTGAAATAATATAAATATTCAACTACAAATTAGATAAAAATTTGTATTAAATTTATATTTATTTTTTATGAAAACAAGTTTATTTTGCAATGGAAAAATCTAAAAAAATTATATTTTAATTTACTGACGGATTTACAGACAGATTTTCTGTCTGTAATCAGAGTGGGAGATGATTTTCCAAAGTTCAAATTACAGACGTAAAATTTGTCGAAAATTCCGTCTGTAATTAGAGACGGAAAATCCGTCTGAAAATCCGTCTGTAATTACAGACAGAAAATCTGTCGAAAAATCCGTTTATAATTACAGACGGAAAATCCGTCGATAAATCCGTCTATAATTACAGACGGAAAATCCATTGGAAAGTTCGTCGTCTTCGGAAAATGGATGGAGAATTTACAGAGGAAAAATCCGTCGGTAACTGGTAAAAATCCGTAGGTAATTTTTCGACGGAAAAAAATCCGTCGGTAAATAATTTCTGACGGGGCTTTTACAGAGGGACAAAATCCGTCGGTAATTTCGTCGGTAATCAAAAATCCGTCTGTAATAAAGACTAAATCTGTCTGTAAATCTGTCTATATTAATTCATTTTCTAGTTGTGTCTCCCTGCGCAGCTCGCCGCCTTCCTCCTCCGTGCCGCTTCATCTGCGCCGGAAACACTCATCGGATATTTGGATGTGACTGTGTTAATTTTTATTCACTATTTTGCATGATTTGTAGTGCTTTCTCTCCCCTATCTTCTCCTTTTTTCTGTTAATAAACGTGTTTATACTGTTTTTGTTGGCTTTTTTTCTCGATTAATAAAAAGCGTCATAATTTTAGATGTGTTTATATTGTTCTTATTTTTTTCTGATTAATTAAAGCATAATTTTAGATGTATTTATGTTGTTGTTTTTTAAATCTGGTTAATGAAAGGCTGTATAATTTTAAATGTGTTTATGTGTTTAATTGGAGGCAGCTGAGCTTGTAATCAGACTGTCGTAAAAGAATAATTACATTCTAATTTTGGATGTGTAAATAATTTTTGTTCACTATTATGCATGATTTATAGTTCTTTGTCTTTTCTTTCTTGTTTTCTATTTTCTTGGATTAATAAAACTCAGCATAATTTTGGATATGTGTTTATGCTGTTTTTTTCCTGATTAATTAAAGATAGCATAATTTTAGATGTGTTTATATTGTTGTTATTTTTTTATTCTAGTTACTGAAAGGTTGCATAATTTTGAATATGTTTATGTGTTTAATTGGAGCCAAATAAGCTTGTAATCAAAATGTCATGAAAGAATAATGACATTCTAGTTTCGGATGTGTAGATAATTTTGTTCACTATTCTCCAATATTTATAGTGATTTGTCTCTTTTTTTTATTTTTTATTAATGAAAGACAACATAATTTTAGATGTGTTTATGTTATTTTTTATTTTTTTTCTCTATTAATAAAAGGTAACATAATTTTGGATGTGTTTATGTTGTTCTTGTTTTGTTTTTTTTTTCTGATTAATTAAAGGCAACATAATTTTAAATGTGTTTGTGTTTAATTGGACCAATTGAACTTATAATGATATTCTAGTTTTGGAGATGACGTTATGAGAGAGGGAGAAAATAAAGGAAATGCTTTATTATAGTGATAAGAAGTTAGAGATTTTTTAGTTGATAAAGTTTAAAATGAAGGTGGTTTCTTAAAAATAGGAAATATGATTAATTAAAAAATAAAATAATAAAATAATAAAATATTAAATTTAAGGGCTCAATAAAGGCTGAATTTTGTTGTACAAGTAGTATTTTTCTTAATTTAAGTTGTTTCTACCTGTATCTGTTTTGTACGTTCTTTTTTATAGAGCTGAAACTATAGTCAATGAACCGGTAATTATGCCAATGACTAGTTAGTTGGTTAGAGTCATGTAAAGAAGTTAGTTAGTTAGATATTGCTTAGCTGGCATTGGTTAGTTTCATAATCATTCTGAGTATATATAACAACATGTAATACACTTTACTGTTTTGAATTCTGAGTACATATTACACACAATAATACTAAAATAGTGGTTACATCCCTTGCTTCTATTCTCTCTTTCATTTTTTCTAGATTTTTTTATTCTTCCTTCTCTTCAACTGAGTCTGATATCTTTCATGGTATTAGAGTCAAGTTTTATTCATAGCAAAAAACTTAAATAATTCTAAAATCTTTCATGGTATAAGAGCCAGTTTCTATCCATAACAGAAAACTTAAATAATTCTAAAACTCAATCGACAATGGTATCGAATTTCATTTCTTTTCCAATCTCGATGAAATTAGATGATGAAATTTTTTTAATGGAAAGATCAAGTTGAATCAACGATTGAAGGACACGATTTACTGAATCATATCACAGAAATAGATATTTCACAACCATATGATGTAACTGGAGCACAAAATCCAAAATTCCAGAGGTGAAAACGTCAAGATACGCTGTTGAAGTCCTGGTTATTGGCCTCTATATCAAAGCCATTCACTACACGAATGGTACATTGTGTTTATACCTGTCAGGTATGGAAAAGGTTAGAAGATCATTTCTCCTCTTAAATTAAAGCTCGAATCATTCAACTCAGAAACAAGCTTAGCAACATTAAAATTGAAAATTCAGTGAGTGAGTATGTCCTAGCAATTAAAGGAACTATAGATGCCTTAGCCTCAGTCGGTGAGCCAATTCATAAGAGCGATCACATTAATGCTATGCTTCATGGATTAACTGAGGAGTATGCTCTGGTAATCACAGTCGTAGTGTTGAGATCTACCAATATCTCAATTGGAGAGGAGAAAACACTGTTGCTAACACATGAGAGTATGCTTGAGAGATTCAAAAAATCAAATCCGTTTATACAAGCAAATCTTGCATAAAGGTCCTTCGATTTTAGTCGTAATAGAGGTAGCTTCAGAGGAGGTTTCAGAGGTGGTGATCATAGGAGTAGAGGAGGTAGAATGATGAGAGGAGGAAGGTTTTTTCTTTATGAAAGTAGAGGCAGATTTGATTCAAGATTTTGTAACATGCATCTCCAAGATTCAGCAATGACAGTGTAAGATTTACCAATGCTAATAAGAATACTAATAATCGTTTTGGTGAAATTCAGGACAACAACAACAGCAATATGCATCACCTTCACAAGGTCCCCAAGCAAACGTCAGTAATGTTATGGCCACATCAACAATTGTGTATGATTAGAACAGGTATCCAGATAGTGGAGTCGCTCACCACTTGACACCAGATTCTGGAAATGTACCCGATGGAGAGACTACAGGATCTGATCAGGTAATAGTTGGCAACGGATCAAATTTGCAAATCATCTCCATTGAAAATTCATATTTTAAAATTGATTTGAGTTCTAATCAAATTTTGTTATCCAAGTTATTGTATGTGTCAGATATCACTAAGAATATACTCAGTGTACACAAGTTCTATTGTGACAACAACGTTTTCTTCGAGTTCTATGCTAATAACTACTGTGTGAAATCTTAGAAAACTGAGGAATTGCTGTTGTATGAAGATGTTGTGAACGAGATGTATAGATTTCTAAATTTCAACCCATTAAGGACTACTTTAGTTGCTTTTAGTTCAGTAGTGACCTCTAATGATCCTTTTCAATTGTGGCATGCAAGATTGGGGTATACATCTAATAAAATAGTTAGTGAAGTGCTTAAATCATGTAATATTTTTTTTATGAAAATAAGCTGGCCTGTACAGCATATAGTGTAGGCAAATCACATCAGTTACCTTTTCTTGTGTCAAATATAGTGTATACAACTCCTTTATAATTGGTGTACTCGGACATTTGGGGACCAACCCCTCTCTCCGATAGAAATGAAAACTTTTATTTTGTTAATTTCATTGATACTTATTCGAAATTCACTTAGATATATTTGCTTAGAACCGGATATCAACTCAAATAATTTTTTCTTAATTTTCAAAGCATGGTTAAGTTGCAACTTAACTCGAAGATTAAAGTTTTTTAATCTAATAATGTTGCTGAGTATCTTGGCTTGTCAAAGGTATTGTAGGAAAAAGATGTGATTCACAGATTCTCTTATTCTCATGTGCATCACCAGAATGGTAATGCAGAATGAAAACACCGACATGTTGAAATGGGGTTGACACTGCTTGTTGGTACTAGCATGCCTATTAGTTATTGGAGTGATGCGTTTCTGACAGCCACACAATGCATCAATACACTTCCTACCCCAACTCTGTAACACATCTCTCCCAGTGAAAGACTATTTGGCAAGGAGCCAGATTATAACAGTTTTCACATTTTTGGTTGCCTGTTCTTCCCCCATCTCAGACCTTATAACAAACATAAGCTGGAGTTTCATTCGGCATCGTGCATTTTTCTAGGTTATGACATGTCTCACAAAGGATATAAATACCTTACTAAGTCTGGCAAGGTTGTCCTCATTGAGCATGTTATATTTCATGAGAATAATTTTTTTTAAAGAGAATTCTTTTCCTGGCAAGTGTGATGAGACTGTTAAAGTAGTAGTACCCTCTTTAGGCCCAAGAATTTCTCTTCTACCCAAACCTGCACCTACTCACCCTCCCATTCCACCTTCATCTGTTTCACTAATTCCACAAAATTTTTGCCCTTAAATCTCCTCGCATCACTCTCTTCCTCCTGCTGCCAATTCCTTACCTCCATCGCCATTCTTGCTGCATCAATCTCCCTCTCTTGTTACAGGGCTTTCCCTTCATTTGAATGTCTTATTCCAGCCTCCAACACCTATGGCCCCTTCAGCTACCCTGGTTCCGATTTCTATTTCGGACCTTGAGATTGTTCTACTGTAGATTGCTCTCCCACTAATGTAACCTACAAACTCTCATCCAATGACGACTCAGAGTAAATTTGGTGCTATCCAGCCAAGGATTTTTCATGTTGTTGTTGAGCTGCTGACAGTAAAGGAGGCCCTACTTCATCCGAAGTGAAAAGAGGCCATAGATGTTAAATTTGAAGCCTTATTAAAGAATCACACCTGAGAACTCATTCCTTTTCTTCAAAGATGAGAGGCTATTGATAGTAATTAAGTGTTTAGAATCAAAAATAATTCAGATGACATTTTGCAAAAATATAAAGTCATCAGACTAATGGCCTAAGACTTTTCACAAAAAATATTTATTGTTAGAAAAAAATTGGAGATTGAATTAATAAAATTATTATTTACACAGCCGACTAAATAAATAAAAATTCCCTCATTATTCTTCAAAGAGACATATATAGATAAAGGAAAAATATATGTTGCCAAGAAGTTATCTGCCAACTTTTAACAGCAATAATTAATTATTATTTTTTATATTTTTTAAAAACTAAAATTTGAATAATCAGGATTTAATCAAAATTTACCCTTTCATTTTTATTTTTACTTAGAAACCATAATCTCTCTCCCAAACCCCCCACGCCATCCTTTATCCACCCTAGTCTCCTTGCCTCCGTTGCTATCGCCTCATCCGCCGTTTTCGCAGGGAAGATAGTCAGTGTCGTGCGTCTGCTTCACCATCATCGCGTCCCATTGGCCACCCTTCCTCGCCGTTGCATCGTCCAGAGTCCGTGAGCTAGCACCGCCGACCCTTCCGCGTTAATCTCCTCTTGCCACTAGCCATTCTATTTGGTCGTTGCTGCAGACCTCCCGAGAGAGCAATGCCGGTGCATTATTTTTGAATTTAAATCAGGTACAGTCACTCAATGGTTCAATCTCTCTCTCCAAATTTTTTATTTGTCCAAGTGCATGTGTATAGTGTTTGAATTTTGGTTGATCAAGTATGTTATTCACTATTTTTGGAATTTTTGTTGGTGTTATATGTGAATCCACATGTGTATGATGTTTGAATTTTGAAATATTTTGTAAGGCTGCAGTCCCAACTCTTCCACGCACCAAAGTGGCTCGCTGCAGTCAATTCAACCATGGAAAAGCTGTGTTTTTTCAAGTAAATTCCAACCCAATGGAATTGAAGAATTGCTTTTTTATTATTTTATTTGATATTAAATATTTAAAGAAAAGAGAGAAGAGGGTGTTCCAATCCAATACAAGGGCAATTCCAAATTTTCAATGATTGTCTATCCCATAAGTAGGATTCTGATTTTTCAATTTAGGAATTTTTGTCTGTTGTGTGTGTTTATGGAGTAATAAGAAGTAGAGCCGTTTCTTTTACTCGTTAAAAGTCATGACTTATGTTGTGGATAAATTAAAATCTTGACTAGTCAGTAAAGATTTTAACTTGTATCACCTACTGAAGAACAAAATTTGTCTAAGAAAAGTCTGTGAATGTTGTTGCTTAAACATGAATATTTCTAGTTTAAACTCCATTCTATAATGCACTAATTATGTTTGTAATCTTACCCTTAAGCTGTGGATTTTTCGTTTTTTGAGGTTTCATATGTGTCTTCCTCTATTGGTATAGCATGTTTCTTTTTTATATGTTCTGAATGTTTCTATTTCGTAAGTTTCAAATGTTTTTTTGTGTGTTTTGGAATTTTTTTGTTGAAGGTTTTGAATTTTTCTTGTTATTGTATATTTGTAGAGTAAAAAATATACAAGAAGAAGAAGATGATATCCGAAAATAGCCTTTAAATGAGAGTACTAGTTGTTGATGATGATCCAACATGGTTCAAGATCCTTGAAAAGATGCTCAAGAAGTGCTCTTACCAAGGTAACTACTAACTGTTTCTTTTACTCATCATATCATTGCTATGGTTTGTTGATATTATTAGACGTCCAAGTGTTAATATGATAAAGGATTATGTTTTCTTTCCTTTTCTTTTCTGTTTTAGAATAGTTACAATTTCTTATTGCTGCTGTGTATTTATACAAGTGACTCTTACTGCAAATAAAACAAGCATATCTTATATATTTGTGCCATTTAAGTTATCATTCAAGTTATCATTCGTGCCATTTAAGTCTATCTCTTAATTAAATAATACAAATTGTGATTGCTGACCAAATTAAAACTTTTTCACTATGTTAATAAGACTAAAACTTTTTCACTATGTTAATAAGACTTGTCTTTGTTTCACAGAAGTTGGTCCCTAGAAAATTCTAGATTTGATTAATATACCATGGCTTACCAGAGAAAATGTTGGTAAGTGGTGGTTTAGTAGTATATTTGTTGTGGATTATTTTTTAATGCAAATCTAATCTTCTAACTATGATATATGGTGTGTTTTTGGTGGAATTCTTTTATGCAAGTTGCATGTTTTCTTTTAAATTTGTTCTAATTTTTGTCTTGGTAGGTAACAATAGTGATAATTTTGTGCATTTTTTTTTTTTTACTTTCTGTAGTATAGTAGTAGATTTTTTTATGTGAATCAGTAGATGATTATCAACTTAAGCCTTGCTAGTTGATTAATTAGCTTGATAGAATATGCATATATGGCTCCATAGCAATATGATTCACATTATATTTGTGTGCTTAAATTAATTATTTATGCTTCAAGTCATCATTGCGCATATTCTTTTCAAATTGTTTTGTGTATGCAATTGACTAATTTACTCTTTGCGTAGTGATTTTTCTCAGAAAATTAATGTAGCAGCCACTTAAAATCGAGAGGTCAATTCTGTTGTTAGAATGAATGAATGATTTTTGCCAGATTTTTTAACAATTGTTGTAGCATACATGTTTTTGTGCGTGATACACTGATATTACTATAATATTCTTTTTTGTGTGATACATTGATACTTATAAAGCATTGAGAATGGGCGAGTCATCTTCATAAGTACATGTTATTCTATTATTATAAGGCATTGAGAATGAGCGAGTCATCTTCATAAGCACATGTTATTTAACTATCATAAGTTTTCCAGGTGCAAACTTTAAAGCGAATCAACACTAGTTATATGATTTCTATTTATGAAGAAAACAACTTTGGAGGTTCTGGTTATGAGAAGTTAATTTTGCAAGTTTATATTTTCAAGTTTTTAAAGAAATATTTTTTTTCTTGTTTACTAAAAGAATCTCCACGAAAGTTTCATCAGAAAAACACATGTACACAAATTATATCTTCTCAAGACATTTCTTGTTAAGACACATCTATAAAAGACACCTCGTTAGAAAAACACATGTACAAAAATTATATCCTCTCAAGACACTTTTTCTTAAGATGCATCTATAAAAGACACATTCGTAAATAGACATATCCATAAACACATACATAAAAAGACACCTCTATTAAAATGACTTATCCTCCACCTCTATTAAAAAGACACATCATTTAAAAAGACATATCATTTGAAGACACATTTATAAAGGACACTTCTATTAAGAAGACACATCTATTAAAAAGACATATGCATAAAAAAGACATATCATACGAAGACACAACAACTAATGACACCTCCATTTAAAAACACATGCATAAAAAGACACCTCCATTAAAAACACTTATCCTCTGAAGACACTTCTAATAGAAGACACCTCCATTAAAAGACACATCATTTAAAAAGGCATATTCTCTGAAGATATTCACAAAAGATACCTCAGTTAAAAAGACACATTCACAGAAAATATGTCCATTAAAAAGACACATGCATGTGAAGACATATCCTCTGAAGTCACATTTACAAAGGGCAACTTCATATAATGACATGCATTAAATTAGACGCGTCCAATAAAGTTATAAGTAGAATACACTTCCATAAAAGTCCTTGTAAAACAAAACAATTGTATGTCGAAAACCAAAAGACACATCAATGTCCCAATATAGGATTCACATCCATAATAGACAGAGCTTCTATGAAGTAGCTAAAAAAAAATTTTTTATAGTCAATAATGTTCACAAGGAAAATATCATGATGAAACAAAAGTGATAAAACATAAAGGGGTATCATAAGACTAATTAATCAAGAATGTTCTATGCAACTTTTTTCTTATCATGTTTTTTTCCTTTGTAATTTTTTTTGAGTGTTCTGTTAGTCCACCAAATCATGCTCTTCATGCTCAATGCTGTGAAAATTGTCCTAACCTCTTTAAGTTTGTTCCTGGGATGATTGTGGCGCGCAGCAGGTTGAGGACTTTTGTCAAGAAACTTCAGTATTTCCGCAAGGGCCGAATTATTAGGATCCACAATGATTTTGAGCATTATTTCCTTCCTATATTCCCTTAAGGTGTCCTGTATGTAAAAATCAACATTGCGTAACGGCATTAGTTACTAATACCTATGAGACTTTTGCAGAAATTATTTATTCAAACATCAAGGATTCGGAAGCCTACATTATCCCATTGTTGTATTTTACCGTCTTCAGTCTAGTACTCTATGAATTTTATAGACACATATACAAACAACACATTAGTCCAACAAAGATACATCTAAAGAATTATTTAGTCAAAAGACACAATCATAAATACTTTCCACATCGAAAAATAATATAGGTTTCAACTTTTCCGTTACCAAACATAAGAAGAGATAAATTCTTTCAATAGCAGCCTCCATTAATCAAACAAAAATGATAAAACATGGACCAAATCACAATTAAATTCAGTTCACGACAAGAAATTTTAAGATTAGACACATTAATCTAGCAAAGACACCTTTAAATGAGTTTTCACTCAAAACTCAACAGACACGCCCATAAAATATTTTCACATCATCATATACTAATCCAGCAAAAATCATGAAGAAGTGATAATTAACATACTTAACATGAACAAAATACATTAAACTCAATAACTAACAAGTATCCATATAATATTAACATTGGAACATAGCATAAAAACAAATTTAACTTAAAGACCTAAACACGCTCTAGCCAAAGATTCTAATTTCATCCACTAAAATCCATATGATGTTATACCTAAATAAGATCATGCAAGATACATTCAAGGAGGTCACTCAATAGCAAATTTACGGCAGTGCACGGTGAACCGAAGCAGTGTGCGTGCAGACTACAGAGCCGAGCATGGGTGAGGCGCCGTCATTTGGACGAGTAGCGAAGACGATGCAACTTCAATCGCACGGTTAGGTGGTGACCTTCGATCGAAGCTTGCCAAAGGAAGATCTGTGTCGCTTATAAACCACTATTTTATGGTTTATCTTATGCTCAATTGAGTGGTTTTTATCAAGCCTTTGTACACTTATTCATACTATTTGCATGGTTTTACAATTCCTTCCCAGAATTTGTTCAATAATTGAAAACTTGCTTCCTAGAGTCTTTAATTTGTGTATTTTAATAATCTCTAATTACCATTCGATGCCTTGATATGTGTCTTAAGTGATTTCAGGGATTACAGGGCAAGAATGGCTTAGAGGATGGAAAGGAAGCGTGCAAAAGTGGAAGGAATACAAGAAGTTGAAGAAATTGCTAAGCTGTCCAGCCTGACCTCTTCGCACTCAAATGATAATAACTTGAGCTACAAATGTCCAAATGATGCGATTCCAGTTGTGTTGGAAAGCTAACATCCGAGGCTTCACAACGATATATAATTTGTTATAGCTGCCCCAAAGTTAGATGATGCGGACGCGTGGATGATGCGCACGCATTGCATCTGCGAATTTCAATCCACGCAAACGCGTGGACGACGCCTCCGCGTCACTTTGCCGCAACCTGTACGAACCAACAGCGATTTTTGGGCTGTTTTTGACTCAGTTTTCAGCCCAAAAAATACATATTAGAGGTTCTCCTCTCTCTTCTCTCTTAGGATTAGGATTCCTCTTAAAGGATTTAGGAATATTTTCATTTTCTTTATCTCAGGTTCAATGTTCTTTTTATTTATTTTCTCTTTTACTTGTTTATGAACTTCTCCATGTGGGATTTGATTTCTTTTATTAATATTTGAGGTATTTCAGACATATGACTTTTATTTAGTTTCTTATATTCTTGGTTCTAGTTGATTAATTGGTAACTCTTGAGTTGTCAAACTCATCATGATTGATAGTTGTTACCTTTGCTGATTAATTTAGATTCCTATAACTCTAGTCTTTCCTTAAGGAGTTGACTAGGACTTTAGGTGTTAAATTGATTTGTCCACTTAACTTACCTTCATAGTTAGAGGTTGACTTAGTGAGAGCAAAAGTATAATTCTCATCACCATTGATAAGGATAACTAGGATAGGACTTTCAATTTTCATACCTTACCAAGAGTTTTTCTTTGCTATTGATTTATTAATTCTTGCAATCTATTTTTCTCATTCAAACCTTTTTCAAAAACCCAAAAATACTGTTTTTCATAACCAATAATAAATCATACTTCCCTGCAATTCCTTGAGAAGACGACCCGAGGTTTGAATACTTCGGTTTATAAATTTATTGGGTTTTGTTACTTGTGACAACCAAACGTTTGTACGAAAGGATTTTATGTTGGTTTACAATCTATACTTACAACGCGATTATATTTTTATATTTCTTTACCAATATAAAATCCGACTCGTCAAAATGGCACTGTTTCCGGGGAATTGCAAACGTGTGCCTTATTATTGGTTATTGTAAATATTTTTCAAAAAAAAATTCAGATTTTATTTTAAAATTTTTATCTTATCTTATCTTATTTCAAAATCAAATTTTAAATTTCAAATCTTTTTCAAAAAAAATCATATCTTTTTCAAAATATTTTCTTTTTGTTAATTTTTGTTTTTATTTTCTCTCACTACTATGAACTCTCACCCCTTTGGCTATGAGTCTGGTTATAATTATGTTGCAGGAAGAGGAGATTATAATGACAACATGCACCATGGTTGGAACAATCAAAGATGGGAGGAGCCACAAGGATTTGATCAACCCTCATGGCAACAACCACCTCCAATGGACTATCAACAACCATTATGTGATGCATATCAAGGCAATGGCTATGGTGAATACTCTTTTGATTATCAACAACCACCACCATATGCCTATGAACCCCCTCCTCAACATGATTTTGGACCACCATACTCACAAGCCCCTTTCCGCCATTCACCTCCATATGACCCCAACCCATATCCACCATACCAACCACCCTATGCACCGTATGAACCATATATAGAACCACCCTAATTCCACCCCAATTACTCCCAAGAACCACCACCTCAATATACACCATCTCCATATCCATCAATCTAAGATCACTCTGATCATACTTATGATAGCCGAGCACAACAAGAATCAAGGGATCGTCTCAAGGAAACAGTAGAAAAATTTCATGCAACCCTTCGCCAACTGGATCAAGCGATAAATCGATTACCTTCCCGACGTTCGAACATTCAAGGAACCTCCATGACTTAATGTGGAGAATCTACTGAAGAACGTGGATGAAGGAGAAGTTAGAAACTCCGGTGGACAGTGAGCAGCATGATTTTGTATTGGAACAATTGGAAGAAGCTACGCCTGCCATTAAAGAGGAAGAAGTGGTTGAGGACTTAGGAGATGCTGAACCTCCATGGGAAAGTCAAGTTATAGAGCTTCCTTCAAAGACGTTTGAAACTGATGTTGAGGAGGGTGTACAACCTCCAAGGCATCTCATTATTGAAGAATTTGAAAGGGATGGTCAAGAGATGGATTCGATCATTGATGAATTCTTATCTACATTTGTATCCTCTCCCATTGGACTTGACGTGGAGATGAAAGAAGAGGAAGCACAACCTCCCATGCCCTTGGTGAACAATGAATAAGAGATTGAATTGGAAAAAATCCACCAAGAGAAAGAGGTTGATATTGAAGAAGATTGCAAAGAGGCAGAAGTTGTCAAAGAAGAGCACAAGGGAGTAGAGCTTGCAAATTCATTAGAAACACCTCTCCCAAGGCCATTACCGTCCAACACAACGTTCAAGTGGGCAAAATTCCTATCCTTATCCTTTACTTTTCCACTTGAATATGGGCTACTAGAGACGGATGGTCAACTTAGAACTCTTTGTGGCATTAAGAGTAAGAGGAAGGTGGTTAGTGGTTGGAGTTGTCAAGCAAGGTTCAACATGGTTGTTCGCTCAAAGTTTAAAGGTAAAGGTTGGTGTAGAGCTCAGTTGAATGGGTCTAGGAAGTTATTTGGCAGCTCCCCTGAGGATTCTAGAAAGTTATTTGACAGCTCCCCTGAGGATTCAGATTGCTTGCTACCCAGATGGAATCATCAGGATCTACTTAAAGACGGGCATAGAAACAAAGTTTGGGATCTTGGAATCTATTCTGACATTCAACATCCCGGGAGCCTTGAAGCCTGTTTGAACTTACTCAAGGGCTTTATATGCCTTGTTTGGGACCCCGGCGGCTGTTGGCATACCAAACATTGGTGGAGATTCTTGGATGAATACAAGCACAAGCCACCATAACAAGGAGCTCACCAAAATGTCCAACTTAAGGACTTTAACTAAAAGTGCTAGGTGGGAGACAACCCACCATGGTATGATCGTTCCTTTTTTAGTTAAAATTTTATTCTATTTTTGAGTTTTGATTGAACCTGGAATTTTGCATAACATTCATTGCATTCTGCATAATGTATCAATAAAAAAAATTTCGCACGCGACGCGATAGCGTCACCGACGCGTGCGCGTCATAGGTAAGTTGGGAAGAAAACAAAATTGAACAAAGAGTCACGCGAAAGCTTGCCTGGAGGCGTGCCTTTGGCACAATTTGATCCACGCGACCATGTTGCTGACACGTCCGCGTCACATGGGAAAAACACCTCCCATGCGTCTGCGTCACCCACGCGAACCTGTGCCTCAAAATCGACGTAAAAAGGGTGTATGGCCAAAAGTTGAGCTGGAATTGGGCTGGACTCGTGCTAGAACCACAAGCCCTATCACGCGTCCGTGCCGTTTTTCAAAACAAGGCTAACCATGCGATCGCGTCACCCAAAGTTTTGGCAAAATAAGCTTTTCACAAGAGAGTTGCGCGGCCGCGAGGCTGCACTTGCGCTGAAGGCACGAATCACTTCACGCGAGCGCATGACCCACGCATTCGCGTCACTTCATCGAAGCGCTATCCACGCGACTGCATGCCCCACGCGCTCGCGTCGCCTGCGCCACACAACTTATCCAAATCAGCCAAATATCTTATCTTTTCTTCCCCAAATCTAAATCCTTTCTTTCCCTTCTTATTTCTTTCTTCCTTCCCTTCTTTTTCTTTGTTTTTCTTTTAATTGGTGTTGAAAATTTATTTGGGTCATTATTTTCCATATTTTGCTTGTGAATTATTCAGGAATTATTTTGACAATTATATATTACTTTTTATAGGGTTGCATGTATGTTCAATTTAATACTTTCAATAACTTATTTCCCATGCATGCTATGTGTTTGTGAAAAAGCCCGTATGGCATCATGCACTACTTTTATACTATCCTACTACTTTAATGCCTATTTTTCACAAAACCCTTTTTATATTTTATTAATTAAATATAATTGTTATTACAAACATATTGTTAGTTTGAAAGACTTGGTAATCTAACTTGGACATTGAATGCTTGATCTATGCTACTCATGCCTTTGCCAGCATGCTAATAAATACCTTGCATTTAACTATCATCACATGCACTTGCTATATTTCCATTGATGACTTTTCACATATAGTCATGACCATGTGTTAACGTCATTCTTCTTTACTGTGCATTGATTATCACCTTTTCCGCTCCTTTCTTACTCTAACCCTTAGCTTTAAAAGTTACTTTCTTTTTCCCTTTTTCAGGATGGCCACCAAGAAGGGTAAAGAGAAAGCTACTCCCAAACCACCGGCAAGAAAAGGAACAGAAAGAGCACCAGCTGAGGAACCACAACCCCCATCCACTTGCACATCTTAGCATGCACCGAGGACGGTGCAATCTTTAAGTGTGGGGAGGTTGATACCGACTTCCAGGGGTTAGTTACCTTCTTTTCAACACCAATACTCTATTTTCTTTGTTTGTTCATTGTTGCATTTGTATATTTGATTGCATGTTTATTTGATTTTATGCATTTAGTTACTACTTGGTTGAAGTAATATTTTCTTTTTCAAGAAATTTTTATAGTATTTCACTAATTTAAATTGAAAAATTTGTGTTAAACTTGTTTGGAAAATTGTAAATTGGAACATAGTTTTTGAGCTAAAGAACACACAACCCGTGAGATTTTAAGCTTAATTGCATGGTTACATTATTTAACCATAATATTTTATTCTTGTGTGTTTCCTTCTCTATGATTGTAATCTTTACTTTGTTTCAGTCTATATGTCCAATATAGAATATAGATACATACCTGCATGTGATTGAGGCTATTATTTGAATTTTTTCTCACTTATCCCAAATAAGCCTACCTTTTACATCACCCTTGTTAGCCCCCTTAAGCCTTTTAATCCCCTTCTATTCTATAACCACATTACTAGCCTTAAGCAGAAAAACTAATTAAAAATTTCAAGTTGAATTCTTGGTTAGCTTAAGATAGAAATTGTGTATCAACTAAGTGTGGGGAAATTTATGGGAATACGGGATGATAGGAAAAAGGTATTAAAGTGAATAAATTATTTGAAATTTGGGAGCATGCTCATGTGAAATCAAAATAATTAAAACACCATGTGCATTGATATATTATTCTTATATTTCAAAAAAAAAATAAAAAAATTTATTAAGTAATTAAATAAGGGGACAAAAAAATTTCCCCAATGCAAAAATTAAAGAATCAATGCACATGGGATAAAATCAAAAATAAAATTGGTGCATGAGTATGTAACACACAAGTGGGAAAATTGGGCAGCTAGGCAAGATTTCTAGATTATATAGAGTATGTATATGTTAGGTGACATCTTAGACTAATCAAGGGTTCAATTATTAGCTCACTTAGCCTTATATATATATACCCTTACCCTTACCTTAGCCCCATTACAACCTTGAAAAAGACCTCATGATGTTTGTATGTATACATTAAATATTTCTTGATTGGTTAGATGAAGAACAAAGTTTAGAAAGCATGATTAGAGAAGAATAGAGTAATTACCCTATACACTAGAGAGACTAGAGTGATATACACTACCAGTGAGGGTTTAGTGCTTGATTCTATGTTCCCTGCTTTCATGAGCTATCTTCTCACAAGTTTACTTGTCTTTTATTGTGTAATTTGAATTAGTGGAATTTGATTCATATTTGTCTTGAAGAACTTGTTTACTTTTAACCAAGTAGGTAGAACATTTTGCATGTAGTTGCATTCACATAGATATGTTGCATTGCATACTCTCTATCATTCCTCTTCACTCCTTTATAGCTTCTCTTGAGCTTAGCATGAGGACATGCTAATGTTTAAGTGTGGGGAGGTTGATAAACCACTATTTTATGGTTTATCTTATGCTCAATTAAGTGGTTTTTATCAATTCTTTGCACACTTATTCATACTATTTGCATGGTTTTACAATTCCTTCCCAAAATTTGTTTTACGATTGAAAACATGCTTCCTAGAGTCTTTAATTTGTATATTTTAATCATCTCTTATTACCATTCGATGCCTTGATATGTGTGTTAAGTGATTTCAGGGATTACAGGGCAAGAATGGCTTAGAGGATGGAAAGGAAGCATGCAAAAGTGGAAGGAATACAAGAAGTTGAAGAAATTGCTAAGCTGTCCAGCCTGACCTATTCGCACTCAAACGATCATAACTTGAGCTACAGAGGTCCAAATGACGCAGTTCCAGTTGCGTTGGAAAGCTAACATCCGGGGCTTCGCAACGATATATAATTTGTCATAGCTGCCTTGAAGTTAGATGATGCAAACGCGTGGATGACGCGCACGCGTCGCATCTGCGAATTTCAATCCACGCAAACGCGTGGACGACGCCTCCACGTCACTTTGCCGCGACCTGTACGAACCAACAGCGATTTTTGGGCTGTTTTTGACTCAGTTTTCAGCCCAGAAAATACATATTATATGAAGGAGAGATGACTCATTATTCACTTTTCATAACTTAGATGTAGTTTTTAGAGTGAGAGGCTCTCTCCTCTCTCTTAGGATTAGGATTATGATTCCTCTTAAAGGATTTAGGAATATTTTCATTTTCTTTATCTCAGGTTCAATGTTCTTTTTATTTATTTTCTCTTTTACTTGTTTATGAACTTCTCCATGTGGGATTTGATTTCTTTTATTAATATTTGAGGTATTTCAGACATATGACTTTTATTTAGTTTCTTATATTCTTGGTTCTAGCTGATTAATTGGTAACTCTTGAGTTGTCAAACTCATCGTGATTGATAATTGTTACCTTTGCTGATTAATTTAGATTCCTATAACTCTAGTCTTTCCTTAAGGAGTTGACTAGGACTTTAGGTGTTAAATTGATTTGTCCACTTAACTTACCTTCATAGTTAGAGGTTGACTTAGTGGGAGCAAAAGTATAATTCTCATCACCATTGATAAGGATAAGTAGGATAGGACTTCCAATTTTCATACCTTACCAAGAGTTTTTCTTTGCTATTGATTTATTAATTCCTGCAATCTATTTTTCTCATTCAAACCTTTTTCAAAAACCCAAAAATACTGTTTTCCATAACCAATAATAAATCATACTTCCCTGCAATTCTTTGAGAAGACGACCCGATATTTGAATACTTCGGTTTATAAATTTATTGTGTTTTGTTACTTGTGACAACCAAACATTTGTACGAAAGGATTTTCTGTTGGTTTAGAAGCTATACTTACAACGCGATTATACTTTTATATTTCTTTACCGATAGAAAATCTGACTCGTCAGTCGCCGTTGATGGAAGCTTGCCGGTGGAAGCTATAATGGTTGACGCAATTGCAGGCAAAATCGCTGGCAGCGCTGATCTGAGTTGACACCGGCGACAAGAACGCGTTGGAGGTTGACTGTCCGAAGACACAACTGTCAGGGGTTTAGGGGGTGGAGATGTTTTGCACGGTGAAAATCAATATGAATTAGGTTGGCGGCGTTGACTTTCTTTGACGGCAGCGACCGACTAAGACGACAACTCTGATGGCTATGCTACGTGGAGAAGGATATAGGGGTTGGGAAAGTGTGTCCACGGTAAGAAAATGTGGATATAGGATAAATTAGGGTTAGTGTGATAAACTAGTGAAATTAGGAATTAATCTGGATTAATTTGAGATGTGGCTTTTGGAATTAAGTAGACTTGGAGCCCAGTCCAATTAAAGTTGGTAATTGTTGACAAAAATTGTGTTAGTAACCTAACGAGATTGATAGATAAAATTTTAATAATTTGTTATGTAAAGAAAATTACATTAAAGAAGGTAAAAAAACGAAAAAACAAAAGATGTTTCTTAATTCTCTGTATTATTATGGACAATACACTAATACAAGCCCGCAATCAAAAGCAAAATACACGGCCAAGAAAGCTTTGTTTTTTGTGAGCACGTCTATCACACATGCATATATAATATATAAAAAATGTTAAAAGATTATCAAAATTTATTTTTTTATTATGAATTAATCATTAATATTTAAAAAATATATATTATTAGATTAATAGAATTAAAATAAAAAATTTAAATTAATGATTAAATAATAATAAAAAATAATAAATTTAAATATATTTAATGAAATTGCAACGTGTAAGTTTTTGCTTTCCCCTCCTATGTTCTCACCATAATGTCCATGCATTGCGTAAAAAAGATATTATTATGATAAAATGCCTGAAAAGTTAAAATGATATACATTCTTTTTTCCAAAAGAAAAATAGTAATTTAAATTATTAAAATATAATTAAATACAACAAATATAAATATCAAATAAATATTAATAAATATTGTTTTTAAAATGTATTTAATATGAAAATTTAACAACTCAGCAAAATATGGGTGTGTGTTTAATCTGTGAGAGATTAACATTTTCACATGGGAATTAAATTACGTGAACACGCAAATCTAGGACACTGTTCAATGAACTTCTACTTCTAATTCGTGAGAATCCTCAGCACATCTTTTCAGATACATCAACTAATAAATAACGAGAAACTATAGGATTGTTACAGTTACACAATGACAATTAATCATCATTAAGCTAACCGCATTCATGTTGAATCAAATAATAAATTAGGCCAATTCTCCCATTCCTTTAATTTTGGTGTCGAAATTGTTGAAGTTGTTTTTTGTAGTAAATTTTAAATATTAAAAAATTATTTATTTTTATATTTTTTAATTTAAATATTAATTTTTATCTCTTTTTAGTGAGTTAGGCAAGTATATATAGACACCATAATATACACTAATAAATTATGATAACGACGGTGACAATAAGTATGCTACATTTTTATTTTTTTATTTTTAATTACAGAATAATAGAATAATATTAAATATAATAAATTTATAATACGTAAAAAAAATATAGGTAGATAATAAAAATATTAAATAATATAAATAATAAATATATCAGATATTCAATTCAACAAATATGCAGATGGTTATATTTATTATTTTTAATTAAATAGTTATTTTTTTATTTGATTTACTTCTATACAATTAATAATGATTTGATATTTAATTCATTAGTTATGCAGATAATTATTTTAATATTAAAATTTAAGAAGTAATTTAAGAGTGGAGTATTTTTTTTACTTTAGTGAATCAATTTTAAAACTTATTATTCATATTATTTAAAAAATAATTATCTATCTAAAAAATTGTACATAAAATCATGAATAAAGTTAAATTTAGGTTATTATCTCCTTAGTACGTATGATCGTAAAATTTTTTGTTATAGAAATAAGATAAAGATAAAAAACTGTCTCATATAAAAAATCTTTTTTTCCTTAAGAAAAGTTTTTTTTCTCCTTGTATATCTATATTTTTTATCAGCCAAATAATGCAAATTAAAATGTACGTCACCACTATTTAATCATAGTAGTGATTTAGATAAAAAGCATATTTCAGAGGGTATTCGTACATACGATATCGTTGTATACTACATAAATTAAATAAAATAATTTTGAAGGACAAAAACATAAGATCTTTGGTGTTGATACTTAGATGAATATACCTGCGTGCTTCACTCCGAAAATTGAGGTATGGTGGTCACGTAAACAAATGACAGATAATACAACATACAACATCAATTTATATATCCACACATAAATACATAATGCATAAAATATATCATCTTTGACAATATAGCAAGCCTTCTGTTTGTCCAATAGTGAGAGTCTTATGAATAAAAAGGTCCATGATTCCCTCCTCTATTTTCTTCCCTAGAAGAATTTGAATTTATAGTATGATATTATCGTAGTCATAGTATATATAAATTAAATTAAATGGTAAGAATACATGTGTACAATGAATGTAATGATGAACAAGTACATTTTAGAATTTGATTCCAAAAACATCTTTTCTTTTCTTTTGTCACGGTTTCTTACAAGTCTAGGCAATTATTATTCTCCTTGAGACATGCATGTTTAAGTATTTATTAAAATTAAATATAAATACATACCTGTCCTATTAATTGGATTCAAAACATCGTACATCATTTTACGAGAGATTAATTTGTTTTATAACTTTTTTTAATATATAAATTGGTGAAACCATAGAAAAAATAATGTAATATTAGATATATAATTATTTATTTGTCTTTTTTATTAGTTTAAATTTTTAAAAGAAATAAATTTATAACTTAGTATCAATTTTTTTATGATTCAAAAGATTTAAATTCGATTCTTATTACTTCTAAAAAAAATTTAACATAATATAAATAAAAGAGAAAAAAGACAAAAAAATGCAAAAGTTAACACAAACCTAAAAGAAGTTATTGCATGAAAAAGTATATTATTAGAGATATTATATACTTATTTGAGCGTTATTAAATTAGAAAAAAGTTTTTTTTATGGAAATTTTTTATTTAATTTTTAGTGTGTTTAAAAAAATTTTAGTAATAAAAGTAAAAACACTAAAAAATAAAAAATATTTTTAAAAAAATTATAATTTACATTTTTTTTAAATATTTTTAATATAATAAATAGGATTTGAATCCTCCAAATTTTAAATTACACTTTAGAGGGTAAAGTGTGATCTCTCATTATTTATTTCAAAGGCGGGACTAAGAGAAAATACGAAAAAAAATTATTCAAAGATGAGAGATCACACTTTACCCTCTAACATAAAAATTTAAAATTTAGAGAATTCAAATTCAATAAATAAACAAAAAATTTATTTATATTGTTATATCGAAACATAATTATTAAATAAAAAGATATTTTTACATAAAATATTCAAACATATAATTACTTTTATTTTTAAAAAACTTTAAAAAAATAAAAAATATTTTCATAAAAACTCACCCAAATAAACTATTATTTTTGTACTTCTTCTATAAACTTAAATTTTTAGAAAAATTAGTTTAATTTCATCTTAAGCAATTATACAAAAGTCTTTTATACTATGAGAATTTCCATAAATTTTTATAATATCAAAGACAATAATTAATTATTAACGCAACAAATAATGAAAAAGTGAGAAAGTAAAGAGAGCATATATAGTTGCTTGCTGATCCTATGAGAACTAGAACCACAAAATAAGCTTTGGTACAGCTATAGGTGAATTGCATTATTCTCACAGTTTTGCATACTAATAATAATAAGAATATTAATAATATAAAAGTAATAATAATAATAACAAGACCCATCTTATATTGTCAGCACATGCATCAAGACTATGCGTGTCCTCTTCTTGCATCGGCCAACAATATTGTGTTATCCACTTACAAAAGAAAGTTCATATGTTTGATTGAATTCAATAATAGCATGCCATTATAATTAGATGTGAACCAAAAAAAATAAAATAAAATAAAACATATAATTAAATAATTAATTAATCAACAACTTTTATAGTATGAATATGATCTCTTATTAAACGAGCTTTTCATGCATATAACACAGATCAGAACCACCCATGTGGTTCAATAAAGTGTCTTCTCTGAATTGTGCTTGCATATACCTGGCTTTTTATTCCTAACCGACTACAAGTACATTATTATTGACCCAATTAAATTTTTTGATCCTATCTGCTAGCTAGCTATATACATTATATATCTTATTAAATAAAAAAGACAGATCAGAGTATAATATAGCTGCGTGCAAAGTTCAAATATAATGGATAATATGGTTTTTGAAGGTAATGATTTCAAGGATTCGCCTAACAATCAATGAGCAAATAATAGAAACTCAAGAAGCTCAATGAATACCACAAATTAATCATTATGTATATGTTATATTTATATGTATTTTATATATTTTTTTTTGGGTACAACGCTCATCAGCTATTAAAATAATTAAACTTTTTATAATAAAATACTCAAAAATTTCACATTAAAATAACTAAATTGTCCATAAACATTAAAAAATAATATTCTAATTTTAAACGTGAATCTAGTCTAATTTTATTATAAAGATGAATCAAATATAAATATATTGTTTATAAATATGAATCTAATTTTATTATATTGTTTATGAATAGTAAAGCTATAAATATACATATAATATTCTATATTCCTATATAAATAGTTTATGTTTTATGTCCATGTAATGTAATATGTTGTGTGATATAAAATACTATGATTAATTATTGACCATAACTAGTTATGTATGATGGAAAGTTGGAAACATTTTTCACATCAGATAAATACATGTTACTCGGCTTAAAGCTGTCAGGGCCAGCCCGATCCCTATAGGCCCGTTCTGTCTATATAATTGGATTATACAAATTAATTCATTTATGTTTTTGTTGTTTATGGACTTCAATTTTTAAGTCCTAAACATTTATGCCCAACCTGATGGTTAAATAGCCTGGCCCGATATTTTGTGCTTTTTATTTTAAAAACAGATAAAAAAAATTAATTTTTGACTAAAAAAACTTTTATCCACTAAAAAATATTACTTTTTGACAAAAAATATTTAACAAATAAAGGTTTTTAGTGGGACAGATCGAATTTTCAGGTTGAATAAAAAAAAATAAAAAGTACTATGTTTTTTTGAAAAATACAAAAAAATAAAGCGAGCCTCCTATTTAGCATGTAAGCTAGTCTTATTTTGTTCGTTATTTTTTTAAGTTGATCGGAGTCAATTCTATTTGAAATTTAAATAGACCTTATTTTAGGGATAAAAACTCGTCGGTTTTAATGAGAGACAATTCAATCTAAAAAGATTCTAATTGATATTAGCAATATTCTAGATTGATACTGTTAATGATTTACTAGGATAGAATTGCTATTTATATATATAGAAATATCTATTTTAGGAGATTGATACTGGTAGTAATTTATTAGGATAGAATTGCTATTTATATATATAGAAATATCTTTACTGCTATTTTTTAGGAGATTGTTGCTATAATTTAGGCATGGTAGCTGTTTGGTATAGCCTGTATATATATTTGGACTTCTGTGATCAATAAAAACAGATTTAGCCATACAGTTTTGACATGGTATCAGAGCTCTAGGTTCTGATAGACGTCAACGTGCAGGCAAACCTTCACTGCAGAAAATGGCAGAGGTAAGTAAGGACGGGAAAAACCAGGGAGATGTCACCAAAAAAGGTGCTTCGCCTTATAATCTGAATGCAAATGACAATCCGGGGAACGTGATCACGCAAGTGCAATTGCGCGGCGAGAACTACGATGAGTGGGCACGAGCTATGTAAGTCTCGTTGCGTGCTCGACGAAAATGGGGTTCCTCGATGGAACCCACAAAAAGCTCAAAGAGGGTGCGGCAGATATGGAAGATTGTTGGACTGTTCAATCCATGCTTGTTTCTTGGATATTGAACATTGTTGAACCAAGCCTGCGTTCCACCATTACGTATGTGGAAGATGCAAAGTATCTTTGGGATGACATCAAAGAGCAGTTCTCTATGGTGAACGGACCGCAAATTCAGTAGCTAAAAGCCGAGTTAGTTGAGTGCAAACAGCATGGGATAGCCATGGTCTCGTATTATGGAAAGTTGAAAACCATCTGGGATGAGTTGGCCAACTACGAGAAGATTCCAAATTGCACCTGTGGAGGATGCAAGTGCAACATTGGAACGCTGCTGGAGAAAAGAAGACAAAAAGAAAGAGTCCATCAATTCCTTATGGGCTTGGACGATGTGAGTTATGGGACAGTGCACTCCAACATTCTGGCCACGGACCCCATGCCTTCCCTCAACCGAGTGTACGTGACTTTGGCACAAGAAGAAAGAGTGAAGATCTGGACATGAAGTTAAGGAGTGCTTCCAACTAATTGGTTACCCAGAATAGTGGGGGGAACGTCCAGAACCTTCTTGGGAAAAAGAAGTCGTAAGTGTATTTTTGTTGGATATCCTCTTGGGAAAAAGGGATGGAGATTGTATGATTTAGAAAGAAATGTTTTCTTCGTGTCTCGTGATGTAAAATTCATGGAAGATACATTCCCCTTTGCTTCCCTATGTAATTCAGAAACATCAAGTGGTCATGTCCAGAGTATTGAGCCCAATGCATGTGATGACCCACTAATTGGGCCTAACCTGCACGATGACTCCACTTTTGAAGAGGGAGGTTCCTCTTTGAACCAAGATGAACAAGACGCACACAGTCCTACTATAGCCGACAACGACCGCACTATTGTTGCCTTGCCCTTGCGCGACACGACGCACAACCCTCCTTCCTCCTCTAACGGCAACGCATCCTCCTCCACGGTAAATCCAGAACCTTCTGAAGTTTTATTGGGCGAGGGCATCGCGTGAGACAACCTTCTGTACGTCTTCGCGAGTATATCACCAGCACCATCTGTGTTGCTAGCCCATCGATCTGCTACTCTCCCCAATTGCATCTCTTAGGTACGTCCTATCCACTCAGTAATTATGTATCGTGTGCACATTTCTCTGCTACCCACCGTGCCTTTCTTGCAGCATTGGGCGATGAACAGGAGCCCAGGCACTTTAATGAGGCAGTTCGCGATGTTCGTTGGAAATGAGCCATGGCTGATGAAATTAAAGCCCTTCAAGAGAATGGCACCTGGAATATCACCACCCTGCCTTCTGGTAGGAAAGCCCTTTGGTGCAAGTGGATTTACCATATTAAATATCACTTGGATGGGAGTGTTGAACGGTTCAAAGCAAGTTTGGTCATCTTGGGAAATCATCAAGTTGAATGGATGGACTTCAATGAGATTTTTGCACCAGTGGTAAAAATGGTTACTATTCACACTGTACTCGCTGTCGCTGCTGCTAAAGATTGGGAACTTTACCAGATGGATGTCCACAATGATTTTTTACACGTTAACCTTGAGGAAGAGGTTTATATGAAGTTACCGCCTAGATTTTTTGTACAAAACAATGATATGGTGTGCAAGCTCTGTAAATCTTTCTACGGATTACGCCAAGCTCCCCGTTGTTGGTTTGCCAAACTCTCCACTACCCTTCTCCAATATGGTTTTCAGCAGTCCTCTACAGATCATTTACTGTTTGTTCTTCAACAAGCTCAGGCTCAGCTTGTGGTGCTCGTATATGTTGATGATCTCATCATAGCTGGTAATAATTCTTCAGTTATTCATCAGTTCAAAAAGTACCTTAATCATTGCTTTCACATGAAAGATCTGGGAAAGCTCAAATGTTTCCTTGGAGTGGAAGTTGCTCGATCTCCTACGGGAATCTTCCTTAACCAACAAAAATATGCTTTAGATATTATTATGGAAACTGGGTTGCTTAGTTCATGACCGTCCTCCACTCCTCTAGAAGAAAATCATCATTTTGCTTTGGCGGATGGGCCACTGCTTCTTGATCCTGGTCGTTATCGCCGCTTAATTGGGTGCCTCATTTATTTGTGTTTCACTTGCCCCGAGCTGTCTTACAGTGTGCATGTTTTGTCCCAGTTCATGCAGCAGCCCAAAGAAGAGCATTGGCAAGCAGCCCTGCGGGTGGTTCATTATCTCAAAGGACAACCCGGTCAAGGAATTCTCTTACAACGAGGTATCTTACCTTAACAGGCTGGTGCGACTCTAATTGGGCAAGCTGCCCCCTTACTCGACGGTCACTCACAGGATGGTTTATCCTCCTTGGCAACTCTCCAATGTCCTGGAAAACGAAGAAACAACAAACAGTGTCACAGTCATCTGCCGAGGCAGAGTACCGCTCCATGGCCAACATTACGTGTGAACTCAAATAGTTGAAGCAACTCCTTTCTGATCTTCGAATCTCCCATGGTCAGCCCATTCGTCTCTTTTGTGATAGTCAAGCTGCACTCTATATTGCCAAGAATCCTGTCTTTCATGAACGAATCAAGCATATTGAAGTTGATTGCCACCTAGTTCGGGACGTCGTTGCTCAGAAGATCATCCTTCCCTCCTATGTTCCCACGCGCACTCAGTTGGCAGACATATTTATCAAAGCCCTTGGGTTGAAAAAGTTTACTTTCCTTCTTGACAAGTTGGGCATTCAAAACTTGTATGGTCCAACTTGAGGGGGGTAATGAGAGACAATCCAATCTAGAAATATTCTGATTGATATTAACAATATTCTAGATTGACACTGTTAGTGATTTACTAGGATAGAATTGCTATTTATATATATAGAAATATCTATTTTAGGAGATTGATTTACTAGGATAGAATTACATATAGAAAAATCTTTACTACTGTTTTTAGGAGATTGTTGTTGTAATTTAGGCATGGTAGCTGTTTGGTATAGCCTGTATATATATTTGGACTTCTGTGATCAATAAAAATAGATTTAGCCATACAGTTTTGACAGGTTTAAATGGTTAAACACTTTGGACAACTGCTAGGGAGCCAATGAAATATTTGTAACAATGGACTATATGAGTTACAAAATGAACATCACTCATACTATGCAGAACAACCATCCGGTACTAGGGATAGTAAACATCTCATGTCATAAAATTACTCATCCCAAAAACTTAAGCTAATTTTAGGGTTCACCAAGCATCGAACTTTTGACCTTTCAGATCCTGAGCTCTGATACCATGTCATGATACCACTCATCCCAAAAGGTTACACTAATGAGAAAAGGTAACACTAATGGTTATATTTCTAATACTCCATAAACCTCCATTCAACTGCCTTTTTATAACTCTCTTCGTTATGTATTCTTGTTTTTGCCAACAAAAATTCTTAATTGATCAATTTTTGTGTCGTGTACTCGTGTAGTATCCAATGACTCTGTCTGAAAGCAGGCCCTTGTATGGGTTTGGGACGGGTCTGTCCGGTTCATTCCAATGACAAAAACAAAAAGCATCTTGTTTAATTTTTTTTGGTGACTAGCATCTTGCTTAATTACTGGTATTGGACAGGCCTCTGAATATATTGAATTTTGAATGTACTGAATAAATAATTCAAAATAAAATAATTTTTAATAGGTTTTTAAAACTTAAAAAATATATATAATTTGGTAGAGGAAGAAGGGATAATTTCTTTGGATTTAATTGTGTGGCATGCACTACGCAAACAAAAAATCAACATTATATAGTATATACTATGGTTACTGTAGTTATACGACATTAATAATACCTAAAAAGTACTATTAAAGTTAAGTAATTTTTTTTATTATTTAATAATATTTTTTAATTTAAAAAATAAAAATAAAAATGTTATCAAAATATAGGAGTGGAAGTATGTGCCTTGACTTGTTTTATTAAACTAGCTAGATTTGATTTTTTTTATAAAATCTATTAATTAAAAAAATCAGGTTATAAACTTTAAAAAATATAAAGTTTGTTTGTTTGACTCGTTAAAATATTTTTTTTTGTAGAAGTAAATTGTTCTTAGTTTAGACCTTCAAGTATTCACTTATCCTAAATACAAAACAAAACTAAAAAAGAATTAATAGTCAAAGATTAATTAAAATTGTTACTTTTTGTTTAAAATTTTTTTATAAATTATAAGTATGATTATGATACGTAAATAACGATGGATATAAATGAATTACGCTTTATAAATTATGAATTATAAATTTTAAAATTTGTTTAATATCAATTTATATTTTTTAAATTTATTGTTTGAGTTATAATTTACGAAATAGACTTTTTAAATAGGCTTGTGAACTTTTAAACAGACTAGACTCAAACTTGAAAAAAAAATTCTATAAAAAATAACAATACTAGACTTTGACCATCTATTTACAGCATATTTCAAATTTATCAAAACTAAAGTTTAACTTAATTCATTGATTATGAACAACCACAGACATAACGGATAAAGGTACACCGATCTTTTTTCCTTCAATAGACCTCTATTAATCATTTCATGAAGAAATTTCTTTGCCTTTTTGTTCTCATTTTTCTCAAAAAAAAATCTAAATAATTGTATTAGAGATATAACCATTTATCTGAAATACAACCACAATAGTTGTATAAATCTATCTGGGCAGAAAGAGTGCACCCTAGCTTTTAGCTTCAATAGTCTTCTACTGATCATTTTGTGAAGAAAATTCTCTGCTCTTCCATTCTCTGTTTTATCCAAAAGAGCATGAATAATAGTTACAGCAGTTAAATCATTAGGAGAGCAACCATTGTCATCCATTCTTGAAAGCACTATAATGCCAAGGATTCATCAAGCAAACCAAAAAAGTCGTAGTGTAAGTTATTACATCCAACATTAGGGTAACAGTATAATTAGGTGCGTATCCATTAAAATTCTTCTTTTAATTTATCATTATCTATAAAAATTTGACAAAATGATTGTAATAATTTTTTTAGATATCATATCTCAAATCTTTTCTCTCATATATTTAAACTTCAAAATTCTATCTCCTTAAATTTAGAATACTCAAATGTAAATTTAAACCTAATAAAACAAAAATAACAAACTAAAATAAAACTCTAACCAAATTAAAATTAAAATAATACAATCTAATTCAATTTTTTTAAATTCTACGTGTAGTATATAATTATTTAACAAGAGTGATGAATACAATTACTTTTGGATATGTTAAAAAATTATTTAGTAGCCAATCTTATAATTTTAGATGTGATAAAAATTATTTATGTTAAAAAAAAATAAATACGAATTTAAATGAACTTTAGATGTGTACAAAAAACATAACGTGTGTTATCTTATTATTTTAGATGTATTTCAAAAATTATTTATGTTAAGAAAATATAAGCATAAATTTAAACAAATTTTAGATGTGTACTAAATTTTTTTTTGAAACAAAAAGCTCAACACAGTAAGGTGGAGTATTTCGAAAGTCTAGAGTTACAATATAAACACTAAATAAGAAACCGTAGTTATATCCGGCATTGCCATCAACAACTAGATGGAACAAAGTCAACCCATTCTTTGTTGCTCATAATCGACTTGGTAATAACTTCCACAATGCCTGTTTCTTGATTCCTGAAAATCATGACATTCCTTTCGAACCACGTATTCCAAATGATAGCAAAAATGTGTTGGGAATAATACACCATTCCCCCTTGAGAAAACACATTTGATAGAAAAATAAAATAGACACAATCATAACACAAGAATTTAACGTGGAAACTCCAAGAAATAGGAGAAAAAATCACGGCCGTTGCCAAATGACAACCAGAGAATATCACTATGTGAAAATTGTTACAACACATAGACTTCTTTCTCTCTAACACTGGCACCCCAGTACACCCACACTCTCTCAAAGCAAATATTTAACTACACCTCACAACACTCTCTAATCAAAAGGTATAGAGGAAAAGAAAAGTCAGATACAAGCTTTAAGTGTTTCCGACTGGTGCAAAAAATATGGAGAACTTAGTCTCATATTTATAGCCTAGGCCACCCACTCCATTTGCTATCTTAAGCAATGTGGGACTAATTCAACCAAATCCTAACAATCTCCACCTTGATTGAAATAGTCACACATCTTTAGCTTCCATTGTCAACACCGACAATTCTTTGTTGCCATTGTCTATACCGACAATCATAGTTCAGAGAACTATCATGCTCCACCATGAAAGTATACTCACTTGGAATTAGACCACTCCAAGCATTTCGCCTTGGTACAGATAGAAACCTTGCTGAAAATTTATGGTGCAACTTCCAAATTGGCTTTTCCTGGAAGTTCTTCAGCCATCGACATAACTCCGCCACACACCTTGCATCTCAACGCCAACCAATGCCCGTGTGTAATTGTGGACCCGATTGCCACAACTTATCCTTATCCATAGCAGTGCGGTAATACCATGAGGATACTTCTTGTCTTCTACGCCTTGTGCAAACCTGATTGTATCAACACATCCTTGACTTGTATTTGCCACAAGCCAAAATTGATTCTTCCATCAAATTTCTCTATTTCAAGCTTCACAGCACTTGAATATTCTGACATTGTTGCAACCGTATACTAGAATAGTATAACTCAACTATAGATCGTGCACTAGGAAGGGTCCCCAGGAAAGAGAGGTGGGTCATAATGGACACACTTAAATACCAAGTCTTTCCTTAGCCAGAACCTTTCCAAACTGCACTCTCATAGTGTCACACTGCCTTCCAGCAACAACAACAGCAACCAAAGATCAACCTCAAGCTACAAGACAAAATTCTTTTCTGATGTGGAAGGTCAGACTAGGCTGCAACCACAGAGCATACTAAGAATAAATCCCACCGAACCAGGCTCTGATACCCCTTGTTGGGAATAATACACCATTCCCCCTTGAGAAAATACCTTTGACAGAGAAATAAAATAGACACAATCACAACACAAGAATTTCACGTGAAAACTCCAAGAAACAGGAGAAAAAACCACGTCCGTTGCCAAATGACAACCAGAGAATATCACTATGTGAAAATTGTTACAACACATAGACTTCTTTCTCTCTAACACCGGCACCCCAGTACACCCACACTCTCTCAAAGCAAATATTTAACTACACCTCATAACACTCTCTAATCAAAAGGTATAGAGGAAAAGAAAAGTCAGATACAAGCTTTAAGTGTTTTCGACTGGTGCAAAAAATATGGAGAACTTAGCCTCATATTTATAGCCTAGGCCACCCACTCCATTTGCTATCCTAAGCAATGTGGGACTAATTCAACCAAATCCTAACAAAAAGCCAATCAGCCACCTGTTATGTTCGTCTTTTCTTATAGGAGCTCCTGTCCAGCTCTCAAAGTGTTGCTTAATGGTTCCTAGAATAGACCAAAGTTTATTATAGGTGTATAACCAAGCACACCACACCTATCCACGTGAACTTACAGCTAATGAATAAGTGGAAATCATTCTCAGTTTCTTTTTTACATAAAACACAAATCATATCCCTGTGATCAATAATACTCAATCTAATCAATCTTTTCTTAATATTGACCCTACCAACTAACACAAAGCAGGTGAATAGCTCAACTCTTGGTGGTACTAGCCCTCGTCATATAGATCTAGTAAAACTATAACTTGTAATGTCCTTCGAGAGAGTCTCAGCTTGCAAAATCTGCACAAATAAGTTAGTAGAATAAACTCCTGATCTATCAAATTTTAGATGTGTACTAAAAATATTTTCTGTCTTATCTTATTATTTTAGATGTGTTATGAACATATAAAAATACCAACAAAATAATCACCTGAAACAAAATAATGTTCAAACACAATATTTTTCATGACAAATGGTTAGTAAAATAATTAAAAGAGGAGTAAATTTAAAAAATTAAAGTTACAAGATTTAAGCTTTATAACTTCTATAATTTTTGAAAAGGAAAGAAGAGTAATGACTCATTTTCAAATTAGTTACAAGTGTATAATAATTATAAAATTTAAATTAAATAAAAATAGTAGTAATTCCTTAAATATAGAAAATATTATTAATTAACAAATTAAAAAATTAATAAATTTAAAATGTTTAAATTTAAAAATTGAATAATAGGTAAAAGTAGAAGAACAATCAGCATTTTCATTTGGGTAATGACCACTAGCATGCACCTCATTGAGAAAATTTTGCACAATCTATCAATAAGAATTCACCCCTTATTCAGCAAAAAGTCTTCTGTTTAATATCGAGAAGGAGTGAGGAGTGAAAGATGAGAGAAGGAGTGAGACAGAGGATGAGAAACACAGAGTGGGTTAGAACTAGATAACATGTAAAAGATCACAGGATTTGGAATCGAGAAGAGTATCAACGATTGGAAAATGAGTCTTTCTTCATATTTGTTGATAATCTCCTCGAAAACATTTTGAAGAATGAATTATTCCATCTGTTTAATTAGATTGGATGCATTAGAGATATTTTTGTATCACGAAAACAAAAAGGTGGTAAAATGTATGTTTTTGCATTCATCCGATACACAACAAAAGGTGGAGCTCTGAAGGCTATAACAAAAATGAATCGTATGAGGTTGAGAGAGAAGATTATATACGTGGGAGAAGCGAAGTATATACGAACAATTGAGGCAAAGGTCTGAAAGACAACTCAGGAAGAAGGTGATAGTCGAAACAAGACAAATTCTCAACCTCAGGAAGGAGATAACCAAAGGCAAGTAGAGAAACTAACAAGGCACCATAAAGAGCCAGACTCGCATGGAAATGGGTGGACAAAGAAGGTGAAAGTATCGGTGGTGAAAGAGAATCTGGAGTGGCTACAGAGAAGTCTAGTCGGCAGTACAACGAAGGCAATTGATTTAAATTCCTTGAAAAAGATGATTGGAAAAAACCTGCCTCAAGTTGTCCAAGTACGAAAATTGGGAGCATATAAAGTTCTTTTAACTTTTGATTCTGTATTGAATGCCGAAGAAGCATATACGTTTAAAATGCATAGTCTCTTGCAATTCTTCCATAGTATATGGAGATGGGATGAGACGGAGCGATGTGAAACTCGAAGAGTGTGGTTAGAATGTTACGGGATTTCGTTACATCCGTGATCAGCAGATACCTTTAGTATGTTAGGAGGCCAATGGGGGAAGTAGTCGGTTGTGACAAAGTGACAGAATTGTGCATGTCTTTTAGTGTTGGACGAGTGCAAATTGATACTTGTATCATGGATATGATTAATGAACGGGTCTATATCACAATATGTATCAGTAAATTTGATGTGCTAGTGAAAGAAGTGGGACGGGAGGCTTTTGGATTGAATTGTTATGAAGAAGCTAATGAAAAAAAGTGACTATAGTTGTGAACAATGAAGAATAGTTGCGGAAAGGGAGTGTGTGGGTACGAGCTTAAGGAGTACACGAGCTACAAAATTGGCGGTTTTCAGCGACCATGCTGCCGATGTGGTGATAGAGGAGTTGAGGGAAGACAGAGAAGATAAGGACAGATTGGTAAGTCCTGAAATTATTTTGAATGAGTGGATTAATGATCATTCAAAACAAAATCAGGTAAAAACGGTAACATATCAACTAATTTATGAAGGAATTGAAGGGAGAGCGGATTGTGTGGGATGTGATCATATTAATTATGAAGCTTATTCTGAAGGTACAATAACATGGATTTATGAAGGTAACTTTAATGGATTAAAAAGGAGGGACAAAAGGAATAAGAAAAAGTAGGTTCGTTGTAGGCTTGGTGCTAGGCCCAACAATTCAAAGATGTCCAAAAAAGATAGAGAAGGATCTTTGGACCCGACTTCTTCAATCAACCGGTTCGGTGATGTTGGGTTGGATTTAGAATCTGAGTTAGGCTTGATGAAAATAGAGCATGGTTTTCACGATAGGGATGGGCACGCTAGAGAAGGGTCTACGACAAGTGTGCAGGAAGCTGCATCTATAAAACTTGCGCTAGAAACTGGCACGGAGAAGATCGAAGGAGACCAAATCGGTGTTGAAGGAGGAAAGCTAGACTGGCCACGACAACAGAGGTTCAACGTGGCAAGAAAAATGTGCAACCCTAACACCACCTATGTTGGGTCATGAGATCGAAGAAGAGTTGGTGGCGGAGAACCAAGCCACTACTCTCTCGGCGGTGACATTGAATGAAGGGACTAGTGGGTTGGGTGTGTATGTTGATGATGATGGTGCAGAAGACGTTGATGAAGAAACGCGTGATAGGGATGACATTGTGAATAATAGTGGCATAGGTCTCGACATAAAGGAAACAACATTGACAAAGAGACGGGGAGAGCTATTGGAACATGATGAAGAAGTAGTTGGGAAGAGGGTGGTTGATGATGGTGGTTCCGACAAGAATGAAGGAAGTGAGGGAAACATAAATAATATTTTAGAGGAGCAGATGCTTGAAAATAGAAAAACTTGGGACCTAGCGTTGGAATCGGGTGCAATTTTATACACTGAAGAAGATGATATTATGGCTATTCTTCAAGTACAGAATGAAAAAATTGCTCATAAAAGAAGATTGGCAAAACAAAAAGAGAAAGTAAGACGATGCAGGCCCAAAAAAAAGGTGTGTAATAGTTTATTAAAATATTTTGTTCTTGGGATGGTAGGGGGTTAATGGGTGATGGAAAATTGAGCATGGTCAAAAACCTCAAGAAAAAATTTAAGTTAAATACGTTAGGTTTGTTTGAGATTAAGTGACGGGTAGTGATGAAATTCGATGTAATAAGAATTCGGGAGAGTGATGCTGCGGGATGAGAATATGTTTAGTCGAAGGATGATTCAAGTGGTTTACTATTAATTTGGGATGAAATAATGTTTAAAATGAGTCGTTGTCATAAAGGAGAGTTTTAGTTGTGTGTTGAAGGGGTCTTACTAAAAATAATTTCAATTATGCTTTTTGTGGTGTATGTAGTTCATACAAAAGAAGAGAAATTCGTTGTGTGGGAGAAATTGAGTTATATTACAGAGTTATATCAGCCTTTATAGGAGACTTCAACGAGATTGTGCAGGTGGAGGGGAGAAAAGATGCTGTCAGATTAACAAAGTTTTAGTAAGAATTGATAAAAGAAGATATGCAACTGGTGGACTTTCGTTTAGCGATCTTACAATTGAATTGACAGAATTTTAATAAGATTGGAGTGGTTGAAGATGTTTTTCAGAGTACAAAATTAGGAGTACAAAATCAGGAATACACTATAAGAAGGAGGAACACAAAAAATAGTTGATGCGTTTCTTTGCAATTTTGTTTAACTTTTCTATTTGCTTGTTGTTGTTCTTGCTCCACTTATTGTGTTAAGCTCTTTTGTTCAAAAAAAAATCTATCAATAAGATCATTGTACCTTGGACACCACTGATATAAAAATGATAAAAATAATTTTTTCTGAAATTGTTTATTTAGCCATAGTTAAAAATGTGTTTTAAGAAACATGGATTAATAATAAAAATATAAACTATGAAAAAAATTGAATTAACAAGTAAATTAAAAGATTTAAAAAAATAATTAGATTATCCAAATTAATAGATTAAAAATTAATTATTCTACCTAATATCAATTCAAATGACACTAAATTTTTTTAATCAATATAAAATAATTTTTTCAAAATCTCAATTTTACAATAAATTTTATTCAACAAATTCAAAAATGAATAAAAATTGTTAGACTAAAAATGGAATAATTAACAATAAAAATTAGTAGATTAACATATAGATCTTTTAAAATATAAAAAAGAAAAAAATAATAAAAAGATAAAATAATTCTTCAACAAAATTTTTGTTAAAAATTTAAATTTTAAATAAATTAAAAAATTGATGTCAAAGCTAAAGTAACGATTTTAAGAATATAGCAATACTTTTTAATAATGATGACACTTTTTATTTATGCCACGTATTAAAATATAATATATAACGATTTACTCAATGGATGAGGTCAAATGTCCTTATTTAAATTAGGTCTCCGCCTTGTATGTTGTAAGAGAAATGCTACTTGTCCTTTAATTTTTCAGCCTTTAGTAAGCCATTTGATTTAAATAATATTATTTAATTAATTTAAATATCTACTTTTATAGGAAGTTACTTGTTTTTTATGAGAAGTTACTTATTTTTTAGTTTTTCTCTCTTCTAAAGGCTAAATAATGGATAATTTTTAAAGGATACCTAATTACACTAATGTTATTATAGTAGGAATTAAATTTCTTGTACATCTCTTTAAAGAGAGATATACATGGCATCGTCCAACTTTTTGTTCTTACAATAACCATTAACCATAACACTATAGGAAAAATTATCAGGTATGACATTCCAAAAAAGAAGAATATGGTATGGCTCGTACGAACAAGTAGCCAATGAGAAATTTGTCTTTCAGTGAATATTAAAAGGACAAAAGTAACCCCTAGAAGGGATTTGAAATATCATAGATGACCAGCTCAAAATGGCAAATAGCACGTTGTGGCTAAACTAGAATGGCATATAGAGGACTTTGGCTTGGAGGCTTATGTTGGGAAATGTGGATCGAATTATTAGTTGTTTATGGTGAGAAAGGAACGAGTGTATCATCGCTGCTTCACTGGTGGTAAGTGGAGACAAAGGTGAGTAAATAAATAGCCTAGCCTTCGTTGATGTTGTGTGAACGTATCAACTGGTAGCCGCGTTAGGTGGTTAGATATGAACGTCTTCGAACATCATATTTTTTCGGCCGTTGGTGATGTTGAAGACGAAGGCGAAGCTAGGTAAGGTATGTATGTGTTGATCAGTGTAATGGAGGTTAGAATTATGTTTCTTTTGATGGATTTGAACGAATGCATTTAATAAGGGTGATATTTGCATATGGCAATTATTTGATTTGTACTATTCAAACTATAAGAACAAAAGATCATAATGTGGAAGGAGAAAATGGGTATGGTGGATTGGGGGCTTTGGTGATTCACCACGTGTCCGTAATTAGATTTTGGTTGATTTATTTTAGGATGAGCGATGAGCTCGTGTCAAATAGGCAGGGATTTGAATGTTGTTGATGTATTACAAAAAGTTGAGTTTGTTTTTGTTAAGACTTTTGAGAAAGTTTGATATAGAGAGTGTTTTTGTGGTTTGTGATGGTTGTGAGATGTTCAAGGTAAACTAATTGTTTAGATACTGAGGCATTTTGCTGCAGTTATGGCAATGAGAATTGAGGTTGTTGAATTGTTGTTTTTCTTTCTGGTGTGGTTGGTCATTTAGGCACATGAAGATACTTGTGTTAACAATAGATTTTAGGCCTCTAAAAATGATTGTGTTGTAATGTGTGAAGATTAGCATCCAGTAGTTATGTAGACAGAAAGCTTATAGGCAATGAATGAAAGAGGTTTGAGATTACAATCGTGAATGTATGGAACGTGGAAGCTTTTACTGAAATACTTATATAGTTAAGCTTGTGGCCATATGTATATCTGAATTCCAGTTCTTTCTGTGGTTCCTTTATGCAGAAAATGACCCAAAGATTTCCTATCGCTATGTGCAGTGATGTAGGGATCATGAATTGCGTGATATTCTAAGAGATTGTAGCACTGTTGTGTGGGCGACAAAGACTTTTTATTATAAACATGGCTTCAAATTTAAAAAATTCAGCTATCCTTTTTAGCTTTAAAAAGAATGATACACGTTCTTGTACAAGAATTTAGAAAGCATTACATGTATATAAGTATGTATGCTTCATTTCTTTTTCACTGATGCATTGTACATTTTTGCTTACACTATGTACAATAGCTCTAATAATAAGATTCTGTATAATATCAATAATATAGAAAATTTTAGTACTTTTCTTCTAATTTGATAATATGATGAACTTATTTATTTTTTGAAATATTACGAATATTCTAATACGAATTAGATTAAAATTGAATAAAAATTTATCTTGATTAAGTTTATATTTTATTTGTATAAAATCAGGTTATTTTGCAATGAAAAATCTAAAAAAAATTCTATTTTACCTTACTAACTGATTTATAGACAAAAAATCTGTCAAAAAGTTTGACTCTAGTTACCGACAGAAAATTTATCGAAATATCTAACATTTTTAGCGAAATGGAAGAGACGATTACCAAAGAAAAATCTATCGGTAAATTACTGACGAAAAAAACTATTGGTAAATAATTTTCAATGAGGCTTTTACCCATGAAAAAAATCCGTTGGTAATTTCGTGCAGGTAAGGTCACTGGACATCGGCATGGATGATGGTGGTAACCTGATCAATAATGTACGCGAGGGCGGTTTAGTAAGGCCGGAGGATGTGATGGAGATGTTGTTTAACTCTCCAGACAAGGCTTCTCATTTCTACGAACAGTACAGTCGAGGCAAGGTTTTTGCTATGCGTGTTAATATGAAGTTGAGAAATAAGAATGGGTACATCATGTGATGCACATATTTGTGCAATAGAGAAAGGTTTAGACAAAAAAAGTATTTAGAGTTACAGGATCGAAAGAGAGAGCACAAGGTGGTTATATGATGTGGGTGCATAGCAGAGATACGTATCAAACAAAATGGTCACATAGGTAAATGGTATGTGTCAAGATATGTAGATGACCACAATCATGAGCTCTTCTCTCCGAAGTTGGTGGAATACTTGCCTCCATATAGGAAGATGTCAGATGTAGACGTAGCCTATATGGATAGCTTGCAAAAAGTTGGGATTTCAATTCCTAAAATATACAAGTCACTTGCATCACAGGCTAGTGGCTTCGATTTTATCCCGTTCACAAAGAGAGATATTTACAATAAAGTGCGATGCCAACGAGGCATAAGGAAGGGAGATGTGAACGCAACGATAAGGTACTTTGACGCAGGTGCGAAGTCGGATGAGAAACTCTTTTGGAGGTGTCAAGTGAGTGCGGATCAGCATATGTGTGATTTGTTTTGGAGCTACAGGACGAGTCAAGATGATTATAAAATTTTTGGTGATGTCCTAGTATTTGATGCAACGCATAGGCCCAACAACTACAATCTACCTGTCATTATTTTCTCTGGGGTGAACTATCACAACCAGACGTGTGTCTTTGGGGATGCTGTGGTCTCTTGTGAAACCCAAGCAACTTATGTTTAGGTGTTAAAAAGTTGTTGAAATGCATGGAGGGTAAAGCACCAAAGTTAGTAATAACAAACGGTGATCGTTCTATGCATATGGCAATTAATGAAGTTTTTTCAGAGGCTCACCACAGGCTCTATGCATGGCATCTACTAAAAAATGGCACAACAAATGTGTGCTTGCCATGCTTTACTATCTTATTTAGATATTGTATGCTTATTGACATTGAGATAGAAGAGTTTGAATAGTATTGGGAGGCAATGTTGGATGAGTGTGGAGTCCGAGATGTAGACCGAGTTTAGGATCTATACACAAAGAAATGATCTTGGGCAACTACATATATACGCAGCAGGTTCTTTATCGGCATCAGGACGACATCGTAGTATGAATCATTGCATGCGAAGGTAGACAGGTTTGTGGATAGGAGGTATGGAATCATTAACTTTGTGACAAACTTCCAGCGATGTGTTGAATTTTCAGAGACAACGAGGATGAAATGGACTTCCGATCGTCGTATGGGAGCCCTTATACTGCAAACTCAATTTTTGGAATTGGAGAAATTTGGGGCAATGAACTAATCCAGGAGATATTTTCAACATTTTGTGAATCCTTGTAACGGTGTGTTCGGATAACCGTTGTGAAGAGCCAGCTGTAAGAGGATGGAACTGTTTATGTGACCCAAAAATATAGGCAACTGAATAAAAAGTGGAATGTTATGCATGTTTGAGCTATGGATAAATATGTGTGCCTAAGAATAGAATTGTTTGGCCTACCTTGCGTGCATATAATCTTGATTTTGGTTCGGTTAGACATGGGTTCTCTTCCACACTCCTTGGTTTTGTAGAGGTGGACTAAATTGACAAAGTTTGGCTTGTAGGAACATTTTTGCATCACTACAAGCTTCTGGCTCGGCTTATGTGTGTAAGCGACGCTCCATTCAAAATGTATTCGGAACAGATAATTCAAGAAACAACTAATCTTAAAAGGATGAATGAGTTGGGGAACAGTGGCAGCATTGGTGGTGGCATTAAGGGTGGTAGAGTATTGGATCTGGTTGGGGTCCATACTAAGGGCACTGGGTGCAGTAATTCACAAGTTGAGACAAAGGGAGTGAAGCATAGAAAGTGTGGTACGTGTGGTGTAGTTGGACATCGTCGAACTAGGTGTCTGAATCAGGCGAATATGTTGGTGTGGTGCAGCTAGGAAAGGGTGCCACAAATGATGTCACCATCTGCAGCACGTGTAAGTATTAATGCATCTTTATATAGTTGATATGACACTTGTTGAGATGAAGTAATTATTTGTTTGATTTGCAGGATGAATTTTCTCTAGAACAAAGCCTTTGCTTTGAGAATCTCGTGGCTTAGAATTGCTATCGTCCATCAGCAATAGATACTTTCAACTTTTCAACAGTTGGGACAAGGTGTTCCCCAAAGTAATTCCATAGCTTAAACGCATATGTCATGTAACGGAGAAAAAAAAAAGATTAATCTTTCTTGGATTTGTTATGAGTACCTGTGCCTTAGGGTGGTTGTGGATGATGTTGTAACTGCAACAAATTATTGTGGAAATGAGGTAGGTAGTATTCAATAGTTTAAGGTGGTATTATTGATGCTTAATGAGTCACGACATGTTAATATTTAGTGATTCAGGACAATAAATTATTTATGCCGAAGGCACTCATTTATGTGAGGAGACTAAAGCACTAGGGAATTGCCCAAGTATGTCCCAGTTTATAGTGTTAATATAGTTTTTTATTAATTTCTTAAAAAATTGAAAATGAAACCAATTATACAATTATAGTGTTATCTATGTCTTGTTCTTTTCAACAAGATGGTTTTCTTTTTTCCAAAACTCATTTCCATTATCAAATAGTTATTTACTCACGTCATTTTTTGTATCATTTTTATGTTAAATTGAAATATAAGCTTTTAATTCTTTCATTATTATTAATTGTTTCTAATATTCAATTGAAAAGGAAATATAGTTACTTTTAAGTATAGAGTCATCAACAATAACTTTGAAATGTAAAAAAAAAACAAAAATAAAAGTCAAGCAAAAGTCATTTTAATTAACAATTTCGAATATAATTTTGCAAAAAAAATCTAACGAAGAATTGGCTAGTAATTTTGATTATTAATTGGGCCATAAATCTGTTGAACTGCATTTATTGTTAATGAGCCACACGGTGTCAAAGTTCATCAACTGCAAGGTTAAAATAAGTTATGAAGGATCCCACTAACAAAAGTGCTTGGGATTTAAATGTAGATCCAAATATGAGTTAAGATTTTATATACATTTCCTTTCTCTATTAGTATACTGACGTTAGGATTTTTGCTAGTAAAGAATTTTATAAAAATAGTCGCGTTGTAGATATAGATTCTAAATCGACAGAAATCCTTTCGTGCAAACGTTTTGGTTGTTACACGTAATAAACCCTTTAAAATTGATAACCGAGTATTTAAACCTCGGGTCGTCTTCTCAAGGAACTACAGGGAAGTATGTTCTTATTATTGGTTATGGAGATTGTAAATTGGGGTTTGAGAATGAGGAATGAATATGGCAAATAATTTAAATGGCAATTAAAATAAATAAATATTGTAAAGCAAACCCTTTGGCAAGGTATGAGAATTGGAAGTCCAGACTTAGTTATTCTTATCAATAATAATGAAAGTTGAATCTTAATTCCATTTAGTTAACCCTTGCTAAAGCAAAGGAAAGTCAAGGGACTAACTAGTTTGACCTTCGAATCCTATTTATTTCCTAAGAAAAGATTGGGATTGTTGAAGTTCAGTTCAATTAGCAAAGATAACAGTTACCAATTATGTTGAGCTAAGATAACCCCTGAGTTACTGGTTAAGGTAACCAAGACCAAAAGGAAAATGAATTAAATCTACTGGAATAAAAATGTCTTCAGATTGGGAATAATCAATAACATAAATAAAAGAAAGCAATATTAACTGAAATACCTCAAATAACATTAATTCGAAAGAGTAATCTGTAACATAGAAGAATTCATAAACTAAATTGAAAAGCAAGTAATGAAAAAGGAATATTGAACCTAATAAAAAGATAATCCTCAAAGCAAATAAAATCCTAAATCTAAATCCAAATCCTAAAGAGAGAGGAGAGAACCTCTCTCCAATTAAACATAAATCATCAAAACTGACTAAAAATTAGATACTCCCCTTGAATGGATGCATTCCCTCACTTCATAACCTCTGGTCTATGCCTTCTGGACTTGGATTTGGGCCAAAAAGGGCTTCAGAATTCACTATGAGCTTTTTCTGCAATTTTTGGTGCATGGCCTCTGTCACGCGTCCGCGTGGGTCACGCGGTCGCGTCAATTGGAGTTTTTCTTGTCGCGTGGTCGCGTCAGTCATGCAGCCGCGTCGCTGCTTCTTCGCTCTTGGCACGCAGTCGCGTCTTCCATGCGATCGCGTGGGTGCCAGTTTTTCCAAAACTCCGTTTTACGCTTTCCTTCCCTTTTTTTATGTTTTCCTTTCCATCCTTTAAGTCATTCCTGCCTTAGAAGATCTGAGACTACTCGACACACTAATCATGGCATCGAATGGAAATAAAGGTAATTAAAATAATTAATTTTAAAGCATAGAAAACATGTTTTTCACATACATCACATAATAAGGAAGGGAAAGTAAAACCATGCAATTAATATGAATAAGTGGATGAAAGATTGAATAAATCACTCAAACTAAGCACAAAATATATCACAAAATATGGGTTTATCATATACATACCAATTGATAATAGTTGCCAAGTAGATTAACAAAATATAGTGATAGCTCACGCTATGACGTAATCATAACAATAATTTTACTAATAATAAGTCACATGCATCAATATATGTAAGCTTGTGGACTTTTTTTGCCAGATTATAGAAGACAACTACAAGTGGACCATCCAGCCAAAGCATGCATGACCCTATTATAGTTGCACCATCTGGATCCGAAGCTCAATAACATTAGTTTCTAATACGCCACCAAAAGGACATACACCTTTACTTCTTAATCTATAACTAACATTACCCTAGTGCGCAGTAGCCATAAACATCTACGATTTTATGATACTAAAATGCAAACAACTTCAGCAAGGTAGGTTGTCATAGACAGATATGCTGCTACCACCATTACATGTATATCTGGAATCCATTAAAGAAAGTTAACACTATTGTATGAGCTTATGGCATGTTGATAGTTGTGGGAACCTACTTTTTGTTGGCCGTGATCTCATGCCACAAGAGCTCTGCTTTTGTTTTCACGAGTCCTTGAACCTGATTCGGTTCGGACTGGTTGCTATATGCATATGTCCTCATCCTTACTACAAGTGTGCTCGCCTACGTGGGCCCAAGTCAACACAAGGCATAGTTAGTCTCATTTTATTTGGAAGTTAAATATAATTTACATGTAGTAATGTATGAGTAAAAGTCATAGCATAACCAACAATTGGCATATGCAAGCTTACCGAAAGAATAAAGATCTTTGTGGAGAATCCACCATCATGCTACAGCCAGTACAAGCACCAAATCGCAGTATCTTCATTGCAGTCATGATTAGGGTAGTTAGAATAAAGGTGACAAATTTCAAGTTTGGCAGAAAATCTTCTATCATTATAAAACTGATTTATGCCCAATAAATAAATGGTGTAAAAATAGAAATTCATATTAACTTTCGAAGTTCACTAGGATGTCCTTCAAATAGTTGAAATTCCCCTATGAAGAAGGATTACAAGAGGCATGCCTGAAGTTGACAACATTTTTCTCAAACATGAACAATTTACTAAGTGCGACACTGCAATGCAATGACGAATTATGTAGGTCAATGGTTTAAGGTCAAAATGTTTAGTGAAAATACCTAAGTTCATGGATTCGCAACTTACAATCCGTATCATGTAGGTTTTATGATGGACTGTGCTCTCATCATTACGGCAAACGTCCAGCACATAACCCTTAATGTCTTGATGTCTAAAAGTATAAGATACCATCCGTCAATAGTCTACAGCACTGGGACAAAGATCTGAAAATGAGATTTTAAGATTCATATGAGACTTTCATTTTAAAATTATGGAAGAGGTCCGAGTGTCCTTCAAGTTGGGTTTTGGTCATATCTTTGACTTCTTACATGCACAAGCTAGTTGGTCTCAGGCATCCACCTGTACTTGTATTTGTTTTGCGGTTGCTTGATGGTGAGTTCGCGTAAGACATCTACTATAAAATTAGATGGAAAGACCCACACACGAGGTGCTATGCTTTTGTAGCACTTCATGGATGCAACCATACACGAAGCACTGATGATTTGCGTTTAAGCATTCAAGTAACATAGTCAGCAAACACAAATAGGCCTACCTCTAAATCACAAGAAATACAAATTGGTAAATTCATTAGGGTTGGTTTATCATTGTTGCATTGACTATTTACATCAATGTGTAATGTCCATGGTGGGATGAGGGAGAAGAACATCTCCGCAGAATTTTATACTCAGCAAAGTGGAAAAGTACCTCGCTACACTTTTAGAACATCGGGTTAGATTTTATAAGGTTTTGGATATAGGGTACATCTTTAACACAGTTAACTAAAACATATTTTAATGATTGAATTAACTTGTATTTTACGTCGTCAATGACCTTGGCAAAGACGTATGCCAAAAGCTTGCACTGCTCAATAGAGAGTCCCATGTCCAAAGTTGATAATAGAGTAGTGATGGTTAGTATTAATCATAATAATACAAATTAATTTCTCTAATTATAAAAATGTGTGCCAAACCTATTCAATAGCCGATATTACCCTCATATTTATAAATTATTACATTTCTCTCATCTCAACTTAAATCTTCTATATTATTTAGCCTAAATTATCAACACTAATTGCAGTACTATTATATTCCAATTATTAGATGTTTATTTTCTTTCTTCAAATTATTTATCATTTTCATTTCCTTTTATTACACATAGAAAGTGTAAAGGAGTGTGTTTTCGGACATCAACATCACATTTCCGCATCAAGTCCTAATGATATGATGGAAAAAAACCTTTTTTTCGCAAATTGGTTTTCATTGTCTTATTTGTACCAAAACTAAGACTAGACCTCAAATCATGATTTCAACAGTCTAAACCTGAGTGGCACATACGCGACTTGAAAGGACGAGTGCAGTTATATTCTCTACATAATAGATCTTAAATGACAAATTTGGCTCTATACGACGAGGATATCACCCCAACTGTTGATTGTGAACTTTATTTTGTCTGATCTATATTAACTTCATCTGATCCATCGAATCATATTCCCTTGCATTGACTCCTTTCATAAACAAACTCATCACTCCAATGACGGACAACATTGCTTTGTTATCAATAAATTAAAAAAATTATCTATTCCCCTTACTTAATTGATTTCAAGATCTAAACCTTTCATACAACCTGGACCATGAAGGTTTGAACATCATTTGATGCTAGGTAGCAATGTTGTGTTCATCTACATGGGTTAACCCAAATGCAACCATAATTTCTTTTCAACTATAATCATTCACTACCTCGAGACTAACGCAATAAATTTACATATGATTCTCTTCCCATGTGCTCCACACATCCATAGCATGTCCTATTAAAAGAATATATTCAAATCCTGACCCTCGACTTTTGACAAAATTAGTGCAACCCTTACCAATTCCTACTAAAGCATACTATACCAACGGCCTTCTCCAAACTTTTTTATCCACCAACACCTTTCCATGGACTCTAGATTGTTTCCCTACTATTATTGTGTCTTTGAAGGATGGTTACTTGGCATATACACCACGACTGAATATGTCCATGTCCAGATCGAAGACTACGAAAATAGCTTTTGGAGGACCTACGATACCATGCAAGAGGCCTATGATGTGTGGCTGGTATATTTTGATAAACGTTGTCCCTGAGATATTGCTACCAATATACAGGATCATTAGACAGACTGCACTAGATGAACAAAGATGTTATCAACACCTCGCCTCCATCGTCTCCCCCCTCCGAGCAACGAATGCTTTGGTGGAATCCAAAAAGTATGCCTAAGACATCGACACAAGTCAAAACGATGAGGCAAGGCTTTGCCTTTGTGCGCTATCTGAAGTTCTTGACACATTAGTTGATGACTTTAACTATGATCTATTGGAGGTGTGGAAGAAAAAATACATTAACCTAGCCCAAGACCTTTACTCCCTGAAATTTAGGCTTAAAGATGTCCCTGAGACCAAGGATGCACTCTAGGAATATGACATCGGCCTCGACCAACTCCAACATCGTTGCGACAACGGTGTTAGCTCTACTTGGCTATGACGGACGGTCTAGGAACTAAACCTTCACCTACACACCACCATTCGTGACATTTCCAGTCTACCATTTCAGTCAAAGTATCCTCCGTTGTAAATGTCGCAGCTATGGTTTTCACATTGGGTTATATTCTTGTTAATGAACTAATCTTAATCTGTGATACTTACCTTTGGATGCATCGAATTTACTTTCTGCTCATACATTTCACTTTTGTTGTCACATCATTGAAATTAATTTCACTACCTGCACTATACAACCAATACTCACTTTAGCTGTTTGGCATGCTTCCGCTCGCATAAATAATTTATCCTAAAACATTGTTGCATCTGATTATTCTTGTGAATATACAATTTTTCTGTTTTGTACTATCCGCCCCCTCTCCCAAAATTATTGGCCTCTTAAATTATGTTACAATCATACCTATAACGTCATTGAACTAATACAAATTTGGAATGGATTTGCACTAGCTATTCTTTTCTTAATATTACGTTTTACCTCATGAAGACAATAACAAAAAATAATTATTTATTCTAAAAAACAAATATCATACATAATAATTGTATATTTAAAAAATTAAACAAAATGAATTAACACCTTTTTAATTAATAACATGATTAAATATAAAAGAGTAACTGGAGAGAGAGAATAAGTATAAACATATAATAATTAATAAGTATAATGGTGTATTTTCAACATGATTAACACTTTTTTTCTTATAAAATCAAGATATTTGTATTTATTTTTTAAATTCACGCATAAATGCCAAATAAACAATTAATTTGGATCAAAGAAAAAATAACACTTAATTTAATACTATCATCTCATATATAAAATACAATTTATTCATTAAAATTAATTTAATTAAACAAAAGTGTATTTAGATGCAAAAATTTTGAATGGGTACAAAAACTAAAATATATAATTAAAATAAAAAGTTACATTAAGGAATATAGACAACTCCTTCCATTTTTAACCGTTGCATCAATCCTCAATGTTTTGTCTGTCCACATTATTTTTTTATGATAAAAATGGGCCTAAGCCCACCAAAAGGAAAAACTAAAACAAAAACAAATACAAGTAGCATATTTTTAAAAATCAATTAGAAAAGAAAAATTATTCTCCAATCAGTCCAACATGAGGCCTACATGTCTACAAAAAAATTTTTGGTGAACCTCACAATGACAAGCTAGGCGGTCAATACAGCTCGGTTCCGAAAAATGTAACACCAACCTTAGCCTACACTACATCTAGCTCTAGAACCTAGACACGTCATGTCAGTGGCAAAATCGAATACCGTACCAATCGGTTGATCCTGCACCATAAATCCTACATGCTCTACTCCACACTCTTAACCAACACTTATATCTAAACCATCAACATATTTTAACCTATATCACTACAGCAGAGGCGGAGCATTGCGGTGTTTTTTTTAACGATTAGCGGCAATTTTAAACCGCCGTAAAATCAAAGGCTGTCGGCTCTTCCAACCACCACGGTTAACCGGCAGTTTCAAAACCGCCACTATTCACTTTGATTTTTTCATGATGCCGCTTGTTTAGCTGTGCTTTTAGAACCGCCACAAAACGGTATTTTTTTCGAAGCATTTTCCAGCGGTTACAAACCGCCGCAATCTTTGACAATTTTTCAGTTACTTTGGGCGACTTTCCTGCAGTTCTAAACCGCCGCTAAATTAAAAATAATTAAAAAACAAAAAATTTGAATTTTTATTAAAAAATCGTATAAATTTTAATATCAAAACTATTTTTTTTCTTTTTGTGACTTTTTAAATTGTTGTAATATCTTAATTGTTAATATTTTAGACCTTAGAATGTAAAATTGTAGAAAAAACAAATAAATTACCTGCAAGCAAAAATAATATATTCATAAAAATATGAAGAGTACAAATCTCTTGCAAAGAGTTGCATAATCTAATTCAAAAAAGAAAATACTTGATTCGATCCAAAATATCTCTAATCCTACTATTATTGTTCACTCTTTCATTCCATGGAACTCATCCTTACAGTGATGTCTTGCGGCAACTCCTCACCCTGCCTTTGAAAAAGATAAATCAGAGCTCTCTTCATCGCTTGCATCTTTTTCTTATCTGCTGCTGCCTCGTCCTCCATCACCTTCCTCTTCAATTTCTCGCCTTCCAATTCTGCCTGCAGTGCAAACAACTTCCTCTGGATCTCCTCTACTTCGACTCTGTTGCCTGGTGCATGTGAATTCAAACCGAAGAGTTGGGTAGGAGTCAGACCGAAACCCACACCACGTACTCTACCCGATTTCTCTTTACCAAAAACCTGAGCAATGGAGTCATTTTGAGACAACACTCTAGAAGATTCATCCTGTTGCTCAATCTCCTCAATTCTTTCTTACATACACAAATTAGTAAATACAATCATAGCATTTATCAGTCTATGTCAATAAAAACTTAGACAAATATGAGAGAAAGATATATGGTTCGAAAGTAATTTATGTAAAATAACCAAAATAACGCACGTCACATAGGATGTTGCTAACACTATAAAAAGAAATAAGGAATAACATAAATTGAATTATTTCAATTTCAACCTAACTGTCTCTAAATTACATAGAAGTTTAAACTCTTTAGAAACAACTGATGTAAATTAGCAAACTAAATAAAAGTAACCAGCATTGGAAAATGAAAATTTCCTTTGGTCCATTTTGAATTAGGATTAATAGAAACTCATCTTTCAATATCTTTTTGTTGTTTCCAACCCAAGTCCAAACCATTTAGCAAAGAAAAATAGAACAAAATAATACAGAGAATTAAACTATTAACATATTTGAAAACATAATTTTATCGAAAATTTATGAGAAGTAGTACTTACACCAATTGCCCTTGCTTCATCATTCATATATGAGCCATCATTTTTTTTACACTGTGATCCATAACTCTCCTCTACCGACTCTCCTTCCTTGCTCTTCAGACTGTAACAACAACGTTTACGCCATTACCGTATTCCACACAATCAAGTAAACTTAAGTTATATAGATAGTCCAAACATTGAATAACAAGTGGAATACCTCTTCTTCCATCCGCCATGCGAAGCTTTTCGAATCACCAGTGTGGGTATATAGTTGTTTTGATCGATTAGTCGCATTCTTCTTGCACTTCTCCTATTGGTTCATAAGTGTCAAATTAAAGTCACGATTAGATACTGATTTAAAAGGACTCAAAGCAACATAAATTGTATTGCAGTCTACCAATGGTATACTGGATTACCTTCGTCTCAGGTTTGGCACGATATTCTAGGAACTTTTTCCAATGCTCTCGATCAATTTCCGGCGGATGGTGCTCAATATTTTGCTCAAATGTGAATGTTGGCTCATAAAAGGCATTATACAACCCTAGCCTTGTTTCCTTCCAAGACCTTCCCATACTTTTCCAAATATATTTCTTGATACTGCCTTTACTATCTTCATCAAAATGAAAAATTTGCTACACATATAATACAATTTGTCAATAATTGAACAACAAGCAGATTTATTACAAAGGGGATATAAATCTTTATCTTGACACATTCGTTATAAACCTTGTCTTTAGTGGTAACCTTATGCCAACTTTCCTTACCGATAGGAAATTTTCCATAGTCAGATCCCAGCAGACCAAGCACCCCACTCAACAGTCCAGCCTTGTCTCCAATTGGCTACATTTCGTTGTTGAATCTGAACACGATCCTTCTACCGTTAGGCCGTTCCATAGCCTCCCTCACGCTTAATCTTGTCGGATTGACTGCCGTTAGAATCTATAAGCCAAATATAAATCCTTATATGTGCATCCATTGTTGACATTATGCACGAAAAAAATTATATAACATAGCTCAAATCGATTATAGAAAAATTATAAAATATGTTACCGATGATCTTAACTGTCCAAAACTATGTAGTCTTGCGTCTTTTGCGACTCTGAGATCCAGAAGCACTAAAGTGGTGGTCAACTTTATGATCATGAGATTCTACCTCTGGAGCATTACCCTCCAAAAGGGTCTCCTGACGTAGCTCCAAGTTGTGAACACTATTGCGCTCATCTGTGTGGAAGGCCTTGGTTCATTGCGCGGTGGACGAAATGGGCGGGAAGTTGGAGGGATACCGTCACCACCGGCCGGGAGGACTTGAGAGTCAGCCTGGTGGGAACGTGAGGCCGAAGGCGGAGTGGTTTGAGGTTGCTGAGATCCTGGTCCTGATTTTGGCTTTTTCGTGTACCGACCTTTCCTAGCCATCTTAACATCCTACCACCAGGGGGCAGGATAAAAATCAAGTCAAATTAAAATGCAATTAAAATGATTTGTTAGTAACCATGAGCAAGTTCGAACAGTATTCAGCAACAATTACAACAGAAACAATCACTCAAGCAGGAGGTAAATACATGTTTCATAATCTGGGTCTTTAGTAGTCAATAGTAATGATTTGCCCCCAAAATTTAAAAGATGCATTTGAACAATATTTACAGGTATTTCAAAATAATCAGGAATGTGAAAAAACTAAATGAATGATGCATCTATGAGTGTTTCTGCACAGAATTTTGGTGATTAATACAGTTATTTGAATGCATTTACAAGCATAATACAAGTGCACCAAAATTGGGGTAAGCGAGATTCATCATTACAAAAGCAAATTATGAACCTTGAAGGCCAAAAACAAGTTATAACACCAAATGAAACCAAAATAAACAAAATATAAAGCCTAGTAAACAGCACACAACGGACAGGACTATAATGTGCTTACACCCACTACCTGCAATCAAATTGATATACCTAGTGTTTTCAATGAGTGGACTTTCGTGTGGCAAGAGAAAAGAAGATGTTCAAACTATAGCTGTGTTTTTAATCCCCAAAATCCCTTTCCTTCATCCTTTCTTCCCAATTAGATTAAACAACCAAGCATATCCTAAGAGAATATTGACACAGTAAGGAAAAGCCATCTTAATAAAATGTTCTATTTTAGTAAAAAAAAAAAAGAAATAAGTTAAAAAGAAAGCATAATTTGATAATATAAAAAATAAAATAATGTTTCACCCATGACTCTATTCTTGATTTGTTCATGACCAAAGTCCAAACACAAAATGGTTTTAATAATGTGTACCAATGGTAACGTGTTCACAGGGGGAAAGTTACAACACATAACACGCCTACTGTGCTAACTAAGTAACTATGTATATACCATGATATGAATATATCAAATGTACATGGAAGGATCACAGCCGTTGGTGTTTGGTGAGTGCTATTTCTCTTTCTGTAATAATGAAGAACCTTGTTTTAGCACTTTTCCTTATGAAGTTATGATAATTTCATTACTATAAAAAATTAAGTTTGGTTAGTTTAATAATTAGTTCATTAATTTATCTAAATAAATGTTAGAATTCGAATTTTATTTTGTGTATATAATAATTGGTTAATAGCAAATTTTTAAACTATAGCTGTGTGTTCTTAATCCCCAAAATTCCTACCCTTCATCCTTTCTTCCCAATTAGATTAAACTCCCAAGCATGTCCTAAGAGAATATTGACACAGTAAGGAAAAACCATCTCAATGTAAACACATAGATGGAATAATGATATGAAAAACTCCTAAACTCTAGCACTGCTTATGAAAACATCAGCAATATAAAAGGCTTTAAGATTTTAAAGACACTCTTGAGAATCACATTCATTCAATGCCCTCTAGAATACCTACTGCAATCACATTAGAACATCACAAATGTTATTGGAAGAAATAGGGATGGTTACGGAAACAGAGAGGGCGGGCCTAACAGTAGTCCCGAACCGACGACTACCAAAATAATAGAGAGAGCGACGTGACCGATAGATTTTGGAACCTGAAAATCAAGGATACAGATGATCAGTTCTCCTCAAATACAACAAAGAAAGGCCATATTAGTGAGATAGGGCTGCGTGGGCTATAAAGTGTATAAGGAGCGAGGAGAAGAGGTAGGGCGCAACAGCTGGGGTTTTTGAAATTAGGTAGAAACAGATATACTATTTGTTATAATGAGTAAATATTGCCCAAAAAAAATTAAGTGAGACGCGGGAATGATTATAGCAAGAGAAAACTGAAACACTGAAAATTTTATAGAATCTAAATTTATTACTGATTCTTTAATTTTGAAAAAACAACATATTATTATTATTATTATTATTATTATTATTATTATTATTATTAGGGTAAAAGGAACAATAATAACAGTAAGCACATCAGACACTTTTCATTCAACACTGAAACATCTTATCATAATAAAGTTCATATATATCTTATTTCATATTATAGATATTCTATTATAGAACATTTGGCAATTGACCTCACAAATGAGAAGCTACATGTCCTAATATAAGAGCTTTCTAAATTGCACCCGAAAAATAAGAGCTCAGAACATCTGATTCTGAGCAGCTAGTAAAGATAAGTTGATACTTTGGATTTTTGTTGGGGTTAAACAAACCAAAATGGCTTTTGGTTTCAATAGGGCCTTTAAGATTTTTGTCAAACATAGCAAACAAATAAATTTAAATTCGACACTTGCCTTTCTTCTATTGATAATTTATGTTAGAGTCTTGCATTTTAAATTATTAAGTTCAAATTCTGTTGATGCTTCAAAGCAACAGATTTTTGTAAAAGGTATACAATACTCTATATTTGCATGTCTTTTGAAGACTTCATTGTATGCTTTTATGCCTTATCTTTTTCCTCCCACATTTTACAAGTAATCTGTTGTAGTCAACATTTTGGTATGGTATTATTGTCCATTTCAGGATTTATCCCATAATTTACACCATCTCTATTGTATATTCTATGCGGAACAGAGCAGGAATCATAGCAAAATAGGTCACTCATTGTCCCAAAAAATTTATATTAATCAGCATCTTGAAGTAGTCATGATAAAAAAAATGTAGAAATAGGTAAAACAGTAGACCAAGGGTATTCAATGCAGCATACTAACAATCCCTAAAAATAATATGAAGAGTTATAAAGTCACGACAACTTCAAAACACAAGTCTTGAGCATCCTATAAATCTGTAACCAAATTCTTCAATTATACTATTGTAATATCCTCAAGGGTTCAGGTACGTGTCGCCCACATAGCTAGGTGACATGCATTGTTCTTATCAGAAGACATTCCACTATATGGATATTCATTCTCGTTTGGCGTTTTATTGAGGTCATATGACAGCATCAAGGCCTTTTGTCAAGCAGAATTAGCCTCTTCAGAGCTATCAGAGGAGACAACGGCCTCTTTCTCCACTAAATCCGGAACCACCTCCCCCGTTTCTTCGGATGCCTCCTGAATTTGGGATCGAGATAACCCTGACAGGTACATCATACCCAAATATAGGCGCAGAATATCAAGAATTAGTGTATGAACATGATCATATTAATTCAACAACAAAAAAGTTGATAATCTTACGTTCCCATAGTCGTTCAAGTCCATGTTCTATGAGTTTGAATTTCTCTCGTGTTGTAATATCCAGTTCAACAACGAGAGTATTTTCATAGTGTACCTGCACCACACACCACCAAAATAATGTAGAAACACTTTTTGTAAAAACCTGGGACAATGTAGTCCCTTACAATATATGTTATATAAAATTATTCAAATCATTCGGAACCTAAAAATTATAATACTGGTGACTCGCTAGTTTATTACTATACATTTTTTTATATAGCAAACAGATTAGATCGCAAGAAGACTATGGCATCAAAGAAAGATAACATAAGTAATAGCAGCAAAATAAGGAATCTTTGGGATCGCTCCTTCTACTCAAGTCAGAATTAAAAAATTTGCCTCATGCACACAATTCAATTTACGAAGTAAAATTAAAAGATAATCCACCTTCAGCAATATCCGTATAAAAATATTAGGTGAATACTAAAAATATCCGTATATCTACTTGTAGGTTATCAATTATAATTTTTGTTAACTAAATAAAATTTAATTAAAAATATCAATAAACTCGTGCAACACACAAGATAAACTCTAATAAAATAGTGTGTACATATTATAAAGAATTCAACTTATTATTCCATATTCAATTTATTATTTTTGCTAGAAGACATCACCTTCAACATTCGAGCCCTTCTAGAAGACTCAATCATTTGTACTTTATAAGAGAAATTACTATTAAATATCACGACTTTATCTTCATGTAGTTTCTTAATTTCCTTTATATTAAGTCTTATTATATGCTATTAAGTCTCTTCTAGTCCACATATCTCATCAAGTTTACCTTGCTATACAAAATACAATTAAACTCTCCAGCCTCAATAGTGATACAGCTTAATGAACCAAATTTATTAATTTTAGAAAGCAAATAATATGGTTTAGTTATCTAGATAGAGAACTGTTATGTACATTAGATAAATAGCAAGGAAAAACACCATTATTTTACCTTCACTTTGTCAAGTATTTTCTGTGAGCACTACATTTCCATATTTGTTATAAACTCAAACTCAAATTTAGCCCGGTACTTTCGGTCCCAATGAAGCAATTCCTAAAATTTATACATAACCATGCTGAATATGGGTTTCATTCACGAATAAGAAAAGGATATACAAAATTAAATTGGGCAGCAACAAACAAACTCTCATTATTGAAGCCCGGGATAACGAATGGCTCGATAGAGATGACTCTATCCAGATAAGACATCCAACCATGATTGTATACAAGACTCTTTGAACCACAACTGCCTTGCAAATGAGGTTGCATCCTCCAACAAAGAGAAAGGAGACGCATCTATCATCTTCTCTGCGAACCAACGGCTTCTGAAAATGAGAAAGAAGTCTCTGCTCTCCAATTTCCCTGAAAGTCAACGGAGATAGAAAGAATGTCCAAGGACAGTATAAAAATGTGATTGTAGAAAGACTTGAAGGAGAGGTTACAGTATTGTGAAGACCCAGTTAAATAAAATAGCTTTATATGAGAGGATAAGTTTTAAAAATCTAAGAAGATTCAATCAATTCAACCTATTGTCTAACGATATGACTAAAATACAATCCGCTAAATACAACCCAATATTTTAGGAATCGGCTGCCTCATCACAATCTTCAACCCCGTCGGTAATGGACTCCTCTAAATCGCCATCTCTTGTCCACTGCAGGCCTTCGACATCAAATTCAGGCATGCTAGTTATACAGGACTGTGGATGAGGGTCGACCTCACAATGTTCATAGTCTTTGGCCATGTCAAACAAATCTCTTGGTTTTACATGGACTACTACACTCCATCCGCTCTCCACCTCATCCTCCACGTAGAACACAAGACGCGCCTCAGATGCCAAGATGTACGGCTTATCGTCTTCTCGATCACTGGTGTGAATCGGTGTGGCAAAATTGACACAGGTGTGGCCCAAAACGTCTTGTCATATGCCTCTCCCCGACGTGGTATCCGCCCAAAGACACTTGAACAAGACTACAGTGAATTGGCCACTGTAATTTAGCTCAATGATGTCTACTAATCTCCCGTAATACGAGACACCGCCAACAGCAACATTGGCATCCCGTTTACTTGCATAATTTCTAGTATATGAAGTGACATAGACCACGCTATTCTGTGTTTTCATCCCTTCCTCCCTCGACATGGTCCTAAATTTAAATCCATTGACGTTGTATGCCTGATAGCGTTTGGCATGAGCAATCGAACCGCAGGCGAGCCACTGCAACTCATTCGAATGATTGGTGCTTCCAAATGTAACCTGGCATTGAACCATTAGAGGCAAGAAAGTATCAAAGGGTAATAGGATCCTGGGATATTAAAGATTACCATATGCCTAAGCCAGTTCAAAAATTCTCTGTGCACAACGCCATCTATGTGAGACTGGGACCTTGTTCTACTTTGCAATTTTCTCTTTGTGATGGCTCTGTACGCACTGTGCACACAAAAAGATACTTCAAGTTCAGTACTATCAATACCAAATTGGCTCACGGTATAATTTTAAAACTCAGGCTCTATACATACTCCAAGAATTTCTCTACAGCAATACAATTAACCAGTACATGACGATGTGCTTGAAGCTTTTCGGTTTGTGTTAATGTGAAAAATGAAGCTATCCCGACCGCCTTTCCAACCTCTGGGAACATGTTGGCAATCTCGCTCAGCGGAGCATCGCTCGGCCGGTCGTCAACGTACGTCGGTCGGTTGATCCTAGTCTCGACATTATCTAGGTTCTTGAACAGAATGTGAGAATCTCCTTGGATAGGTAGTCCTCTGCTATCGATCCTTCCGGTTGTGCCTTGTTACGCACGTACTATTTGAGACGACATAGATACCTTCGAGAATGTAACATATAAATTACTAGGTGACAGATATCCTAATAAAACAAGCCGAGAAAGCTTAAGTAGATCTTTACCTCTCGATTGGGTACATCCACCGGTAGTGCACTGGGCCACCGAGACGTACCTCCTCGACCAAATGCACCGTTAGATTAACCATAACTGTGAAGGAAGGTGGAAATATTATCTCCATGTGGCACAGAGTATGGACCACATGATCCTGAAGGAGAGGAAGTTGTTGAGGATCTATGGATTTACTGCATATTAGTCAGAAAAAGGCTGATAAATCAGCCAAGAAGGCGGACACTGGGGTGGGCAATACGTGTTTTGACGCAATTGGCAATAGATGTTCCATTAGAACATGGCAGTCATGGCTCTTCAAACTAAATAACATTCGCTGTTTTAAGTCAACACAGCGAGAGATGTTGCTAGAGTACCCGTCTGGAAAGACCACATTCTTGATGGTCCTAAGAAAGACATCCTTCTATGAGTTCGACATGGTAAAGACTGGAGCGAGATACTTTCCACCTTCAAGTGGCCACATATCATGCCTGATTCCCATCAACTGGAGATCTTTACGAGCTTTCAGGTGGTCTTTGGATTTATCGCTCTCGTTCAACATGGTGAAGACAATGTTATCGCACACATTCTTCTTTATGTGCATGACGTCAAGGTTGTAACGTAATTCGTTGTTCTCCCAGTATGGCAAATTAAAGAATACACTCCTCTTCTTCCAGGGTAACTCGTTTTGCACCACGGTCTAATATCCACGTCTTCTTTTACCGCCCACCGCTAGCACCTTGCCCTGTGAGACGGACACACGCTCCAATTGTCTCAGGACATCCCTGCCAGTCAATTTGATAGGTGGGGATCTATCCTCTACTTTACCATCAAATCTAATCCGGTATTGTCTATATCTGTGATCGCGATTCAAGAAGCGTCGATGACCCATATAACACCATTTCTGACTGAAGGTGAGTCGCATAGTCTCGGCGTCCAAATTACACGTGGGGAAAGCTCTCCCACCGTACGTATTCCAACCAGATAAATAGCCCAATCTAAGAAAATTGCTGATTGTCCACATCAACGAAGCACGCATCTTGAATGTTTTCTTCTCACTGGCGTCGTAGGTATCAACACCAGCCCACAACTGCTTCAACTCATCGATCAGGGGCTGTAGGTATACATCTATGTCATTGCCAAGAATTTTAGGACCGGGAATAATCATAGAGAGTATAAAGTTGGTTTGTTTCATGCAAATCCATGGGGGTAAGTTGTATGGAATAAGAATCACTGGCCATATTGAGTACTTTGAACTGAGATTTCCATAAGGATTGAAGCCATCACTGGCCAAGGCTAAGTGAACACTGCGCGGATTGCCAGAGAAGTCAGTATATCTCATGTCAAATGCTTTCTAACCCTCGCATCTCTGGGATGCCTCAAGAAACCGTCAGAGTTGGTGCCTCTCTTGTGCCACAACATGTCCACAGCTGTCTTGCTGGACATGAATAATCGCTGCAACCATGGAATCAGAGGAAAATAACGAAGAACTTTCGCCGCTTAAGGTTTACCATTCTTCTTGACAACGGCATTGATCCTTACTACAGAATTCTTTCTGGTGTTCTGCTTCCACCTGGATGCTCCACACCGTTTGCATCTAGACAGGTCGTGGTTGGAATCCTGGTATAGCATGCAGTCATTCGGACATGCATCTATCTTCTTGTACTCAATACCAGCTTCCTTATGATCCTCTTGGCATCGTGCAAGGTCTTCAAAAGCCTCGTTGCGCACTCCGCACATGCACTTTATATGGTACAACCTTACCAGGAAAGACAGCTTCGAGAATCTTGAACATCCCGGATATAATTCCTGATCGCCGTCCTTAAGCAAGTCTTGAGAGGCACGAGCCTCGTGACTAGGTTCATTAGATAAGTATGGCAACCCATCTGCAACGTTTCCAGCATGACCATCCATGGAATCTTCATCCTTACTCTGCAGTCCCGGCAAATTAAATGCATCATGGATCATGTCACGCATTTGATCTCCTGAATTTATAGTGGGATCTAGTTCTTTCCTACTGCTGGGTCTCTCGTCTACTATCCTCTCACCGTGATGTAACCAAAAGGTATAGTTAGGGGGAAATAGTTTCATCAGAAGATGATCGTATGCAGCTTCTTTAGTTTGGAAAAATCGAAACCCACACAAAGGGCATGGACAATGTATCATCCCATCAGATGATGCATTGGCAAATGCGATGTCAAGAAATCTATTCAGCCCATCCCTATATTCTACACTACCTCATGGCTTTCTAATCCAGCTCTTATCAATGTCTAAATAAATTAAATAGCACATACAAATATATAATTAGTAAAAAAGACATGGAACTAAAAAAAATAAAAAAATGGGGTGTGTGTTAGGAGAACCAATAACAGTCTATCACAATTATGATATGGGAGAGTACCGTACATTTTAAACTCGACAATATATTACAAGCAAAACCATGTAGGGAGCGACGGAATAACTCAAAAGGGAAACAGAAACAAAGTTACTTGCAGCCCGGATAACATGAAGCACATGAAAGGTATTGGGAAGGAGGCTTACTCATTGCAAAATTCTGTGCTTTCTTAAAAGAATACTGGTAGAAAAAATTGCTGGTTCCAAGTCCAAAAAATGAAAAGACAAAGAAAAGCTTCCTTAAAAATTGAAAAAGAAAACAAGATTAACTGTTAAATTTAAAAAATAAATAAGTCAATAAATATAACTAAAAAATCATAGCGTACAGTGAATAGAATCTTCAAAATATCTTAAAAATGGAAGACATAATAGGATTGAAAGTTAAAATTAAAAGATAATTAAAAAAAAGCTAAATTAACAATTATAACAGATAGAAGATTGGATCTTAAAATTGTAGATATATTATGCCTTGTATGCTTATAAGAAAGTCATTATAGTTTCCCTGTCCTGTCTTCGACGTGTAAATAGAATAAGTTAGTTCAGTGGATAAAATAAATTATTAACCCTCAGCTCAATTTCAACATATCGAAAGAAACACTTGTATCAGGTTTATTATACTAACAACCTTTGAGTTCCTTATTTTCATGCAGAATACACCTATATTAGAGGCTCCTCTAAAATTGATAGAAAAAGTTCTGGTAGATCAGCATGACCAAATCTAATTATCCAAACAAATTTGTGATGGATCAGCATGAAAGTATTATATACATCGAATAAAGCCACTTTATTCAATGACTCTATTGCCTTTTGTTACACCAGCAAGATTCAATGCATAATCTCCTTTTAATTTGATCTTTGTGTTACTTTCAAATTGATAATGTCACTTTATTTAGGAGATATTATTCTCAATATAAAAGGCATTTGACGACTAGATCTTATCAACCTGAGATGTGACCGTTTGAAAAGATCAAATTGAAAGTAGCATTCCTTCTAGATAGCCATAGTCAATGCAATCAGGAAATTATTATCGACAAGGTCCAAGAACTTGCATCCTAATAATTAAAACTAGATTAGTCCAGAAATTATTATCGTCAATGTCCAAGAACTTGCATCCTAATTAAAACTAGATTAGTTTAGGATTCCATATAAGATTATTTAATTAATAATACAATAAAAACAAGAGTAAATACTAAATACTCAATCCAACTATGACCATTTACTTGTTATAGAATGAATGCTAACAAAGTTGAATCAATAGTCTCTGCCCTCTGTAACCAGCAAGTATATTGAATTAGATATGTAGAGTTACATATGAAGTGTGTTATGACTATTACTCATAGCAAATGAATCAATAGGAGTTTAAGAAAATGGTGCATCAAAATAGGTGAATTGCAGAAAGGGAGCTCTTAACTATTTAACTCAACTTCTCTACTACTATATAAAGGTATTGGCTACTTGGCAGAGTTTAACTGCCATGCCTTGCCATTGCACCAAAATTTAACCTATTTTGAAAATAACATGGATGGGAATATTTCTTTCACGTTTTATCTTACATTTTCTATGAATGTTGCTTTTTCTCTCTAACAGCACCTATTAGCACTTGTTAGGAATTGATAAACTACTATTTCATGGTTTATCTTGTGCTCAATTGATTTATCAACTCTTTACCCACTTATTCATACTATTTGCATGGTTTTTCTTTTTCCTTCCGGATTTTGTGCTATGATTAAAAACATGCTTCTTTGGGCTTTAAATTTGCTATGTTTAATCCTCTCTTATTACCATTCGATGCCTTGATATGTGTGTTAAGTGTTTCAGGCTTTATAGGGCAGAAATGGCTTAGAAAATGGAGAGGAAGCATGCAAAAATAGAAGGAACACAAGAAACCAAGGAGATGATCAGCGAACACCGACGCGGACGCATGTATCATGCGACCACGCGAAATAGAGAAAATTACAGCGACGCGTACGCGTGCCTGACACGTACGCGTGGATTGGATTTCGCGCAAACGACGTGAGAGCGTGCTTGACGCGCATGCGTGAAGAGGAAAATTGTCAAACGACGCGTACGCATGACTGATGCGTACACGTGACATGCGCGATCTGTGGAAAATTAAGAAAATGCTGGGGGTGATTTCGGGCCGCGTTTTGACCCAGTTTTCAACCCAGAAATACAGAATAAAGCTAAAAAACATGCAGAGACTCAATTCATACTAAAGACAACATTCATTATTCACAATTTTAGGATTAGATGTAGTGCTCTAGAGAGAGAGGCTCTTTCCTCTCTCTTAGGTTTTAGGATTAGGATTTAGGATTAGGATTTCTTTATCTTTTCAATTCCTGGTTTAATATTCCTTTACTTTACTTTATGTTTTCTTCTATTTTTATTTATTAATGACTTATGTTGCCAAATTGGCTTATGAACTTTCCATGTTAGAATTGATTTTCTTATTTAATATAAATTGAGGTATTTCAGATATATGATTTTTATTTAGCTTTCTATATTCTTGACTTTGGTTGAGTAATTAGAAACTCTTGAGTTATCAAACTCTTTGTTGATTGATAATTGGGAGCTGCTAATTGACTTGAATTCTACTAACTCTAGTCTTTCTTTGGGAATTGACTAGGACTTGAAGATTCATATTGATTTATCCACTTGACTTACCTTCATAGTTAGAGGTTGACTAAGTGGGAGCAACGAGCAATTCTCATCACAATTGATAAGGATAACTAGGATAGAACTTCTAATTTTCATACCTTTCCAAGATTTTTCTTAGCTATTGATTTATTAATTCTTGCAATTTATTTCTCTTGTTCAAACCTTTCAAAAAAATCCAAAAATACTATTTTCCATAACCAATAATAAAACACACCTCCCTGCAATTTCTTAAGAAGACGACCCGAGGTTTAAATACATCGGTTATAAATTTTATTGGGTTTGCTTAGAGTGACAACCAAAACTTTTGTACGAAAGGATTTTCTCTTGGTTTAGAAACTATATTTACAACGTGATTATTTTTATGAAATTCTTTACCGGCAGAAGTCCGATCATCAAAATGGCGCCGTTGCCGGGGAATTGCAAACGTGTGCCTTATTATTGGTTATTGTAAATATTTTATTTTGCTTGTTTATTTGTTTTTATTTTTTGTTTTTAATTTTTATTAGTCACTATGAGTTCTCACCCCCGTCGCTTTGAGTTTGGTTCTAATGTTGTTGAAAGGAATGGAAGCTATAACAGGAACATGCATCAAGGTCAAAACAATCAGAGATAGACAGAGCCACAAGGATTTGATCAACCCTCTTGGCAACAACCCCCTCCAATGCGCTATAACCAGCAACCATTATGTGATGCATACCAAGACAATAGTTATGATGAACCTCTTCGTGACAACCAAGCTCCACCAAATTACTATGGTCAAGAGCCATTCCAGAGAGCGTACCAAGATGATGAATATGGTGGACCCTCTTACCAACAAGTCCCACCATATGCTTATGAACCACCTCCTCAACACAACTCTGGACCACCATACTCACAAGCCCCCTACTACCAAACACCATCACATGATTCTAACCCTTATCCACCATATCAACCACCCTATGAGCCATATGAGCCATACATAGATCCACCCTAATTCTAACCCAGTTATTCCCAAGGACCACCACCTCCATATACACCACATCCATATCCATCAATACAAGGGCCTTATGATCCTACTTATGATATCCGAGCAGAACAAGAGTCAATGGATCGTCTCAAGGGAACAATGGATCAATTTCAAGCAACCCTGCGTCAATTGGACCGAGCGGTAAACCAAATAGCACTCGAAGATTTCATGGCTAAAGAATCTCAACTTGAGAACAAGGAATTGAAGTGTGCTGTACAACAAGTGGAAAAGATGGAGAGTGATGAACCACCCTCTTATCATGAACCTTTCCTCCCAAGTAATGAGCCCTCATATCCACCTCAACCTTCAATGCATGACACTCTTGGTATTCTTCTTCAAGGGAAAAGAGAGATGAAACGGGGAGTACTAGAATTCGTGACTACCTTGACCGAGGTAGTAAATCAATTAGCTTCCCAACATATGAGCACTCAAAGTACTCCCATGGCTACATGTGGAGAATAAAAAGCAGAGCGTGGCATGAAGGAGACACTAGAAACTCCGGTGGACAATGAGGAATATGGCTTTGTATTGGAACAAGTGGAGGAAGCCATAATAGTTGCAGAGGAAGAAGTGGTTGAAGATTTAGGAGATGCTGAACCTCCATGGGAATCTAGAATTGTAGAGTACTCCTCCAATAAGATTGAAATTGATGTCAAGAAGGCCAGTGCATAACCTCCATGGCATACTCCTTATGAAGACTTGGATGGGATAGATCAAGAAGTAAGTTCCCTTGGTGATAAAGATCATGCATCAAGTCCTCCTAGTGAGAAATCTACATCCGCAAATGAACTCCTTGAATATGAAGACTCTTCTCTGATTGAGTCTGAGAATAATGTGGAAGCAAAAATCCTTAGAAAAAGGCGGACGGGAGTTGAGTATGCTTTGTCAACAACGTGGGAGACTTCTCCACCTAGGTTGTCGTCTACTCCTTCACTTGAGTGGGTAAAACTTATATTTGTTCGTCTTCCTATCCCACTTGAGTATGGTATTCTTGAAAAAGACGGCCAACTCAGGAAGCTTTGTGGCATAAAGCATAAGAGAAGACTGTTTAGTGGTTGGAGTTGCAAATCAAGGCTCATCAAAGTTGATATTTCAAGGGCTAAATGTAACGGCTCAACTGGTGATAATTTGGTTAGATCTAAAAGAAGAGTTTGGTACTCCATAGAGAATTCAGATTGCTTACCACCCGGACGGAATCATCATGTTCCACTTGAAGACAGGTGCAGAAACAAGATTTGGGATCCAGGTATACATGAGGATCCACTTTGGGAGCTCAAGACTTGTGAAGAACTCCTTCAAGGTTTGGCAAATTCACTTGAGAATAATGAAGATTATTGGAAGTCCAAGCATTGGTGGCAGTTTCAGGATGAGTTCAAGCACAAGCCTCCATGACAAGGAGCTCAACAATTGTCCAACTTAAGGACTTTAACTAAAAGTGCTAGGTGGGAGACAACCCACCATGGTATATTCTTTCCTTTTTGTTCTTAGTTTTATTTTATTTTATTTTTATTCGTGTTCATTCATAATTTCTACATAGTCATTTGCATTCTGTATTTTGCATTCTGCATATTGCAAAAAAAAGAGAGGAAGCACGCGACGCGCCAGCATCGCTGACGCGTCCACGTCAAAGGAGAATTGGCGATAAAAGGGAATTGAACAGAAAGTTATGTGGGAGCGTGGCTGGAGGCGTGCCTTAGGCACAAACACACCCACGCGAATGCGTACCTGACGCGTCCGCGTCATTTGCAAATCCAGCCATCCGACGCGCACGTGTGACCCCGCGAAATCGACGTAAATGGGTGCATGGCAGAGAGTTAGGATGGAGTGGGGCTGGAATGGTGTTAGAAGCACAAAGCCCCATTGTGCGAACGCGTACCTCACGCGTCCGCTTCAATTTGGAAGTAAGGCCATCCACGCGTGCGCGTCACCCACGCCCACGCGTCACCCTAAATTTTGGCAATTAGGCGTTTGAGACAGAGAGTTGCGCGAGCGCGCGGCTGCTCTCGCGCCACTGGCGCAAATCAAGTCGCGCGTCCGCGTGACTGATGCGTCCGCGTCACTTGAAGATTTTGGAAATCACGCGAATGCGTGACCCAGGCGTCCGCGTCACATGCGACGCACAGTTTTACCACATCAGCGCCAGATATCTTATCTTTTCCCCAATCCTATTTCTCTCTTCTCCCTTTTTAATTCTCTCTTATTCCTTCTTTCTTCCTTCTCCTTTCTCACTTTCTACTTCTTTATCTCTTTAACTTCTCATCCTTCTTCACTTCCATTCTATTTTACTTGATTTATTTGCATATTTTCATTCATTGCATTTTAATTTTATGCATATTTTTATTTTTTTTTCTAAATTTATAATTTTTCGTTGGTGTTAAAATTTTCTTATTCAACTGTTGCATCTTTTCTTGCATTACTCTATTGCTTCATGACTTGTTTTATTCTGGTTGGGTATTATTATTCATAAGTTAGTGCACGAAATTGTGATACACAATGGCGCCAATAACTTGGTACGCACAATTGTAATCTCAACTCCTTTTCACAACTTCGCACAACTAACCAGCAATTGCACTGGGTCATCCAAGTAATAAACCTTACGTGCGTAAGGGTCGATCCCATGGAGATTGTCGGCTTGAAGCAAACTATGGTCACCTTGTAAATCTCAGTCAGGCGGATTCAAATGGTTATAGAGTTTTAATAATTAAAAGATAAATAAAACATAAAATAAAGATAGAGATACTTATGTAATTCATTGGTGGGAATTTCAAATAAGCGTATGGAGATGCGTTGTTCCTTCTGAATCTCTGCTTTCCTATTGCCTTCATCCAATCCTTCATACTCCTTTCTTTGGCAAGTTGTATGTTGGGTGTCACCATTGTCAATGGCTACTTCCCATCCTCTTAGTGAAAATGGTCCTCTACGGTTTCTGTACGGCTAGTCAACTGTCGGATTGCTCGTCTCGGATGAAAAATACCATGCACAGATATCGTATGGCTAATCAACTGTTGGTTCTCGATCGTGTAGGAATAGGATTTACTATCCTTTTGCGTCTGTCACCACGCCCTACAGTCGCGAGTTTGAAGCTCGTCACAGTCATCCCATCCCAGATCCTACTCGAAATACCACAGACAAGGTTTAGACTTTCCGGATCTCAAGAATGCTGCCAATGGATTCTAGCCTATACCACGAAGACTCTAATCTTGGATTCAGATGCCCTATTGTCAGAGGGGAGTCGATATGAATCGTTGATTAGAAATCCAAGAGATATACATTCAAGATTGTCTTTATGTAGAACGGAAGTGGTTGTCAATCACGCGTTCATAAGTGAGAATGGTGATGAGTGTCACATAATCATCACATTCATCATGTTCTTGTGTGTGAATGGATATCTTAGAATAAGAAAAAGTATGAATTGAATAGAAGAACAATAGTATTTTGCATTAATACTCGAGGAACAGTAGAGCTCCACACCTTAATCTATGGTGTGTAGAAACTCTACCGTTGAAAATACATAAGTGAAAATAAGGTAGGCATGGCCATGAGGCCAGCCCCCAATGTCTAAGGACTAACAATGATCAAAGATGTTCCAAAAGCTCGTCCGAAGATCTCTAATACAATAGTAAAAAGTTCTATTTATACTAAACTAGTTACTAGGGTTACAGAAATGAGTAAATGATGCAGAAATCCACTTCTGGGCCCACTTAGTGTGTGCTTGGGCTAAACATTGAAGCTTTTACGTGTAGAGGTCTTCCTTGGAGTTAAACGCCAGTTTGTAACTTGTTTCTGGCGTTTGACTCTAGCTTGCAACTTGTTTCTAGCGTTTAACGCCAGAATAGGGCAGAAAGATGGCGTTGAACGCCAGTTTGCGTTGTCTAAACTCAGGCAAAGTATTGAGTATTATATATTGCTGGAAAGCCCTGGATGGCTAATTTCCAACGCAATTGAGAGCACGCCTTTTGGATTTCCGTAGCTCTAAAAATTCTATGTCGAGTGAAGGGAGGTCAGAATCCAACAGCATCTGCAGTCCTTTGTCAGCCTCTGAATCAGATTTTTGCTCAGGTCTCTCAATTTCAGCCAGAAAATATCTAAAATCACAAAAAAACACACAAACTCATAGTAAAGTCCAAAAATCTAAATTTTTCTTAAAAAGTAATAAAAATATACTAAAAACTAACTAAATCATACTAAAAACTATGTAAAAACAATGCTAAAAAGCGTATAAATTATCTGCTCATCACAACACCAAACTTAAATTGTTGCTTGTCCCCAAGCAAATGAAAATCAAATAGGATAAAAAGAAGAGAATATACAATAAATCTCACAATATCAATGAAACTTAGTCCCAATTAGATGAGCGGGGCTAGTAGCTTTTTGCTTCTGAACAGTTTTGGCATCTCACTTTATCCTTTGAAATTTAGAATGATTGACATCTATAGGAACTCATAATTTTGGATATTGTTATTGATTCTTCTAGTTCAGTATGTTGATTCTTGAACACAGCTACTTTATGAGTCTTAGTCGTGGCCCTAAGCACTTTGTTTTCCAGTATTACCACTAGATACATAAATGCCACAGACACATAACTGGGTGAACCTTTTCAGATTGTGACTCAGCTCTGCTAAAGTCCCCAGTTAGAGGTGTCCAGAGTTCTTAAGCACACTCTTTTTGCTTTGGATCACGACTTTAACCACTCAGTCTCAAGCTTTTCACTTGGACCTTCATGACACAAGCACACGGTTAGGGACAGCTTGATTTAGCCGCTTAGGCCTGAATTTTATTTCCTTGGGCCCTCCTATCCATTAATGCTCAAAGCCTTGGATCCCTTTTTACCCTTGCCTTTTGGTTTTAAGGGCTATTGGCTTTTTCTGCTTGCTTTTTCTTTTTCTTTCTTTTTCTTTTAATTTTTGCCACTTTATTTTTTGCTATTTTTTTCACTTTTTTTTCTTGCTTCAAGAATTAATTTCATGATTTTTCAGATTATCAATAACATTTCTCTTTGTTCATCATTCTTTCAAGAGCCAACAATTTTAACATTCATAAACAACAAGATAAAAAATATGCACTGTTCAAGCATTCATTCAGAAAACAAAAGTATTGCCACTACATCAAAATAATTAAACTAATTTCAAGATAAAATTTGAAATCCAAGTACTTCTTGTTCTTTTGTAATTAAGCACATTTTTCATTTAAGAGAGGTGAATGATTCATGGAATTATTCATAGCTTTAAGACATAGACAATAGACACTAATGATCATGTAATGAAGACACAAACATAGACAAACATGAAGCTCAAAAATCGAAAACAGAAAATAAATAGACAAGGAGATTAAGGAATGAGTCCACCTTAGTGTGGATGGCGTCTTCCTCTTGAAGAACCAATGGAGCGCCTAAGCTCCTCTATGTCTGTTCCTTGCCTTTGTTGCTCCTCCCTCATAGCTCTTTGATCTTCTCTAATTTCATGGAGAATGATGGAGTGCACTTGGTGCTCCACTCTTAGTTGGTCCATGTTGTAACTCAAGCCTTCCAAGGAGGTGTTGAGTTGTTCCCAATAGTTGTGTGGAGGAAATTGCATCCGTTGAGGCATCTCAGGGATTTCTTGATGAGTATCCTGCTCATGCTCTTGTTGAGGTCCATGAATGAGCTCTCTTGCTTGCTCCATCCTTTTCTTAGTGATGGGCTTGTCCTCTTCAATGAGGATGTCTCTTTCTATGTCAATCCCAGCCAAATTGCATAGATGACAAATGAGATGAGGAAAGGCTAACCTTGCTAAGGTGGATGATTTGTCAGCCACCTTGTAGAGTTCTAGAGGTATGATCTCTTGAACTTCCACTTCCTCCCCAATCATAATACTATGGATCATGATGGCCCGATGCACAATCACTTCAGATCGGTTGCTAGTGGGAATGATAGAGCGTTGGATGAACTCCAACCATCCTCTAGCCACAGGCTTAAGGTCCGGTCTTCTCAATTGAACCGGATTGCCTCTTAAGTCTCTTTTCCATTGAGCTCCTTCCACACATATGTCCATGAGGACTTGGTCTAACCTTTGATCAAAGTTGACCCTTCTAGTGTAAGGGTGTGCGTTTTCTTGCATAATTGGCAAGTGGAACGCCAACCTTACATTTCCGGACTGAAATCTAAGTATTTCCCTCGAACCATTGTAAGCCAATTCTTTGGATTCAGGTTCATACTTTGATCATGGTTCCTAGTGATCCATGCATTGGCATAGAACTCTTGAACCATTAAGATTCTGACTTGTTGAATGGGGCTGGTAAGAACTTCCCAACCTCTTCTTCGGATCTCATGTCGGATCTCTGGATACTCATTTTTCTTGAGCATGAAAGGGACCTCAGGGATCACCTTCTTCTTGGTCACAACTTCATAGAAGTGGTCTTGATGGACCTTCGAGATGAATCTCTCCATCTCCCATGACTCGGAGGTGGAAGCTTTTGCCTTCCCTTTCTCCTTTCTAGAAGTTTCTCCGGCCTTAGGTGCCATAAATGGTTATGGAAAAATAAAAAGCAATGCTTTTACCACACCAAACTTAAAAAATTTGCTCGTCCTCGAGCAAAAGAAGAAAGAAAGAAGGAGGAGAAGAAGAAAATGGAGGAGATGGAGGGAGATAGTGGTTCGGCCAAGAGGGGGGAAAGGTGTTTGTGTTGTGTGAATATGAAGGAGTAGTGAAGGGTTTATATAAGGGTGAGGGGAGGGTTGAGGTTCGGTCATTAGGGTTGGATTTGGGGGGGGAGTGTTTGAATTTGAAAGTGAGTTAGGTGGGATTTTTGGGAAAGAGATATGGAGGTGATTGGTGAAGAGGTGTTGGGAAGAATGAATGAGTTAATTGGTGGGGATCCTGTGGGGTCCACAGATCCTGAGGGGTCAAGGATGTATCATCCCTGCTACTATTAGGCGTACAAAATGCCATTGCTGTGCAATCCTAGCGTTTAACGCCAGATTGCTGCTTGTTTCTGGCGTTAAATGCCAGTTTTTATTCCTTTCCTAGCGTTAAACGCCAGGTTGTAACCTGTTTCTGGTGTTTAACACCAGATTGTTGCTTCTTTCTGGCATTTAACGCCAGTCTGGTGCTTGTTTCTGGTGTTTAACGCCCAGAATGGTGTCAGACTGGGCGTTAAATGCCTATTCTGCTACCGTTACTGGCGTTTAAACGCCAGTAAGTTCCTCCTCCAGGGTGTGCTGTTTTTAATGTAATTTTTTATTTTTCTTGAATTTTTGTAATTATTTTTATGACTCCACATGATCATCAACCTAAAAAAAGGAAAATACATAGATAAATAAATTTGGGTTGCCTCCCAATAAGCGCTTCTTTAATGTCAATAGCTTGACAGTGAGCTCTCATAGAGCCTCACAGATGTTCAGAGCATTGTTGGGACCTCCCAAAACCAAACTTAGAGTTTGAATGTGGGGGTTCAACACCAAACTTAGAGTTTGGTTGTGGCCTCCCAACACCAAACTTAGAGTTTGACTGTGGGGGCTTTGGTTGACTCTGCAGTGAGAGAAGCTTTTTTTGCTTCCTCTCCATGGTTACAGAGGGAGATCTTTGAGTTTTAAGCACAAGGTAGTCCTTATTCAATTGAAGGATCAACTCTCCTCTGTCCACATCAATCACAGCTTTTGCTGTGACTAGGAAAGGTCTACCAAGGATGATGGATTCATCCTTATCTTTCCCAGTGTCTAGGATTATGAAATCAGCAAGGATGTAAAGGCCTTTGACCTTTACTAGCACGTCCTCTACCTGTCCATAAGCCTTTTTCATGGATTTGTCTACCATCTCTAATGAGAATTTGGCAGCCTGTACCTCAAAGATTATCAGTCTCTCCATTACAGAGAGTGGCATTAAGTTTATGCCCGACCCCAGGTCACACAAAGCCTTCTCAAAGGTCATGGTGCCTATGTTATAGGGAATTAGGAATTTACTAGGATCCTGTTTCTTTTGAGGTAATGTCTACCCAAGTCATTTAGTTCATTGGTGAGCAAGGGGGGGTTCATCCACCCAAGTCTCATTACCATATAACTTGGCATTCAACTTCATGATTGCTCCAAGGTATTTAGAGGAAGAATACTTATCAGAACCCATGAATGGCAGAAGTAAGTTCAATGGAATCTCTATGGTCTCTATATGAGCCTCAGATTCCTTAGGTTCCTCAAATGAGAACTCCTTTTTGTCCAGAGGACATCCCATGAGGTCTTCATCACTGGGATTCTGATGCGGTATTTTATAACCCACAAACTAACCGGCAAGTACACCGGGATGTACCAAGTAATACCTTACGTGAGTAAGGGTCGATTTCACGAGGATTGATGGATTAAGCAACAATAGTGTTTGATAGGCTTAGTTAGACAAACTGAAAATAGTGTTTGGAAGTTCAAAAGCATTAACAGTCAATTTGGAATATTAAAGACAAGCAGATAAATAAGTTGGAAATAAAATATGGAGAAAACAGTTAACGTTTCAGAGTTATCTATTTTTCCGGATTAATTTTTTTTACTAACTAATTTAATCATGCAAGATTTAATTCATGGGAAACTATATGTGACTAGACCCTAATTCCTTAGACCTTCCTAGTCTCCTCTAAAATTCATCAACTGCTAATTCCTTGGTCAATTAATTCCAATTAGAAGCTACATGATCAAATTCCAGTTTATATGCCACAAAAACTCTAATTATCCAAAAATAAAAGGATTATATGTCACGTATCCTGTTAAATCCAGATAATTAAAATTTAGGAGAATATATTTTCAAGCTGTTGTTCAAGTAAAGAGCTTTTCCAAGTTTTACAAGAACTCAAATAGAAAGAGGGTCATACTTCCGTTCCACCCAAATTCATAAAATAAAGAGCAAAAACAATTCTTAAATTATAAATCCATACATGAATTAAAATAGAAAAAGCAATAAATCAAACCATACAAATAAACAGTGCTCCTAACCTTAACAATGGAGGTTTAGTTGCTCATGGAACGCGGAATGTAAATTTGTATAGAATTCCCTAATGGAATCCTCATAATGGAATCTCCTAATAGAAGAGAAGTATCTCCTTTTTATAACTAATCCTAATTAATTTAAAATCTAATATCTAAAATTAAGATAATATCTTTTTCTATTTTCAAATTCAAATTTGAATTTAAATCAAAATTAATTATAACAATCAGCAAGTCTTCAATTGATGGATGGGGACCACTTGATTCCTTCACTCTGCAGCCTCTGATCTGTACTTTCTGGGCTGGAAACTAGGTCAAAACAGCCCAAAAATCGCCCCCAGCATTTTTCTGCATTTTTGCACGTGGCACATGTCACGCGTACGTGTCAGTCACGCATACGTGTTGATGGTCTTTTTCCCGAGTCACGCGGATGCGTCGATCACGTGCACGCATTGCTGTGCAAATCTTCAAATCACGCGTACGCGTCAGTCACGTGCACGCATCGCCATGGAAAGCTCCAAATCACGCGTACGCGTCAGTCACGCGTACGCGTTGCTCCTTGCTGCCATCTCCTTTGATTCTTGTGTTGCAGAAACTCCATTAAATTCCGCCGAATGCTACCTAAAATAAACAAAATTTGCAAAAGACTCAAAGTAGCATCCATATTGGCTAAAAGATAATTAATTCTTTATTAAACTCAAAAAATTAGATGCAAATTCACTAGGAAAAGATAGGAAAGATGCTCACGCATCACAACACCAAACTTAAACTGTTGCTTGTCATCAAGCAACCAAAACTAATATAAGCTTAGGATGTGAATTTGCATGAGAATAAGAGTTCGATTAAGCTCATGTCTCTTCTTATAGTGGGGTTTACAACTGCAATCCTGAATAGTTTTGGCATTTCACTTTATCCTTTGAAGTTCAGAATGATTGGAATCCATAGGAACACAGAATTCAGGTAGTGTTATTGATTCTCCTTGTTTAGTACGTTGATTCTTGAACACAGCTACTTTATGAGTCTTGGCCGTGACCCTAAGCATTTTGTTTTCCAGTATTACCATTGGATACATAAATGCCACAGACACATAACTAGGTGAACCTTTTCAGATTGTGACTCAGCTTTGCTAGAGTCCCCAGCCAGAGGTGTCCAGAGTTCTTAAGCACACTCTTTTGCTTTGGATCACAACTTTAACCACTTAGTCTCAAGCTTTTCACTTGAACCTTCATGACACAAGCACATGGTTAGGGACAGCTTGATTTAGCCGTTTAGGCCAGGATTTTATTCCTTTGGGCCCTCCTATCCATTAATTCTCAAAGTCTTGGATCCTTTTTACCTTTTGCCTTTTAGTTTAAAGGGTTATTGGCTTTTTCTGCTTGCTTTTTCTTTTTTTCTTTCTTTCTCTTTATTTTTTATTTTTTATTTTTTATTTTATTTTATTTTTTTTGCAAGCTTTGTATTTTTTCACTACTTTTTCTTGCTTCAAGAATCAATTTTATGATTTTTCAGATTATCAATAACATTTCTCTTTTTTCATCATTCTTTCAAGAGCCAACAATTTTAAAATTCATAAACTTCACTATAAAAAGTATGCACTGTTCATGTCATGCATTCAGAATTACAGAAAATACCACCACATTTAAGTAAATAAGGCTACTTTTAAAATTAACTCAATTTCTCATGCAATATATCACTTCTGTATTTTTTATTTGAATTCAAGCTCAATGAGTAATACATGAGACATCTTTTCAGAATTAAAGCAATTAAGAAAAAAAACTAAACTAGTCCTAGAATTCTAACTAATAAAGGATCATGTAACAAACAAAGCAAAATAGCAGAAAACCGGAATGTAACATAGAAAAAGAGGGGAGGAATAAAAAATGAAAGGAACTCAACCACCTTAGTTATCCTAGCGGTTGCTTTATTCTTCAGGTTGTGCTCCTCAGTGAAGATAATTCGCCTCCCTTTTGGTGCCATAGGAATGAACAGAAAACCCTTAAGCGAAACGTCAACACCAAACTTAAAGGTTTGCTTGTCCTCAAGCAAAAGAAGAACGGAAAATAGAAAGAGACAAATATTATGAAAGAAAAAGAAAAGGAAAAAAGAACAAGAGAGAATTAGGATTGGGAGAGGGGAAAAGAAAATTAAAACTTGGGCGGCGAACTAGTGGAGTTGTGCGCGCAAGCGACGCGTACACGTGCAGCATGCGTACGCGTGGGGCGCGAAATTTTCTTAATGACGCGTAAGCGTTAGGCACGCGTCCACGTGTCCTGGGTTTTGTGCGATTCGCGCGAAGCCAGCCGCGTGCATGCACAACTCTCTGCCGAAACATATATTTACACCGTTTTTCCAGGTCACGCGTACGCGTCACTAACGCACACGGGTGGGGTATGCGTACGCGTGGGCTTGTTCGTGCGAAAGGCATCGCTTGCGCGTCATATGCACGTTTTTTTTTAAGTTATCCGATTCCTGTTCTAAAATAGTTGCATGATCAGAAAATTAGTAAGAACTTAATAAAAATCAAATAAGAAAACTACTACTACGAAAAACAACTAAGATTGAAAAGAAACGATCATACCATGGTGGGTTGTCTCCCACCAAGCACTTTTAGTTAAAGTCCTTAAGTTGGACATGTGGTGAGCTCCTTGTCATGGTGGTTTGTGCTTGTACTGATCTAGGAATCTCCACCAATGTTTGTAATTCCAATGGCGACCGGGATCCCAAACTAGGCGCCTAACGCCTTCGAGCAAGTTGAAGCAAGTGACAAGGCCCCAAGAGTGTTGATTGTGGGAATGAATTCCAGGATTCCAAACCTTACTTTTACACCCGTCTTCTTGTGGATCACTATTATTTTCACCTAGTAGCAAGCAATTTAAATTCTCACAGAGACATCTAAACACCTTCTAGACCCATTCAGTTGAGCTCTACACCAATCCTTGCACTTCAATTTGGAGCATACAACCATATTGAACCTTACTTGACAACTCTTACCACTAACCATCTTCCTCTTACTCTTAATGCCACAAAGAGCTCTGAGTTGACCATCCGTCTTCAGTAGCCCATATTCAAGTGGGAACGTAAGGATTAAGGATAGAAATTTTACCCACTTGAATATTGTATTGGATGGTGATGGCTTTGGAAGAGGTCTTGCAAGCTCCACTCCCTTGTGTTCTTTTTTGAATTCTTCCACCTCTTTGCCAGCTTCCTCTATTTCAACCTCTTCCTCTTGGTAGATCCCCTTTTCAACTAACTCTTCATTGACCTTGGTCTCAGAGCCAGCTACTTTATCACTTCTCAGTTGAATAACCTTGCAATCTTTTTCAACTGGCTCCTCATTAACTTGTGCTTCCATACTTGCCACTTGTTCACTTATCAAGGTGATAGCCTTACCTTCCTCTCTTGGGTTTGGAATTGCGTTACCAAGAAGGCTATTAGTGGTGCTCTGATCAATTTCATTAACTTTTGTAGCTAATTGACCCATCTGAATCTCCAAGTTCTTGATTGATGCTCTGGTTTCCTGTCTAAAACTTGCCAAGATTTCTTCCAAATCATCGTTCTGTTGGGGCTGAGAAGTTGCTTGTTGAGATGACTGAAACTGGGGGTTGTTAAAATTATTCTGTTGAAAGCCACCCTGAGAACTATGATTAAAATTTTGTGGCCTCTGAGGTTGCTCTCTCCGCCCAAAATTTGGGTGATTTCTCCATCTCTGATTGAAGGTCTTAGAATAGGGATCATTATTGGGATTTCTAGGAGCACTCCCCATGTAATTGACCTCTTGAAGAGGATTTTGGATGTTGATAGCTGAAACTTGCATGCTACCCATTTGTTGAGTAAGTAGATTTAATTGTTGAGACATAAGCTTGTTCTGAGCAAGAATAGCATTAAGAGTTTCTACTTCCATAACACCCTTCTTCTGAGGAGCTTCAATATCTGATGGTGGCTCTTGATATGAATATGGAGATGGTGACTCTAGATAGTTGGAACATGGAGCATTGAAGTTTCTTTAGTTTTGACTTTGCCAACCAAAATTTGGATAGTTCCTCCATCTACCATAATATGAATCACTACTTGGGTGTGAGTAGTAATCTATGTGATATCTCTCCATTATTTTTCCTTAGCACAAAACACCAAACAAAATCAAACGCACCATGTAGTAAATAGGAAAGTAAAAAAGATAGAATAAAATATTAAAAATTAAAATAAAAAAATTAAAATAAAACTAACTAGAAAACACCAAATTTAATTTCAGAAATTAAAAAAAATATTAGTGCTCTTTATTTATTTATTTATTTAAAATATTTTTTTTAAAGACAAGAATAAAATAAAACTAATAAAATATAGAAAGTAAATAAATAAGAAAAATTAAAACAAAGTGAAAAAAAAAAAAGAACAGGGGACAGGGGGGCAAGGGACGTGAGCGAAACAATCAGGGGAGGGGTACAAGTGAAAGAACGAAAGAAAGAAGAAAAAAAATTAAAAAGAAAACAAAACGAAAAGAGAAAAAAAAACACGAAAGTAAAAGAAAAGAAAAACGGGTTAGGGGACGGGTGAACGGAAATAAAGAAAGAAAAAAAAACAAACAATTAAAAATTGAAAAGAAAAATCTAATTAAAGTAAAAATTATTTAATCTAAGCAATCAAACAACGAATAGTTGTTAATCACTATTAATCTCCGGCAACGGTGCCAAAAATTTGATGCAGTATTTTATAACCCATAAACTAATCGGCAAGTGCACCAGGTCGTACCAAGTAATACCTCACGTGAGTAAGGGTCGATTCCACGAGAATTGATGAATTAAGCAACAATAGTGTTTGATAGGCTTAGTTAGACAAACAGAAAATAGTGTTTGGAAGTTCAAAAGCATTAACAGTCAATTTGGAATATTAAAGACAGACAGATAAATAAGTTGGGAATAAAATATGAAAAAAACAATTAAGGTTTCAGAGTTATCTATTTTTCTGGATTAATTTTTTTACTAACTAATTTAATCATGCAAGATTTAATTCATGGCAAACTATATGTGACTAGACCCTAATTCCTTAGACCTTCCAGTCTCCTCTAAAATTCATCAACTGCCAATTCCTTAGTCAATTAATTCCAATTAGAAGCTACATGATCAAATTCCAGTTTATATGCCACAAAAACTTTAATTATTCAAAAATAAAAGGATTATATGTCACATATCCCGTTAAATCTAGATAATTAAAATTTAGGAGAATATGTTTTCAAGCTGTTGTTCAAGTAAAGAGCTTTTACAGGAACTCAAATAGAAAGAGGGTCATACTTCCGTTCCACCCAAATTCATAAAATAAAGAGCGAAAACAATTCTTAAATTATAAATCCATACATGAATTAAAATAGAAAAAGCAATAAATCAAACCATACAAATAGACAGAGCTCTTAACCTTAACAATGGAGGTTTAGTTGCTCATGGAACGCGGAATGTAAATTTGTATAGAATTCCCTAATGGAATCCTCATAATGGAATCTCCTAATAGAAGAGAAGCCTCTCATTTTTATAACTAATCCTAATTAATTTAAAATCTAATATCTAAAATTAAGATAATATCTTTTCTTATTTTCAAATTCAAATTTGAATTTAAATCAAAATTAATTATAACAATCAGCAAGTCTTCAATTGATGGATGGGGACCACTTGATTCCTTCACTCTACAGCCTCTGATCTGTACTTTCTGGGCTGAAAACTGGGTCAAAACAGCCCAGAAATCGCCCCCAGCATTTTTTTACATTTTCTGCATGTGGCACATCTCACGCGTACGCGTCAGTCACGCATACGCGTCGATGGTCTTTTTTCCGAGTCACGCGGACGCGTCGATCACGCGCACGCGTCACTGTGCAAATCCTGAAATCACGCGTACGCATCAGTCACGCGCACGCGTCGCCATGGAAAGCTCCAAATCACGTGTACGCGTCGCTCGTCGCTGCCATCTCCTTTGATTCTTGTGTTGCAGAAACTCCATCAAATTCCGCCAAATGCTACATAAATAAACAAAATTTGCAAAAGACTCAAAGTAGCATCCATATTGGCTAAAAGATAATTAATTCTTTATTAAACTCAACAAATTAGATGCAAATTCACTAAGAAAAGATAAGAAAGATGCTCACGCATCAGATTCACGTCCTCCTCCTTTCTAGGTTCGGCCACACCAAGTAAGGTTATGGGCTTGCACTCTCTTTTCGGATTCTCTTCTGTATTGCTTGGGAGAGTACTAGGAGGAGTTTCAGTGACTCTTTTACTCAGCTGGCCCACTTGTGCCTCCAAATTTCTAATGGAGGACCTTGTTTCATTCATGAAACTGAGAGTGGCCTTAAATATATCAGAGACTATATTTGCTAAGTTAGATGGGTTCTGCTCAGAATTCTCTGTCTGTTGCTGAGAGGATGATGGAAAAGGCTTGCTATTGCTAAACCTGTTTCTTCCACCATTATTAAAGCCTTGTTGAGGCTTTTGTTGATCCTTCCATGAGAAATTTGGATGATTTCTCCATGAGGGATTATAGGTGTTTCCATAGGCTTCACCCATGTAATTCACGTCTGCCATTGCAGGATTCTTAGGATCATAAGCTTCTTCTTCAGAAGATACTTCTTTAGTACTGTTGGATGCATTTTGCAATCCATTCAGACTCTGAGAATTCAAATTGACTTGTTGAGTCAACATTTTGTTCTGAGCCAATATGGCATTCAGAGCATCAATTTCAAGAATTCCCTTCCTCTGAGGCGTCCCATTACTCACAGGATTCCTTTCAGAGGTGTACATGAACTGGTTATTTGCAACCATTTTAATGAGTTCCTGACCTTCTGCAGGCATTTTCTTCAGGTGAATAGATCCACCTGCAGAATGGTCCAATGACATCTTAGATAATTCTGACAGACCATCATAGAATATATCCAAGATGGTCCATTCTGAAAGCATGTCAGAAGGACACTTTTTGGTCAGTTGCTTGTATCTTTCCCAAGCTTCATAGAGGGATTCACCTTCTTTCTGTCTGAAAGTTTGAACATCCACTCTAAGCTTGCTCAGCTTTTGAGGAGGAAAGAACTTGGCTAAGAAAGACCTGACCAGCTTATCCCAAGAGTTCATGCTATCTCTAGGTTGAGAGTCCAACCATGTTCTAGCTCTGTCTCTTATAGCAAAAGGGAAAAGCATAAGCTTATAGACCTCGAGATCAACTCCATTGGTCTTAACAGTGTCACATATCTGCAAGAATTCAGTTAAGAACTGAAAAGGATCTTCTGATGGAAGTCCATAAAACTTGCAATTCTATTGCATCATAAAAACTAATTGAGGCTTTAGCTCAAAATTGTTTGCTCCAATGGCAGAAAATGAGATGCTTCTTCCATGGAAGTTAGAATTTGGTGCAGTAAAGTCATCAAGCATCTTCCTTGCACCTCCACCATTGTTATTGGGTTCGGCCATCTCTACTTCTTTTTCGAAAATTTCAGTAAAGTCCTCTTTAGAGTGTTGTGTTTTAACTTCTCTTAGCTTTTTCTTCAAAGTCCTTTCAGGTTCAGGATCTGCTTCAACAAGAATATCCTTGTCCTTGCTCCTACTCATATGAAAAAGAAGAGAACAGAAAAGAAGAATAATCCTCTATGTCACAGTATAGAGATTCCTTTATGTGAGTAGAAGAGTAAGAATGGAGGAAGAAGAGAAAAAAAAATTCGAACACAGAGAGAGAAGAGAAGAGGGTTCGAATTATGAATAGAAGAGAAGTGTTAGTAGATAAATAAATAAATAAATAGAAAGAGATGAGAGAGAGAGAGAGAGAGAGAGAGAGAGAGAGAGAATTCGAATATTAAAAGAAGAGAGAGGATAAATATTTTTATTTTTATTTTATTTATGATATTAGTTTCGAAAATTAGGAGAGGAAATAGAATAAAATTAAAATTTAAAACAATTAGTTAATTAAAAAGAATTTTGAAAAAGGGTGAGGAATTTTCGAAAATGAGAGAGAGAAAATTAGTTAGGTGGTTTTGAAAAAGATAAGAAATAGTAAAACAAACAAAAAAAGTCAATTAGTTAGTTGAAAAAGATTTGAAAATCAATTTTGAAAAGATAAGAAGTTAGAAAAGATTTTGAAATTAAAGTTTGAAAAAGATATGATTTAAAAAAAAATATGATTGAAAAGATATGATTGAAATTTATTTTGAAAAAGATTTGAGAAAGAAATTTAGAAAGATTTGATTTTGAAAAAGATTTTGAAAATATAATTTTTTGAAATTGAAATCTTGACTTGACTAACAAGAAACAACTAATTTTATAAATTTTTGACTAAGTCAACCCAAAATTTCAAAATTTATGAGAGAAATAAGAAAAATATATTTTTTTATTTTTGAATATTTAATAAGGAGAGAGAAAAATAACTAAATGCCTCAAAACATGAAAATTATGAATCAAAACACATGATGCATGCAAGAACACTATGAATGTCAAGATGAATACCAAGAACACTTTGAAGATCAAGATGAACATCAAGACTTATTTTTGAAAAATTTTCAAGAAAAGAAAAACATGCAAGACACCAAACTTAGAGATTTTCCATGTTTAGACACTATGAATGCAAAAATGCATATGAAAAACAACAAAAGACACAAAACAAGAAAATATGAAGATCAAACAAGAAGACTTACAAAGACCAACTTGAAGATCATGAAGAATGCATGCATGAATTTTTTTCGAAATTTTTTTTAGGAAAATAAAAATATGCAATTGACACCAAACTTAAAAATTGACTCTAGACTCAAACAAGAAACACAAAATATTTTTGGCTTTTATGATTTTATTAATTTTTTTTCGAAAATTATTTTGGAAAAACGAAAAAGAAGAAAAATTTTGAAAGATTTTTGAAAACTTTTTTGAAAATAAAATAAATGTTAAAACAAAAAGAAAATTACCTAATTAGAGCAACAAGATGAACCGTCAGTTGTCCAAACTCGAACAATCCCCGGCAACGGCGCCAAAAACTTGGTGCACGAAATTGTGATACACAATAGCGCCAACAACTTGGTACATACAATTGTAATCTCAACTCCTTTTCACAACTTCGCACAACTAACCAGCAAGTGTACTTGGTCGTCCAAGTAATAAACCTTACGTGAGTAAGGGTCGATCCCACGGAGATTGTCGGCTTGAAGCAAGCTATGGTCACCTTGTAAATCTCAGTCAGGCGGTTTCAAATGGTTATAGAGTTTTAATAATTAAAAGATAAATAAAACATAAAATAAAGATAGAGATACTTATGTAATTCATTGGTGGGAATTTCAGATAAGCGTATGGAGATGCGTTGTTCCTTCTGAATCTCTGCTTTTCTATTGCCTTCATCCAATCCTTCATACTTCTTTCTATGGCAAGTTGTATGTTGGGTGTCACCGTTGTCAATGGCTACTTTCCATCCTCTCAGTGAAAATGATCCTCTACGGTTTCTGTACAGCTAGTCAACTGTCGGATTGCTCGTCTCGGATGAAAAATACCATGCACAGATATCGTATGGCTAATCAGCTATTGGTTCTCATTCATGTAGGAAGAGGATTTACTATCCTTTTGGGACTATCACCACGCCCTACAGTCGCGAGTTTGAAGCTCGTCACAGTCATCCCATCCCAGATCCTACTCGGAATACCACAGACAAGGTTTAGACTTTCCAGATCTCAAGAATGCTGCCAATGGATTCTAGCCTATACCACGAAAACTCCAATCTCGGATTCAGATGCCCCATTGTCAGAGGGGAATCGATGTGAATCGTTGATTAGAAATCCAAGAGATATACATTCAAGCTTGTCTTCATGTAGAACGACAGTGGTTGTCAATCACGCGTTCATAAGTGAGAATGGTGATGAGTGTCACATAATCATCACATTCATCATGTTCTTGTGTGTGAATGGATATCTTAGAATAAGAATAAGCATGAATTGAATAGAAGAACAATAGTACTTTACATTAATACTCGAGAAACAGCAGAGCTCCACACCTTAATCTATGGTGTGTAGAAACTCCACCGTTGAAAATACATAAGTGAAAATAAGGTAGGCATGGCCGTGAGGTCAGCCCCCAATATCTAAGGACTAACAATGATCAAAGATGTTCCAAAAGCTCGTTCGAAGATCTCTAATACAATAGTAAAAAGTTCTATTTATACTAAACTAGTTACTAGGGTTACACAAATGAGTAAATGATGCAGAAATCCACTTCTGGGCCCACTTGGTATGTGCTTGGGCTGAGCATTGAAGCTTTCACGTGTAGATGTCTTCCTTGGAGTTAAAAACCAATTTGTAACTTGTTTCTAGCGTTTGACTCTAGCTTGCAACTTGTTTCTGGCATTTAACGCCAGAATAAGGCAGAAAGCTGGCGTTGAACGCCAGTTTGTGTCGTCTAAACTCAGGCAAAGTATAGACTATTATATATTTCTGGAAAGCCCTGGATGTCTACTTTCCAACGCAATTAAGAGCGCGCCATTTGGGTTTCTATTGATCCAAAAATTTCATTTCGAGTGCAGGGAGGTCAAAATCCAACAGCATCTACAGTCCTTTGTCAGCCTCTGAATCAGATTTTTGCTCAGGTCTCTCAATTTCAGCCAGAAAATACCTGAAATCATAGAAAAACACACAAACTCATAGTAAAGTCCAGAAATGTGAATTTTGCTTAAAACTAATAAAAATATACTAAAAACTAACTAAATCATACTAAAAACTATGTAAAAAATGCCAAAAAGCGTATAAATTATCCGCTCATCATAAGTCAATGCTATTCTTTTATGATACTTGCATTCTATTTGCATTGATATGCACTTATACTATCGTTCATTACCCACACTCCTCCTCATTATTGCAAATTTTGCACTACTGGTATGCCATGTGCTTCTATTGTTCTCTCAATTGCGTATTGTAGCTACCTGTAATTGAGACTCTCATTATTTAGCATTAACCCAACCATATTTTATTTATTTTCTATCTTTGTTTCTGGGTTACTTTTCTTCTTTTCCTCTTCTTTCAGGCTGGCCACCGAGAAGGAAAAGGAAGAACTTCTATATAGGGCGACAGACAAGTCCACATGCACAATCTTTGGAGAAAAGTATCAGTTGAAGCAACCCGTCCACTTGCACATCTTGGCATGCACCAAGGATGGTGCAATCTTTAAGTGTGGGAAGGTCGATACCGATCTCCGTGGGGTAGTACCTTCCTGTCTCAACACCAATGTTTAAATTTTATTTGTTAAATTAGTTGTTGTATTTACATGTTTGTTTGATTTTGTGCATATTTTACCACTTGGTTGAAGTAATATTTTCTTTTTCAAGAAACTTTCTATAGCATTTTACTAATTTGAATTAAAAAATTTTATTGAACTTGTTTGAAGAAATATTATGTTGGAACATGGTTTAGAGCTCGAACACACAACCTGTGAGATTTTGAGCCTATTTGATTGGTTGCATTTTATCAACCAATATTTTATTTTTTGTGCGTATTATTCTCTCTAAAATTGTGATCTATATCTTGTTTGATTCTATATTTTCATGGTTTAATGTATGCATACACTTCCATGATTGAGGCCTTGTTTCACTGAGCTTACATACCCATATGGCCTTACCTTTCATTATCCTTTGCAAACCAAAGTTGAGCCTATTTCACCCCTTTGTTCTTTACTTTAGCTCATCACTAACTCTAAGAGAAAAACAATAATGTCCTTAATTTGAATCCTTGGTTAGCTTAGACTAGTGAGAGTGCTTATGATTTAAGTGTGGGGAAACTGGGTTTGAAAACGTTTGGTTTGGAAATTGAGTATGTTAGACTTTCTGTGAAAATGTGAAAATGTTGAGAACATGTTTATGCATTCAATACCTTAATCATATGCATTGGGAAAAACAAAAGAAAAAACATATAATACAAGAAAATCAAAGAAAAAGAGCAAATAAATAAAAAGGGGACAAAATGCCCCAAGTTAAAGTAATAATATCAATGCATATGAATTGTATTTAAATTTAGGATGCATGAATATGTGGTAAACATAGTTAATGGGCAGTTAGATCTTGTATTGTGATTACATGGATTGTCTTAAGCTAGGTGGGAAAAGTTTAAGTTAATTAAGGATTCATATTTTAGTCCACTTGACCAAATACAATCCTACCTTGACCCTGACCCCATTACAACCCTTAAAAGACCTCTTGATTTGTGTATTGGTGCATTAAATTTTTGTTGATTATTAGAAGAAGTGCAAGTCTTAGAAAGCAAGGTTAGTAGAGAATTAAGAGAATCGAACCTCAAACACTTGAGTGATTAGAGTGTATACACTTCCAGTGAGGGTTCGATGCTCGATTCCTTGTTCCCAGCTTTCATGAGCTATTTTCTTTTGCAAGTTTACTTGTACCTCATTTTATGATTGGAATTAGTGAGATCCAGTTCATATTTCTTCTTGAAGGATTTGTTTACTTTTAACCAAGTAGGTAAAAGCATTTTGCATCTAGTTGCATTCATATACATAGGTTGCATTACATTGCATGAGTCTTACTTTTCCCTATTTGTTTATTTTATATCCTTGAGCTTAGCATGAGGACATGCTAATGTTTAAGTGTGGGGAGGTTGATAAACCACTATTTCATGGTTTATCTTGTGCTCAATTGAGTGGTTTTTATCAACTCTTTACCAACTTATTCATACTATTTGCATGGTTTTACTTTTCCTTCCGGATTTTGTGCTATGATTGAAAACATGCTTCTTTGGGCTTTAAATTTGCTATGTTTAATCCTCTCTTATTACCATTCGATGCCTTGATATGTGTGTTAAGTGTTTCAGGCTTTATAGGGCAGGAATGGCTTAGAGAATAGAGAGGAAGCGTGCAAAAATGGAAGGAACACAAGAAACCAAGGAGATGACCAGCGAACATCGACGCAGACGCATGGCTCATGCGACCGCGGCAAATAGAGAAAATCACAGTGATGCGTACACGTGGCTGACGCGTACGCGTGGATTGGATTTCGCGCAAACGACGCGAGTGCGTGCCTGACGCGCACGCGTGAAGAGGAAAATCGTCAAATGACAGGTACGCATGACTGACGCGTACGCATGACATGGGCGATCTGCAGAAAATTTAGAAAATGCTGGGGGCAACTTCGGGCCGTGTTTTAACCCAGTTTTCAACCCAGAGACACAGAATAAAGCAGGGAACATGCAGAGACTCAATTCATACTGAAGACAACATTCATTATTCATAATTTTAGGATTAGATGTAGTTCTCTAGAGAGAGAGGCTCTCTCCTCTCTCTTAGGTTTTAAGATCAGGATTTAGGATTAGGATTTCTTCATCTTTTCAATTCCAGGTTTAATATTCCTTTACTTTACTTTATGTTTTCTTCTACTTTTATTTATTAATGACTTATGTTGCCAAATTGGCTTATGAAATTTTCATGTTAGAATTGATTTTCTTATTTAATATAAATTGAGGTATTTCAGATATATGATTTTTATTTAGCTTTCTATATTCTTGGCTTTGGTTGAGTAATTAGAGACTCTTGAGTTATCAAACTCTTTTGTTGATTGATAATTGGGAGTTGCTAATTGACTTGAATTTCACTAACTCTAGTCTTTCTTTGGGAATTGACTAGGACTTGAGTATTCATATTGATTTATCCACTTGACTTACCTTCATAGTTAGAGGTTGACTAAGTGGGAGCAACGAGCAATTCTCATCACAATTGATAAGGATAACTAGGATAGGACTTCTAATTTTCATACCTTGCCAAGAGTTTTCTTAGCTATTGATTTATTAATTTCTGCAATTTATTTCTCTTGTTCAAACCTTTCAAAAAACCCAAAAATATTATTTTCCATAACCAATAATAAAACACACCTCCCTGCAATTCCTTGAGAAAACGACCCGATGTTTAAATACTTCGGTTATAAATTTTATTGGGTTTGCTTAAGTGACAACCAAAACTTTTATACAAAAGGATTTTCTGTTGGTTTAGAAACTATACTTACAACGTGATTATTGTTATAAAATTCTTTACCGGCAGAAGTCTGATCGTCAAAATGACATCGTTGCCGAGGAATTGCAAACGTGTACCCTACTATTGGTTATTGTAAATATTTTATTTTTCTTGTTTGTTTGTTTTTATTTTTTGTTTTTAATTTTTATTAGTCACTATAAGTTCTCACACCCGTCGCTTTGAGTTTGGTTCTAATGTTGTTGAAAGGAATGGAAGCTATAACAGGAACATGCATCAAGGTCAAAACAATCAGAGATGGACGGAGCCACAAGAATTTGATCAACCCTCTTGGCAACAACCCCCTCCAATACACTATAACCAAAAACCATTATGTGATGCATACCAAGACAATAGTTATGGTGGACCTTTTTGTGACAACCAACCTCTACCAAATTACTATGATCAAGAGCCATTCCAGGGAGCGTACCAAGATGATGAATATGGTGGACCCCCTTACCAACAAGTCCCACCATATGCTTATGAACCACCTCCTCAACACAACTATGGACCACCATACTCACAAGCCCCCTACTACCAAACACCATGACATGATTCTAACCCTTATCCACCATATCAACCACCCTATGAACCATATGAGCCATACATAGATCCACCCCAATTTCAACCCAGTTACTCCCAAGGACCACCACCTCCATATACACCACATCCATATCCATCAATCCAAGAGCCTTATGATCCCAGTTATGATATCCGAGCAGAACAAGAGTCAAGGGATCATCTCAAGGGAACAATGGATCAATTTCAAGCAACCCTGCGTCAATTGGACCGAGCGGTAAACCGAATAGCACCCGAAGCTTTCATGGCTAAAGAATCTCAACTTGAGAACAAGGAATTGAAGTGTGTTGTGCAACAAGTGGAAAAGATGGAGAGTGATGAACCACCCTCTTATCATGAACCTTTCCTCCCAAGTAACGAGCCCTCATATCCACCTCAACCTTCAATGCATGACACTCTTGGTGTTCTTCTTCAAGGGCAAAGAGAGATGAAACGGGAAGTACTAGAATTCGTGACTGCCTTGACCGAGGTAGTAAATCAATTAGCTTTCCAACATCTGAGCACTCAAAGTACTCCCATGGCTACATGTGGAGAATAAAAAACAGAGCGTAGCATGAAGGAGACACTAGAAACTCCGTTGGACAATGAGGAACCTGGCTTTGTATTAGAACAAGTGGAGGAAGCCATAATAGTTAAATCTACATCCGCAAATGAACTCATTGAATATGAAGACTCTTATCTGATTGAGTCTGAGAATAATGTGGAAGCGAAAATCCTTAGAAAAGGGCGGACGGGAGTTGAGTACGCTTTGTCAAGAACATGGGAGACTTCTCCACCTAGGTTGTCGTCTAGTCCTTCATTTGAGTGGGTAAAACTTATCTCTGTTCGTCTTTCTATCCCACTTGAGTACGGTATTCTTGAAACGGACGACCAACTCAGGAAGCTTTGTGGCATAAAGCGTAATAGGAGACTGTTTAGTGGTTGGACTGAAATGTGTTCCATCAATTAAGGTGTCTCATTTCTACATTCTACATATGCTTTCTTATTTCTGTTTAGAACAAGGCCAGAGCACTTAAAGTATTATGTGCAAAGCTATTTGAAATGGAAAGGCTCCGAGCTCATAACACACGATCAAAACTTCGATAAGAACAGGTGGTATTTTTATTGTTGTGAACTGTGTTGAATTTCCTAAAGATCACTTCAAATCAAACTTTAGAACATGCTCTTCTGACCACTCAAACCACTCGACCTTGTTTCTCAACTCCATACTCATCACACAATGGTATCAATAGTTTAATGAAAAAAACTAGCGTGCGTGGGTGCTTTTCTTTTAATCAATTTTTCAAAAAAAAAAACTGAATTCTATAATCTTTTTGGAAAAAGGATCAAAGCATCATGGAAAGAAAGAAAACCAATGGAATGAACTACAATTAGTTTCGAATTTAGAACATAAAATTGAAGTTTTTTTGCTAACAGTTTTTAGAGTTTTTATGAAACTATAGTTTCTCATAGTAGATTGAGCTAATTTTTGGTGATAAGATTTAGATATAGCTAAGAAGATCAAGAGAAACAGAAGAAAGAAAAAGTGCAAAGCTGGTGTGTGTGTGGAAAACCTTATTCCCAATTCTTTGTATAGGGAATCCTTATCCCCAATTTGTATTATCTTCTCATCTTAATGAAATTATCTCTTTTTTTCAATCCAAAAAGAAAACAAAAATGCAAGACCTAGAAAGCTTCATCTTATCCAAGTTCATAACAATACATCTTAGCCACTCATTCGAATCACAAGAGGGCAATGATCAACAACTATGTCATCATATTTGTTCTTACATCTCCATATAATTCCTAAATTACCAATGTCTTGTACTTTACAAGATAAAGTTATTAATAAACAAAAGATTCAGATTAGTGGGTGCAAAGTTCCTCACCTTCTCCTATGTAGGAGAGATGCAAACCAAAGAAAAACATTCTTGGGTACTTAAAAAAATAGGAACAAGATGCAAGAGAGATGCAAACCAGAGAAATTCATCCCTCTAATAATGATAGCAACGTTTCTTTTAATTTATCTACTCTAACCATCACTTTCAATACAAAGCACCCATTAAATAAAAAAAGGGTACCTTCAAATTCCAATCTCTGAAAAGCAGCAATTAACCCCAATTAAAGACAGATATAGATAATTCTTTTTGCAAAATTCTATCCAAGAATGAAAAGAATAAGAAAAGATCAGAGTGTCAGGACTAACCAGTGACAGGGGAGAGGTCGCGATGGCAGCTGCATGACTCAACAGGAGAGAGTATGAGTTTCAGGAATTGTGGATGACAGGGGAAAGCTCGAAAAATTGGGGGTTTCTGCAAAATTGTAGAATTCGATTAATGGTTGTAATAGGACAAGGGGAATGGAAAATTGAATTGTGATCAGATCCTCACCTGGGTGGGTTCTTCCGCTGATGAATCGTGGCTCTGCACCTACTCGTTTGGCACGCTACCAAAAACACAAGACGCGGGTTTCTGAACAATTGGGGGGAATCAAATGCTGGAAGTACGAAATAAGGGGAATTGAAACAATGAATTGAAACCTACTTAGCTGCGTTTCTTAAGATAGTCGCCAGGTATTGTTGCGAAACAAAGGTTGGGCGTGTTTCGCGCCTCTGCTCCTGCTTCTCTTCGCGCCAAGAAGACTTGCCAAATTGAGGGGCCCTGAAGATATATAGCCCGAATGAGCGGCGGTTTTCACTTCCCAGCCACTATCCAAGGGTGTTTTGCGGCTTCTGCCAGACCGGCACTCACCTGTGCTGCTATCCTTCGAATGAGCGGCGGTTATAGCCAATGCCACTATTTAGTCGCAGCTATCCTCCGCCTCTGCCGTAGTGTCTCTATACGATCCCATGCTTGTTATACCAAATTTTGTCTCTTTACACTACCATACAGGAATAGCTTCCAATAGTATAGCTTGTCACATCAGATGTCAAAACCATCTTCTTCATACCATGAAATAAATCTCTTGCATCATTAACCATCTTATGCAAAAACAAACTATTCATAAAGTAAGTTGTTGTAAGTGACAACTGACATCAGGAGGCTTTACATACCAACAACCAAGAATTAAAGAACTGTAAGTGACATTGTTAGGATAAATCCCCTGTGCAATCATATTCATAAACAAAGCACTTGCCTCGATTACAAGTCCATCTTTACATAATTCATCAACAACGGTGTCGTAAATTACTAAACTAGACTTAATGAGTTGTCGCTCGAATTTTTGTAATAACTCAATGACAGCACTTGTCTATCATATTTTACATAACCATTAATTAATATTCCATAAACAAAATCAAGATGATAACTAGTGCTTTGGCCCTATCATGAAGTTGCAATGTTTCCCAATGCAACCTAATACTTTTCTATCTGTTAGCTCCTAGATATTTTAAATTGATTTTTAAACAAAATTAAATAATTTTATTAATAATGTGATATTTAATGTTTACTCAAATATATTAATACATTGAAGTAATATAAATGAAAACAATTTCATAAGACATACTGAGTAATCATACTACCTCAAACACCATTTTGCTACTTCGAAGAAAATTACAAACTTTAAAAATACATTGTTTTGTCTCAAATTTAGAAAAGGTGAAGACGTGAAAACAAAATTTTCTTTTATGTAATGATGTCTTTTACCTCTAATTTTTGAATTCAAATTATCTCAGTAAGTCAAAACAATTTCAAAAAAAATCTTATCTCATTTGCTATAAAGCACGCTATGAAACTTTAAAAAATGGCAAAGAACACTGCCACAAATAAAAGGTTCATCACTCTTCATATAACTCAATGAAGATATGAAGACAATAACTAAAAGAATTTCTAACGACTTCTATTTATCTCAAGACTATATAAGCAAAGCCTTTTAACCTCTACAAATGACGAAAATTCTTTAGTGGAACATAAAATGAAAAAAGAAAACTGCTCATAGAGCAACTTTTCATCTTCACTCCATAAATAGCATCTAATTCTGAAATCGTGAAGTTGAAAACTCTTACGATATTCTCGCATTACTGTGAGTGCAAGTACTCATTTGTATCTGAGTATATCTAAGACCTTTTGCAATTATCTAGATTATATTTTTGAACTATTTCAGAAAACCTAGAAAAAAATTTATCAACTTACTTGTAAAAGTTGAGAACATATTTCAGCTGGTTCACCTTGTGAATCTTCAAACTTCACATATATTTGATTATTCAATGGTCTCTAATCCTGAGAATGCTTAAGGAAAGAATATCTAAGATTTTTAGGTTGGTGGTGTATTTAATTTGAGTCAAAGATTAGCCTAAAAAGATTTGAAAAAATACTACCTAAGGTTTTTAGAGTTGCTATAATTTAATCTCACTCTTACCTAAAAAGATCAGTTGAATATCTAAAGTTCTTAGTTGGTTGGATATTCAATTGAGTCATTTTTTATCTTGAGAAGGATTGAAGTAATTATATTTTACATTTTTAGATGGATGGGTATCCACTCTGAGTCATGCCAAAAACGATTAATTGAATATCTAAGGTTCTTGACTAATATAGTATTCCAATTGAGTTACTTCATAGTCTTAATCAGAAGGTTTGAGGAAATAAAATATATAGTTTTTAGGTTGTGCTAGGTACAATCTCACTAAAAAAAATAGTATGAAAGAGCTTAATACAAATAATGTTATTTATATACTCATTTTAATAGTAGAATTCTCAAATGTTGTCAAAAAATTGATTTTAAATATTTTAGTCAAACTATTATATATTATTGTATACTTATCCTAAACTTTTAACTCACTACGGGAAGATATCCCCAAACGAGAAACAGTGGCAAATTTCTATGACCTTGGTAACCACTTGCAACTTCATGCATTTTCGTGGCCAAATTTTGCAAAATTTTTCGACGGCTTTGTTTGTTCGTGGCCAACTTGAGATGAGTTCTCTCAATTTCCACCTCCAAATTCCGCGTTTAATTTGGTGATTTCTTCCATTTTTTTCAAAATATTTTTATGCAGTTTATACTTTTCCCAAATTTAAACCTCAGGTCAATTCAATTTATCAGGGTGCCAGGCTTTTCCAATTCTCTGATCGTTGGTTTCTTCTCCCTTCTTCCCAATGCTAACACTAACATTGAAAAAATAATAAGGTATAATAATGATCTTATTTTAGATGTTGTTGATGATGTGTAATTTTCTCACTTTCTATGATTCCTAAACTCTACCATATCTCTGAATATTGTTTTTTTTCTTAGTACTAGTTATGCGCCGAAGTTAATTTTCCCTTTTTGATTTAACAGTAGTTTCTTAGTATAGTGTTGTTCATTACTTGTATAAAAATCAGATTGTAATGTAACCAAAGAGACCAAATCATATACATACAATTTTATTATTTCTTTTTTGTACTTGTAATATTTTTCGCCCATGTTCTTTCTGGCTATGCATTAATTTAGAGACTTTGGTGATGGAATAAAATGATTCAATTGAAAATGAATGTCAAAATTATAAAATGAGTACCAATAGAGTACATATTTATCTTTAACAGAATAATTCTTAAGTAATTCTAGAAAGTAGAAACTACTAACTATGATTAACTGGAATAATAAGTTAATTAATAACTATTAATTAAAATTCATGTGAGTCTAATAGTTAGAAGTAATATATTTATGTCTATCCTTTGCTTTTAACCCATTGTACCTCGGTGTTACGGTTTTGCAGATCAACCCCTTCTTCCCATTTCAAGCCAGCATTTTAGCTCTTTTTTAGGTAAGCCACACGTTGTGTTTATTTAAAATACGTCTTATAATCCTTGAGAAACCAATCTATAATTTAATTTCTCAAAATTTTATCGTCAGGTTTCAATTCTGTTTTGAATTTCAACTTTAGCTTTTAGTTTTGATGGCTACCTTTTTATGCAAAAATTGTATGTTAGTGTAGTTTAACTTCTTTTGACAGTGAGCAAGATTTGATTTGGGATGTGTGAAGTGAATGAGAATTGATTTTTTTATGTTTTGTTTGGATTTTCATCTATTTTGAATATTCTAATGATTCTGTTGTAATAGTTACTGGAAACGGAAAATGTTAGTTTATTGAAATTCTATTTATGCATGCCTCTCTATTTTCAGAGTTTGAGAATTTGAGGAGCATATTAAGAGTAGATTTTGATCCATGAGGATCTTTTAAGAGAGATTTGTGTTCAATGTAAATAAAATACTTATTTAAAAAAGTGTAAAAATATTACAATTGTGCGCGAGTTAGTTTTGGGGTTAACTAATTAAATGTTATAATAGATGCTATGTTATTTGGTGAGTTAATTGTTGGAGTTAATCTATAAGTTCGGTACATAATTAACTCCCAAATTAATATGATCTTGTAATTAGAAACTAAACGAACTAGCAAAGAACTTAGAAAACTTCAAAGTTAAAATAACATCCTTTTGAAAAGTCCTGTCTAGTGATTTTTACATCTTTTATTAGCTTATATGAATCTGATTAATTGCTTGAATTATCAAAAAATTGACTAATTATGCTTTTAATTCATAATGAATTTCTTACTATTTAGGTAACACAAAATGACAATCCTATCTAAATAAGGTGACATTTGATTATCACAACTTGCAAGACCTTGCAGAAAATTCTCAACCTGGATTACTATAGAAGAGCGTGACTTTTTTGAATGCTGTGGAAGCATGAAGTTTGCTACGGGGATGGCTTTTGCCTCTCCATTCTCCTCATTGCAACACGCACTCAATGTGGCCTCCGATGTTTGGTGTAACAAGACCAATATCCATTCTTGGCTGATAGCACTCAATGCTCACATAAATATTGGTGAAAAGCCTCCCTTTGCACATGCATTCTACACTAATGCCCTATCTTCTGCTATCGATTCTAATCTAGACATTTGCTATCTTCATTCTTCTCTTTGCACTTTGTTGTTGAATTTAATATCATGTAACCATTTAATAATTATCTATAATTATCAGTTTGTTTGAAAACTTGTAAGAGATATATGCATTTAACGTGCAGTATTTGCAAATGTTTGGATTTCCATATTTTGCAACAGCATCTGACTGGGATGGTGATACTATATTATTAGATCTAAAGGTAATTTTTAAAAATTAATTATTTGCTAGCACCTATATACAAAACTGTTAATTGAATATAAATCGTTACATCTTTTTTCTATGTAGACGAGCGTAGAAAACAAGCCAGCTTGTGAGTTTTAATGGGCACGTTGAAAATAATTCATCATCATAGAGCGACACATTGCAAATTTTTGTCGTAAGAGAGGATATGTTCGCTCTACAACTGAATCATCAGAAATCCAAGCTAATGTAAAAGATTTTGATCTCAACAAGAAGCCATTTGGATAAATGATTTGGATCCTGTTGCTCGTGAGAAAGCTAAACAATATTGTAAAATCATGTATCCTGAAGAATATTATGTTTGATGTACTTTTATTTTAGTTTTATTGAACATAACTCTACTTTATTCTTAACTTTTTTATTTTCCTAGTCCAATTTTATCTAAGCTTAGTCTTTCCATTTAATGTTACTTTTGGTTTTCGACTCAACATGCTATCTAGTCATCACTATATGATGAACTAAAGTTACCAATTCAATTGATGATATTCTATTTTCTACTTTGTTTTCTTTTTCATGTGGGCATTTTTATTTATGATTTGGTATTAATAGTAATTTTGTTTATTTTATGTCATTTTGTTTCATTGCTAGATGTAAGAAATGCACAGACAAAGTGTATTTTTAATCGAATCCTGTTATATATTTTTCCATGAGAATGTGATTTTTTATGAAAATTCAACATAGACACAATAACTTGTCAGATTCTCAAAATTATAAAATCATAGATATGAGATATCAACTCTTTCTTTTTCACTATTTTAAAGACCCTATCAAAAAGCATGTAGCATAGTTTCTAATTTTGATTGGCATTTCCTTCCCTAAATGAACATGTCTTGATTTAGTTAGAACTAGTCATGTACAAGTACATTACAAAAGAATAATCCTTTAAAACAACTGAAAGATTAACTTTAGGTCCCTTTCTATCATTGCTTTCATCTATTTCATTTACAATAACTACAAAAAAATAAAGATGAAAATGGTCTTGTGTTAAATTAAAATCTAAGTTAGTCTATTAAAACATGCTTGTAAAAAAAAGTGTCCAACTCATTCCCATTGCTGTCAAATAATTATGGTGTCTGAATAATCTTAGGACCATGATTTGCAAAAAAATAAACTTTTAAATTAGGACCTGTAAGCAATTTTTTTTTGCATCTCATCAATAATAATTTCGAACCGGACTTCATTTATACACAAGTGCCAAGAAGTGACATAAGAACATTATGGTATACAAACATATTTTGAAAAACTGCAAACTTGGCAAGAATACTATTCTTCTCAATTCAATTGTATCCTATAACAGTAATCAGTAAACCAATAAGCAAAACCTTAGAAATTAGAATAGCTAACTTCAAAAGACTGAAAATCACATACTCCATCTGGTGGAAGACGAAATAGTTGCAGATACTCTTCACTCTTCAACGCATCCATATTCTGTGTACAAAAGAATAAAGGCATGAGTTACAAACTTATAATGATTTACCATAGAAATGTTGAATTTCAAAAGTACTAAAAATTTATGCGACTCCCATAGCTAAGTTAGAGAGTGTAGATTCCTAATATCAAAGTTGTCGAGGAATGACCCGGGACAAAAAATGTCCAAATTCTATCATGAAATTAAAAAAAAAAAAGGTAAAAGAAGAAGAAGAAGGGAGAGCCCTGTGGAATAGCAAAAGCCTTTGCCGCTTACCATCAGACTCATTTCTATCCTCACGAACCTTGACATGTTCTTATCATGTCTTCTTGTCATTGCCTTGGTCTCCTCCACCTTTGGCATGACTACCCTTTTCCTGCAAGTCAAGTGGATTTCGCCCATTTCCTCTTTATGCTTGCCCTTGCGTACTGTTGTCGAAATTCGAATGCAGTTCTACCAATGAACGTTGCAAAATTTTTGTGAGTTGTTTCCCTTCCCACTTCCTTCGTTCGGCAGCCTAATTTCAAAAAGAACACGACAAAGAAAAAAAATGAAAAAGTGGGTGATATGAAATAACAATACACACCTAAAACAATTGGGGGTGTCAGCTTGAGCTCTTTCATGGTTACAATTTTAAAAGATAAAGTATAGATATTCAAAACAAATAGCAATAACGAATAATTCAAAAAAAATAACAAGATAGATAATTAATAAGATGAATATCAAATAAAGGATAAAGATTAAAACGGTCAAGTGATAAGATAGATAAAAAAAGTTTTCATCACTCAGCGACTTGGTCATCTATTTAATAGTGTTGAGTAACTAATTCCTATAATTATTCAGTATACAATGTTATATAAGAATTGATATTTTAACTCATTCATAAAAATATATTGGACACAAACTCTCACTCTTTGTTTATTGATGCTTCAATAGTGATATTTTTTGTATTTCATTCACACCGATTTATTGTCTTGCTTCTTACAACAAAGAGAAAAGTAGAGTGAAATGAAGATTAGCGAGATCAAAAACAATAAGTAAGTATTTAATTACAAACCTCATATTATACAATTATATCATTATTATTATTATTATTATTATTATTATCTCTCCTTTTACTAATTTTTTTATCATTAAACCATACTAAATAATAGGCTAATAAAATTAAAATAAAACACAAAAATATTCTTAGACAATTTACTATATTCTTACCAAAACTATATGTACTCCTATATCATAATTTACTATCGTATATACTCCTATTGAGATAATTTATTTTTGAGGATGTTAATAAGTTAGGTACATAGTCTAATTTTATATAAATTTATTTAAATAAGTATTTGACAAATACATACATAAAATCCTACATGAATTTGCATTCTAAAAGTTAATAATTTATTTTTAATTTATGCTTTCCTTCTACGTTAATACGTTAATCACATTTATGATCTTTGCAATTTCTTTCATTATTATAATATAATTATTTTATACGATGCAGAAAGTACAAGTATTCAATCCCAAATTCTACTAGATTATTAACAATTCATTAACCAGCCTTTTAAATCACACCTTGGAAATCCGAGCAAATTGTTCCATTTAGGTTGGTTAAGTCACTATATTTTTTTAATTTTTCTTAAAAAAATAAAAAAACAATACTAAGAGAAAAGAATAGTACGTGACACAATGATAAAATATCATAAAAATATAAATTAATAATTTTCAAAAAATATTAGAACTAAAGATAATTTGAAGAATTGAATATAAAATTCAAAAAAAATTATTTTTTATCTATTAGAATTATATATGAAGAATAACGACAACATTGCATAAAAAAGTTATTTCTACTTCAAATTAAATATTATTGAAAAAATAAATAGATCAAGTTAATAACGTTTATAAAAAATTAAATTGTAAATAATGTTTATAAATTTTTATGTTGATTTCATTATATATAATAACAACATAATAAACTTTTTAATATTTTATTTAATTCAAATTTATAAATTTTAATAGAACATTAAAGTTAAATAACCTATGAAATTTTTATGTTTATTTTTAAGTTTTTCTATTCTTAACATGTATTTTATTGTATATTTACTTTTTAATTATTTTTAAACTTTATAATACATTTTTAGAGTTGTCAAGATATGATTGACAAAAGTTGGATTGATAAATCAATTACGTCAGATGAGTATAGATGTGGTGTTGCTGGATTTTTAGATTTTGCCTTTGAAAAGGTTTCCATTAATGGAAAAATTATATGTCCATGCATTAAATGTGGTTTTAAGAATATGAGAATTAGAGTTGAAGTGTTAGCACATTTATAACACTCTAACTTTTAGCACCTCATGATCGTACTAAAAGTTCAGGCGTCACGTACTTCTAAATCTTTCTATTTTATATTATCTTTATTTAATATTGAGCCTTCAAGAATACGAACCGAAACCTAAAATAAAGAATCCTCTTACCCCCTATTTCCACCCTTTTCAGCTGTAGATGCAAAAGTTTAGTGCGGAGCTACAGGAGCATAGAAGATTATATTCACGAGTTGAGTTGTTAGAATTTATTTTTCCCTTCATCGTTTATTGTTTTTAGTTTTTAGAGGAGTAGAATTTATTTTTGAGAATCTTGAAATAAGTCTATGTATTTAATGCTATGTGAATATATATACCTTTGTAGTTAAGTGGTTTAAAATAAAGAATCTTCATTTTCTTAATTAAAGGTTTCGGTTCGTATTCGCGAAGGATCAATATTAAATAAAGATAGTATAGAATAGAAAGGTTTAGAGGTACGTGACACCTAAACTTTTAGTATGATCATGAGGTATTAAAAGTAAGGGTGTTACAACATTTACTCCAAAAAAGATTTTCAAAAAAATACACTTTCTGTAACATGCATGGAGAAAACGTAGTCCAACCTGAAGAAGCATTATACATCAAGCTGTGAAAATAGAGAACTAGATAAAAGACCTCCGTTACAAGATATGCTGACTGATATTTTCGGTTTAGATGACAACAACTTCGACGGTGAAGATGGTGAGCCCGTTGAAGAGAGGACGACTCTTTTCCAAGTCATCCAGAAGACAATAATAAAGCGGAATCTGAACAAATTAGAGAGTTGCTAAGGGATGGGAATCGCAAATTATACCCCGAGTGTGCAAAGTACAGCAAGTTGACATTTATTGTTGAGCTATATTATATCAAGGTGCTATACGGTACGACTGACAAGACATTCTCGATGATACTTGACCTTCTCAAGAGAGCTTTTCCACATGTTAATCTACCTATTTCATTTTATGAAGCAAAAAAGATGATTAAGCTATTAGGATTGGGACATGAGAAAATTCATGCATGCCCAAATAATTGTATGCTCTTTTGGGGAAAAGATAATGAGACAAAGAGTAAATGCATAGTTTGCAATTCTTGTTGATATAAAGTAGAGGAAAACACGAGTAGCAATCAGGGAGTTGTGGTCACAGGTGAAGATATGAATAGGCTAATACCTGCAAAGGTGTTGAGATACTTCTCTCTCACTCCTAGGTTAAGAAGGTTATACATGTCCTCTAAAACATCAGGACTATTGCGTTGGCATTCAGAGTTTCCTATCTCAGATCGAAAGTTAAAGCATCTAAGAGATGCAAGGCATGGAAGAAGTTTGATAAATTATATCTAGAGTTTGCTAAAGATCCTCATAACATAAGACTTGATTTGGCAACTGATGGTTTCAATCCATTTAGGACTCTCAGTTCCAACATTAGCATATGGCCGGTGATGCTGTATGTGTAAAACTATCCTCCATAGTGTTGTATGAAGCAAACCTCCTTTATTATGTCTATGATAATTCCTGGTCCAAAGATGCCTGATAACACAATATTGACATTTTTCTACAGCCACTTATTAGTGAGTTAAAAGAAATATAGAAAGGTGTTGACGTATATGATTCTATTGATGGTAAATTGTTTTGCCTACATGCTACACTATTTTGGACTATAAGTGATTTTTTAGGTTTTGATAACCTGTCTGGGTGGAATACACACACTAGTCTTGCATGTCCTTCGTGTACATTTGATACAGTATCCAGAAGGTTAAAGCGTGGCATGAAATATTGCTTCATGGGACATCGTCAGTGGCTATCCCATAACCACGAGTATAGACATAATATGCACTCATTTGATGGCACTATAAAACTAAGAGGCCCTTTGCCAACATTATCAGCAGTGTTATTTTGTCTCAAATTCAGAGCAGTCGCAAAAGATCACAAGATGCTCTCAATGCTGGAAACAACCATATGCAATGGAAAAAGAGGAGTATTTTCTGGGATTTACCATACTGGAAGGATAATCTCATTCGTCATTGTCTTGGCATGATGCACACAGAGAAAAATGTTTGTGACAATATTTTATTTACTATACTTGATGACAAACAAAAGACTAAGGAAAGCTTGACAACCCGTAAGGACTTGCACTTGATGGAAATCCGAGAACAGCTTCATCCGTACACTACTTCTTCCAAGTACTCGCCTTTCTGTTTCAAAATGGCAAATGCTAACAAGGATATTTTTCTTAGTGTTCTTAAAAGTGTTTCCTTTCCTGATGGTTATTCTTCAAACATTTCTAGATGCATTGATATGAAGAAAAGGAAGGTCTTTGGTCTAAAGAGCCATGATTCACATATTCTCATGGAGCACATTTTGCCAATCGCTCTTAGAAGATCCCTACCTAGAGAGGTAGCATCTGTGCTAATTCAGTTATGTAACTATTTAGGAGAAGTGTCTGGCAAATTCAATTCCTATCCGTTGATAACTTAGAAAAACTTCAACATCGAATTGCTTTGAAGCTCTGTCACATAGAAACGATATTCCCTCCTTCGTTTTTCACCGTGATGGTTCATATGGTTTTTCATCTCGTAGAAGAAGCACTTATTGCTGGTCCAGTGTAGTATATATGGATGTATCCTGTTGAAAGATAGACTGTTATGTTTATATTTTGTAGTTCATCTTATTGAAAATCTTGATTGAGTCTATTTGTAATGTTTAGTCTTTGTTAATTAATGTTATCTTCTTGCAAACAGGACTTTAGGGCATTTGAAATCATATGTTCGTAATAAGACTGCACCTGAAGGATGCATAGCTGAAGGTTACCTGATGGAGGAATGTCTAACTTTCTGCTCTAGGTATTTAGACGAAGATGAAATTGAGATAAGGTTTAATCGACTAAATCGCAACGATGATCAAAATGATAACACTCCAAGTAGCTGTTTGGTGCACGAAATTGCAATCACACTTTTGCAATTCCGCACAACTAACCAGCAAGTGCACTGGGTCGTCCAAGTAATACCTTACGTGAGTAAGGGTCGATCCCACGGAGATTGTAGGCTTGAAGCAAGCTATGGTTATCTTGTAAATATTAATCAGGATATCAGAAATTATCAGGATTGATTGTGAAAAGTAAAAGAACATGAAATAAGTACTTGTTTTGCAGTGATAGAGAATATGTTGAGGTTTTGGAGATGCTCCATCTTCTGAATCTCTGCTTTCCTACTATCTTCTTCTTCAAACACGCAAGGCTCCTTCCATGGCAAGCTGTATGCAAGGGTTTCACCGTTGTCAGTGGCTACCTCCCATCCTCTTAGTGGAAATGTTCAACGCACCCTGTCATGGCACGGCTATCCCTCTGTCGTTTCTCAATCAGGCCGGAATAGAATCCAGTGATTCTTTTGCGTCTGTCACTAACGCCCCACCTTCAGGAGTTTGAAGCTCGTCACAGTCATTCAATCATTGAATCCTACTCAGAATACCACAGACAAGGTTTAGACCTTCCGGGTTCTCTTGAATGCCGCCATCAGTTCTAGCTTATACCACGAAGATTC
>NC_029773.3:71286251-71286534 GCF_000817695.3 Arachis duranensis | reverse complement strand
TGTGGCCCAAAGCACTCTGTCTTCCAGTATTACCACCGGATACATACATGCCACAGACACATAATTGGGTGAACCTTTTCAGATTGTGACTCAGCTTTGCTAGAGTCCCCAATTAGAGGTGTCCAGGGTTCTTAAGCACACTCTTTTTGCCTTGGATCACAACTTTATTTCTTTCTTTTCTTTCTTTTTCTTTTTCTTTTTTTTTCGAAATTTTTTTTATATTCACTGCTTTTTCTTGCTTCAAGAATCAATCTGATGATTTTTTTAGATCCTCAATAACAGT
>NC_029773.3:71285179-71286022 GCF_000817695.3 Arachis duranensis | reverse complement strand
TTTTTCATTTAAGAGAGGTGATGGATTCATAGGACATTCATAGCTTTAAGACATGAATTTTAAATTTTATTAATTATGAATTAAGAACAAGACTCAAGAATAGATATAAGATGAGACTAGAAAATAAAAAAAAAAGAAAACAAAAATTTAAATAGGCTCCTAATGATAGAGGTTTTCACAGAGTTAGGACTCAACAACCTTGATTTTGAGAAGTGGATGCTCCCTCAAATTGAGGGGAGAATTTTTGGCGTTTCAGCTCTTGGCCCTGCTTCTCTTGTTCCTTCAGCAATTTGCAGAGCATGCAGTTCTGATTCTGCTGTTCTTCCTTCAATTGCTCCATAGTTTCTTGTAACTTGATGATAGATGCTTCTAAGCTGGTCCAGTAATCAATTTTAGGAAATTCAGGGAGGAATTCCTGCGCCCTCCTCTTGATAGAGTTGTCTTGCATTTGTCCTTCCATTGACTTCTTGGTGATTGGATGTTCAATGGGTATGAATTCATCTACTCCCATCTTTACCCCAGCCTCTTTACAGAGCAAGGAAATCAGCTTGGATAAGCCAATTTGGCTTCAGTGGAATTCTTATTTGCAATTGTGTAGATCTCACAAGCAATCACATGATGGACCTCCACTTCTTTTCCAAGCATAATGCAATGAATCATCACTGCTCTCTTGATAGTGACCTCAGAACGGTTGCTAGTGGGCAATATGGAACGCCCAATAAAGTCTAGCCAACCTCTTGCAATTGGTTTGAGGTCTCCCCTCTTGAGTTGGTTTGGGACACCCTTTGAATTGGTTATCCACTTAGTCCCAAGGAGGCATATGTCCTCTAGAACTTGATCCAA
>NC_029773.3:71283586-71284930 GCF_000817695.3 Arachis duranensis | reverse complement strand
TTGATTCCAAAGATTCTTTGGATTATTCTCTTTCTTTCCTCTTAAATTGGTTTGTTTTCCCTTAGGAGCCATGATCTTGATGAATCTTGGCTTAGTGATCCCGGAAAAGCACACCAAACTTAGAAGTTTGCTTGTCCTCAAGCAAAAGAAAGGAAAGAAGAGAGAGAGGAGAAGAGCAAATTCGAATGGTGTGGGGGAAAGGGGAGGCTGAACGTGTTGTTATAAAGGGGGGAAGAGATTTCGAAAAAATTGAAAGGAGATTTGAGAAGATATGGAGAGAATTTGAGAGAAGGGTAAGTTTTTGAACAAGATTTGGGATTGATTTGAGAGATTTGAAGAATGATTTTTGATTTTTGAAGATTTGAAAGTGAATGATGAAAGGTTGAGATGTATTTATGTAGAAAAGTATGGGTAAGAAAAGGAAAATTTGAAAAAAAAAATTGATTGGAAATCAAAATCTTGGTCCCCCACCTTTCTGGCGTTAAACGCCCAGAATGGCATCCATTCTGGCATTTAACGCCCATTTGCTGCCCATTGTGGGCGTTTAACGCCCAGCCAGGTGCCCTGGCTGGCGTTAAACGCCAGAATTCCCTTTATCATTGGGCGTTTTGCTAAACGCCCAGGATATTGCACACCTGGCGTTAAACGCCCAGAATGGTGCCCATTCTGGCGTTTAACGCCCAAAATGGCACCTTTACTGGCGTTAAACGCCCAGAATGGTGCCCATTCTAGCGTTTAACGCCCAAAATGCCCCTTACTGGCGTTTTTTCGCCAGTAAGCTCTTTTTCTCTGCTTTTTGCGCTGAATCCTTCTGTAACTCTGTGAATTCCTTCATTTTTTGATACTTGCCTTTGTAAAAACAAAACATATAACCTGCTAATGACTGGGTTGCCTCCCAGCAAGCGCTTATTTACTGTCTTTAGCTGGACCTTTTACTGAGGATCATTCCAGCCTCAGTTTTGAGCATTCCGGCTCAAAATTGCCTTCAAGATAATGCTTGATTCTCTGTCCATTAACAATGAACTTTTTGTCAGAATCAATATCCTGAAGCTCAACATATCCATATGGTGACACTCCTGTAATCACATTCGGACCCCTCCAACGGGATTTGAGTTTTCCTGGAAACAATTTGAGCCTAGAGTTGAAGAGCAGAACTTTTTGTCCTGGCTCAAAGACTCTGGATGACAACTTCTTGTCATGCCACTTCTTTGCCTTTTCCTTATAAATTTTTGCATTTTCAAAGGCATTGAGTCTGAACTCCTCTAGCTCATTTAGCTGGAGCAATCTTTTTTCACCAGCTAACTGAGCATCCATGTTTAGGAATCTGGTTGCCCAGTAGGCTTT
>NC_029773.3:71276458-71276713 GCF_000817695.3 Arachis duranensis | reverse complement strand
ATTGCATTAATCCATCAAGACACAGCAGAGCTCCTCACCCCCAACCATGGGGTTTAGAGACTCATGCCGTAGGAAGTACAATGTCAAAAAATCATATTAATAGTGAACTAGTAACCTAGGGTATACAGAAATGAGTAAATGACGTAAAAATCCACTTCTGGGTCCACTTAGTGTGTGCTTGGGCTGAGCATTGAAGCTTTTATGTGTAGAGACGTTTTCTGGAGTTAAACGCCAGCTTTCATGCCAGTTTGGGCA
>NC_029773.3:71270842-71276357 GCF_000817695.3 Arachis duranensis | reverse complement strand
TTTGGGCCATCAAATCTCGGGCAAAGTATGGACTATTATACATTGCTGGAAAGCCCAGGATGTCTACTTTCCAATGCCGTTGAGAGCACGCCAATTGGGCTTCTGTAGCTCCAGAAAATCCACTTCGAGTGCAGGGAGGTCAGAATCCAACAGCATCTGCAGTCCTTTTCAGTCTCTGAATCAGATTTTTGCTCAGGACCCTCAATTTCAGCCAGAAAATACCTAAAATCACAGAAAAATACACAAACTCATAGTAAAGTCTAGAAAAGTGAATTTTAACTAAAAACTAATAAAAATATACTAAAAACTAACTAAAATATACTAAAAACATACTAAAAACAATGCCAAAAAACGTATAAATTATCCGCTCATCACTGTTCTAACATTCTTGCTAAGATTTTTCCAGCAAGAGGAAGTCATTGCGAGTTGCAAAAGATCAGTTCCTTGACACCATTTGAGAAAACACAAGCTCATCGCTGTGTTGACAAATTGTTCATTAGTGGACAAGTTTTGCGAGTAATTCATAATGTGCCCTATGTTATAATCTTTAATTATTTTTCTGTATTATTGCATAACTATTATCTACATACTTGACCAGGAAATACAGTAGTGAAATTTATAAATTACACCACGGCAAAAGAAATGCAGCTAAACATGTTGAAAAATATATACACGCCAAGTTCTATGAGTTGTTTAGGGATTATGTGAGTTACTTACATTTGTTGTAAAATCTACATGTTCTATATTATAATGTATGAAAATAATTTAAATAAGAATAATCTATCAAATACAGGTAGCATGTAACGATGATACAGATGATGTTACTCCTGAAATCAAGTGGCTTGTAGAAGCGCATAATGATGTTGTAAAGAGATTTGAAGAGTATAATATCCATGGATTCAAGTTTTGCACAGTAAACAAAGACAAATGACTTAAAACACAAAATATGGTGTAGTTATGTCTACAATTACCACTAGTGTTAGCTGTGGACGGAGTCCTATTACGGTGTCATGCGACACTACTTACTACGGTAAAGTGCTTGATATGATAAAATTAGACTATTTTAGCAAGTTAAGGGTTGTCCTCTTCAAATGTATCTGGGTTGACACCACGATTAATAAGAGCATTAAGGTAGATGAATTTGGGATCACAAATGTAAATTTTTCAGAGTTGATACACATGAGTGCTCTTGAGTTAGATGAGCCATTTATTCTTGCAATGGATGCGAGAATGGTATACTATGTAACGATCCAGTTGACGAAGGTTGGTGTTCTATTTGTCACAGGAAACTCAGATATTTATATTATATGGGAGATTTGAATAAGGAGGATCTAGATGAGTCTTTGGTGGAGGATACTATTTTGTCACCAGCAAATGGAGAATCTCGAAGAATTTTCATTAGTGCGAGACGACATTAACGAACTAGAATCAAATAAAATGCATGTTGCTAAAGACAATCATAATATTTATGAGGATGAAATTGGCATTGATGACTTGTAAGATTTTATTTAGTGGTATATACTTTTTTATGTATTTTTTAATTGAACATAACAAAAATAATTTACTGCAACATTAATAAACAAAGTCCTAACATTTAAAATTCACAATCTTAGCTTTATTCTTACATTTTATTATTATATTTCTTTATTATCATTTTATTAATTTAATAGAAAATACATCAAAATTAACTTCATGAAAGTTCATTTTCTAACTATATACAAAATTTTAATTTTTTTTTCAATTCAAAGGCAAAAAATTCTTAAGTTTTAAGTCTATCTACTTTAATTTTTATTGATGCAATTTTTTTTTAATCTAACGAGCCAAAATTTCAAATTCTAATTAGTATGAGAAATTGTTTAAATATAGTTTAAAGTTATAAATTTTATAATTCAATATTTTTTACTAAAGTTAAATTTTACTCTAAATTAAAAATTAGAGTTAGTTCACTAAACAATATTCAAATTAACATCTATAATAAGATAAATAAAATTTTTAGCGGCAAACTTAAAAGTAACTTTTATTTAGCATTATAGCCCATTGACCTAGTTTTAACAATAACTCCCTCACACTATTCTTTTTCCCCGAATCCCATATTTGTTAGCTCCTGCAATTGATTCAAGTCTGCTAACATGAAGCCAACCCCTTTTGCTAATAACATCCTCTTCAATTTCTCCAAATCCCTAATTTGTTAGCTCTTGCACTCAGATCAAGTCAGCTAATCTTCATAGCATATCCGTTTCACTAAATCTGTTCCTGTTTAGGTTCTAGGAACGGTTGCACCGGATGTTTTATGGAAAAGCAAGGGATCACGATTTGCAGTTGAGTACCATCAGTAAATTCACCATTGAGTGGCCGAAGAAGGAAGTAAAATCGGCAGAATCCGATTCTACTGAAAAACCCGAATCGCGAAGAAGACTTGAAGGAACCCTAGATTGCTCCATTGCACCTTCCTCACCGTCACTCTCTTTGGAGGTAGTGCTTTGAATCTTGCCTTTCTAAAACACTTTAATCTGAGTCTCCTGGTAGATTTAAGTTTTCTCTCATCGTCTTATTGTTGATGGAGATGATTGCGTTGTTTGAGGCATGACCAGAAATGATGAATTTGAGAAACTCTTTTGAAAGTATACTTAATAACATGATAAGTGACTGATATAAAAGTCTTCTTTTTTTTTTTTCCAAAAATCCAATTCATCCAAATAGAAATTATCTCATCTGAACCTTATATTTTCTTCAATTCAATTTATTCCCTTTGATTTCATACAAAAGCTAACAACAGAGTAAGAGTGAAAAAGTGCTTATTAGAGTAAAAGAAAAAAAAAGAATCAGGACATGTATGGTGCTCTTCAGGGAGGCAAAGGTATGGTTGGATCATCATGACTATTTCTATGTATTAAGCAAGGTAGTCTTCTATGTATGTAATAAGATCATTATTAATTAACTTTGCATGATAAAAATTTGGATACTAAGTTTCTGATTTTCAATACCTATTTACTAGCTCTTAGGCCTTTTGTTTTAAATCCATGATCATGACTGAGTTATTGGTTAGCATATGGCTTTCATCAGCAATGAGAATACACACTAAGCAGAAAATTATATGATTTTTTACTCTTGATATTTAGGTTTGGTTTTAAGACTTAAGAGATTATATAAAATCAAAAAAACATCATCCAACTGGACTAAATATATATTTATCAGTTTTTAAGTAGGAAATTATTGATTTAGTATGGTTGGACTTCAGTGATTTCTTTTAATTATGAATGATGAAACTTCTGAAATATTCTGAATATGATTTTAAGTTTGACTTGTTAAATATGCTCTATGAATGACTTAATGAATATGCTGTATTAGTATTATGCTCAGTATTGTTTAATTTAGTTAAATGTAGAGACATGTATGAAACTAGTTTTATGTTGTTTGACTTCTTATGTTTCAATTATATGAACTATTTTATCTCACTATTTTATTTGACTTCTTTTTTTCTAAATTTTTTTTATGCTGTCTTGACTTTGTGTTGCAGGCATTTAGTTTACTATGAAGCGTAAATGTAATATTTTCGGACAATCAATCCTTGAAGAGCTACGAAAATAAAGTGAAGACATAAACTTGAGTTCGGAAGATGGTTTGGAGCAAATAAGTCTCAACGATGATGGGGATGAATTTTCAGAGACGGAGATGTAAAATCAAAGTGGCATTGATTTACAAGAACTTGCTTGTGAAGGTCAAAGATAGGTTCATTCAAACTCTAACTTGTCTTTTCAAGCAACTCGAAAATAATATTGGTATCAAATTTTGTTATCCAAATGCTTCTATAAAATAAAATACATGTTACTGTTGTATCTTTTTTAATATCTTTTTAAGCAAATTAAGAGGCTCTGTCACCTCGGAGCCCAGAACTGATTTCAGCTGAAATGGTTACCATTCAGGGCATGGCCTTAGTTAGGTAAATTTTGTTGTTTATGTCTTGCTTGCTATCTTGTGCAGCATTGTCTTTGCACTTACAATATTAAATTGTTCTTTTCAGTTTTCATTTTCATTTATTGGTTTAGTTTTACCCAAATAACATTATGTGAATAAATTTAGTTACTTTATTTTTTCAATCCACGTCCTGTAATCATTGCTGCTTTAATTTTCTCCAATTAGTTCACCATAACAACTGAGTATTTTAGTTTTTTATTAGGTGGCCCCTCTGCCAAATCAAATTCGTTTATTTAGCCAATTTATGTTGGTAGATGCTTTTAATTTCACTAATCTCTATTGCATTTATAAACAAAGCCCAATGGTGGTGATTTTATTTTCTAGAAGTTATACTTGTGCTGGTTGATTTCTTTTCTCATTCTTTTTTTAATTTGTGTGCTTGAGTTTTTTGTTCCCTTTAGTTTTGGTTCCTTCTATGTTTGCTCTACATCTAGCCTATTTGTATTTTTTCTGTCTTCTCTTGAATATGTGTAATTATATATATTTTTTAAAATTATTGGATAGTATGATATAATGTTTTTGCTTGTAGTCTTTATACATTTTATACATGATCAAGAACATGTAGGATAAAAATGTAACTGATTGTGGTCGGCATTTGGCCTTGAATTGGTTCTTGTTGTTATACAGTTTGCTTTAATAATATTATTTTTATCTTGATTAATCATGCATGGACAGAGTAGCAATATATATGTTTACTTTGTTGTTAACCTCTTTTAGTGTAATGAACCTTGAACTATACAATCTAATTTTCCATTTCATTAAAGCCGCACATGTTTAATTAGTAAGTTCAGGATTTTAGAAACAATTTTGAACTAACCGACTGTGCTTTTATTGTCCAATACTATGTTTAATTTGGTACCGATATGTGTATGCAATTTAGATTAGATTAGTATACAATTTAGATTAATTAGTGTGTGTGTGCGCGCGCGCACAACTAATTTGATAGATATAAGTTTGTCATCTATGTCGTTTTAGTTTTTTTTTTTAATTTTGGTTTAGTTTGACTTGACGTTCTTCCATGAATTCAGACACCTCTACCAGAGAAATTGATGAGCGGATAATTTATACGCTTTTTGGCATTGTTTTTAGGTAGTTTTTAGTAAGTTCAAACTACTTTTAGGGATATTTTCATTAGTTTTTTTTATGTTAAATTCACATTTTTGGACTTTACTATGTGTTTGTGTGTTTTTCTGTGATTTCAGGTAATTTCTGGCTGAAATTGAGGGACTTGAGCAAAACTCTGAAAAAGGCTGACAAAAGGACTGCTGATGCTGTTGGAATCTGACCTCCCTGCACTCGAAATGCATTTTCTGGAGCTACAGAACTCCAAATGGCGCGCTCTCAACGGCGTTGGAAAGTAGACATCCAGAGCTTTCCAGAAATATATAATAGTCCATACTTTATTCGTAAATTGACGACGTAACTTGGCGTTGAATGCCAAGTACATGCTGCTGTCTGGAGTTAAACGCCAGAAACACGTCATGATCCGGAGTTGAACGCCCAAAACACGTTATAACTTGGAGTTCAACTCCAAGAAAAA
>NC_029773.3:71270324-71270642 GCF_000817695.3 Arachis duranensis | reverse complement strand
TCTAACCTTGTCTGTGGTATTCCGAGTAGGATTTCGGGAATCTGGAAAGTCTAACCTTGTCTGTGGTATTCCGAGTAAGATTCCGGTATTGAATGACTGTGACGAGCTTCAAACTCCTGAAGGCTGGGCGTGATGACAAACGCAAAAGAATCAAGGGATTCTATTCCAACCTGATTAAGAACCGACAGATGATTAGCCATGCTGTGACAGAGCATAGGAACGTTTTCACTGAGAGGATGGGATGTAGCCATTGACAACGATGATGCCCTACATACAGCTTGCCATGGAAAGGAGTAGGAAGGATTGGATGAATGTAAT
>NC_029773.3:71268180-71270097 GCF_000817695.3 Arachis duranensis | reverse complement strand
TCTGTGGGATCGACCCTTACTCACGTAAGGTATTACTTGGATGACCCAGTACACTTGCTGGTTAAGTTGAACGGAGTTGTGGAAAGAAAAAGCGTCTCTAACAGTGCCTGGAACTCTTGTATCACAATTTCGTCCACCAAGTTTTTGGCGCTGTTGTCGGGGATTGTTCGAGTATGGACAATTGACGGTTCATCTTGTTGCTCAGATTAGGTAATTTTCTTTTCAAAAAAAAATTTTTTTTTCAAAAATCTTTTTCAAAATTTTTCTTTTCTTTTTCGTTTTTCCAAACTTTATTTTCGAAAAATATAATAAAAACACAAAAAAATCATAAAATCATAAAAATCAAAAATATTTTGTGTTTCGTGTTTGAGTATTGAGTCAATTTTTAAGTTTGGTGTCAATTGCATGCTTTTAAAATTTTTTCTTGCATTTTTCGAAAATTTCATGCATTCATAGTGTTCTTCATGATCTTCAAGTTGTTCTTGACAAGTCTTCTTGTTTGATCTTGATGATTTCTTGTTTAGTGTTGTTTGTTGTTTTTCATGTGCATCTTTCTTGTTTTGTGTTGTTTGTTGTTTTTCATGTGCACTTTTGCATTCATATTTTCCATGCATTAAAGATTTCTAAGTTTGGTGTCTTGCATGTTTTCTTTGCATCAAAAATTTTTCAAAATTATGTTCTTGATGTTCATCATGATCTTCAAAATGTTCTTGGTGTTCATCTTGACATTCATAGTGTTCTTGCATGCATTATGTGTTTGATCCAAAATTTTCATATTTTGGGTCATTTTTATGTTTTTCTCTCTCATCTTTAAAAATTCAAAAATAAAAAAATATATCTTTTCCTTATTTTTCTCATAATTTTCGAAAATTTGAGTTGACTTAGTCAAAAATTTTCAAAATTAGTTGTTTCTTACAAGTCAAGTCAAATTTTCAATTTTAAAAATCTTATCTTTTCAAAATCTTTTTCAAAAATTATATCTTTTTTATTTTTTTATTTTTTTTGAAAATTTCAAAAAAATCTTTTTTAAAATATTTTCAAAATCTTTCTCTTATCTTTAGATCATATTTTTGAAAATTCACTAATGATTAATGTGATTGATTCAAAAATTTGAAGTTTGTTACTTTCTTGTTAAGAAAGGTTTAATCTTTAAGTTCTAGAATCTTATCTTGAAATTTCTTGTTAGTGAAGTAAGTAATTTTAAATTTAAAAATTAAATCTTTTTATCTTTTATCATATCTTTTTCAAAAATTTTATCTTTTTCAAAATTTGATTTCAAAATATCTTATCCAACTTCTTATCTTCTTATCTTTTTCAAATTTGATTTTGATATCTTTTTCAATCAACTAACTAACTTTTTGTTTGTTTCTTATCTTTTTCAAAACCAACTAACTACTTTTACCTCTCTAATTTTCGAAAAATATCTCATCTCTTTTTCAAAAATTCTTTTTTGTTCTAAATTTTAATTTTAATCTTATCTTATCTCTAATTTTCAAAAATCACTAACACCTTTTTCAAAATTATTTTCGAAATTCCCCCTCTCTTTTTTTATTCTATTTAATTATTTATTTACTAACACCTCTCTTCACCTCTCTCCATCTAAATATCCGAACCCATTCTTCTTCACTCTTCTCCCCTTTCTTCTGCTACTAACATAAATGAATCTCTATACTGTGACATAGAGGATTCCTCTTTCTTTTCTTGTTTTCTTCTCTTTCATATGAGCAGGAACAAGGATAAAGGTACTCTTGTTGAAGTCGATCCAGAACCTGAAAGGACTCTGAAGAGAAAATTAAGAGAAGCTAAGTTACAACAATCTAAAGGTAACCTTTCAGAAACATTAGAACAAGAGAAGGAGATGGCAGCCGAAAATAATAATAATGCAAGGAGAATGCTTGGTGACTTCACAAAGCCAAC
>NC_029773.3:71265351-71266983 GCF_000817695.3 Arachis duranensis | reverse complement strand
ACTTGGATTCAGCAAACTCTACCTCAAAAGAAACAAGATCCTGGCAAGTTCTTAATACCTTATACCATAGGCACCATGACCTTTGCAAAAGCTCTGTGTGACCTGGGGTCAGGGATAAATCTTATGCCACTCTCTGTAATGGAGAAGCTGGGGATCATTGAGGTACAACCTGCCTTGTTCTCATTACAATTGGCAGACAAGTCATTGAGACAAGCTTATGGAATAGTAGAGGACGTGTTAGTAAAGGTTGAAGGCATTTACATCCCTGCTGATTTCATAATCTTAGACACTAGGAAGGAAGAGGATGAATGCATCATCCTTGGAAGACCTTTCCTAGCCACAGCAGGAGCTGTGATAGATGTCAACAGAGGTGAATTAGTCCTTCAATTGAATGGGGACTATCTTGTATTTAAGGCACATGGCCATCCCTCTGTGACAAAAGAGAGTAAGCATGAAGAGCTTCTCTCAGTTCAGAGTCAAGAAGAGCCCCCATAGTCAAACTCTAAGTTTGGTGTTGAGAGGCCACAACCAAACTCTGAGTTTGGTGTTAAGATCCCATATCCAAACTCTAAGTTTGGTGTTGGGACTATACAACATTGACCTGATTACCTTGTGGCTCCATGAGAGCCACTATCAAGCTATTGACATTAAAGAAGCGCTTGTTGGGAGGCAACCCAATTTTATTTATCTAATTTTTATTTTATTGTTATTTTGTGTTTTATTAGGTACATGATCATGAGGAGTCACGAAAAAATCATAAAAATTAAAAACAGAATCAAAAACAGCAGAAGAAAAATAACACCCTGGAGGAAGCACAGGCTGGGGTTCAACGCCAGTAAGGAGCATCTGGCTGGCGTTCAACGCCAGAACAGAGCATCAACCCGGCGCTGAACGCCAGAAACAAGCAACATTCTGGCGCTGAACACCAGGAATGTGCCTAAGAGGAAAAGCTGGCGCTGAACGCCAGTAACAAGCATCAAACTGGCGTTCAACGCCAGAAACATGCTTTACATGGGCGTTGAACGCCCAGAATGTGCACCACACGGCGTTTAAACACCAGAATGGTGTGCAAAGGCAATTTACATGCCTATTTGGTGCAGGGATGGAATTCCTTGACACCTCAGGATCTGTGGACCCCACAGGATCCCCACCTACTATATTCCCACCTAACCTCCTAATCCTATTTTGTGATTTCCCCATGTCACACTTCCCAACACTCTTCACCAATCACCTCAATCCCTCTTCCCAATCACCCCCTTCACCACTCACATCCATCCACTCTTCCCCATAAACCCCACCTACCTTCAAAAATTCAAAACCATTTTCCCACCCATTCCCACCCTACATGGCCGAACATACACTCCCCCCTCCCCCTATATATACCCTTCCATTCTACTTCATTTTCACACAACACAACCCCCTCTTCTTCACCTTGGCCGAACCTCCATCTCTCCCTCTTTACCATATTCTCTTCTTCTTCTTCTTCTCTTCTTTCTTCTATTGCTCGAGGACGAGCAATATTTTAAGTTTGGTGTGGTCAAAGCACAATCTTTTTTTTGTTTTCAACTACCATCAATGGCACCTAAGGCCGGAGAATCCTCTAGAAAAGGAAAAGGGAAGACAAAAGCTTCT
>NC_029773.3:71259932-71261535 GCF_000817695.3 Arachis duranensis | reverse complement strand
TTAGACTAAAGCTTTAGACTAACATTGCATGATTCCTGGAATTCTCATTAAGAATTTTGATACCTTTATTTTCCTTTTCCATTTAATTTTCGAAAAATCCAAAAAAAATTACGAAATCAAAAAAAATCCAAAAATATATTTCTTGTTTGAGTCTAGAGTCTCATGTTAAGTTTGGTGTCAATTGCATGTTTCTGTTCTTCTTGCATTCATGCATGTGTCTTCATTAATCTTCAAGTTATTCTTGATGGTTTCATTGCTCTGATTTTTAAATTCTCTTGACTTGAGTGTTTATGTGTCTCATATGCATTCTCATTTTGTTACTGTCAGTAGTATACAAACTGCTAAGTTTGGTGTCTTGCATGCATTATTATTTGATTTTAGTTGCATTTTGATTATTCCTTATTATTAAAAATCCAAAAATATTTTTAATTTGTGTCTTTTCAAGTCAATAATACAGAGAATTGAAGATTCAGAACATACTGCAGAGGAATTACACAGAAAAAGCTGGGCGTTCAAAACGCCCAGTGAAGAAGGACAGACTGGCGTTTAAACGCCAGCCAGGGTACCTGGTTGGGCGTTTAACGCCCAAAAGGGTATAGGTTTGGGCGTTAAACACCAGAATGTGCACCATTCTGGGCGTTTAATGCCAGGATGGCACAAGAGGGAAGATTCTGTTTTCAGTTCAATTTTTTTTTTTCAAGTTTTCAAAATCTTTTCAAAATCAAATCTTTTTCAATCAAATCTTTTTCAAAATCAATTTCTTTCCATTTTCAAAGATACTTGCTATCAATTAATGATTTGATTCAACATTTCAAGTATGTTGCCTTTTCTGTTAAGAAAGGTTTCATTGTTTGAATCATATCCTTTCTTGTTAGCCAAGTCATTAATTTTCAAAATCAAATCTTTGTGGTTTCTAATTTCAAAATCTTTTTCAAAAATCACTTGATTTCTTTTCTATTCTTGGTTTTCGAAAATCAATTAGTGTTTTTCAAAATGTTTTTAAATTATTTTACTTTATTTTCGAAAATTACTTCCCCTCTTATCACATCTTTCTAATTGTGGACTAACACTATTCCATAATGCACAATTCGAACTCCATCTTTTTTGATAAGTTCGAATTTTCTACCTCTTCCTCCCATTTTTCTTTTCCTCTGACACCTCAAGGAATCTCTATACTGTGACGTAGAGGATTTCATATTTTCTTGTTCTCTGCTCTTTCATATGAGCAGGAGCAAAGACAAAAGCATTCTTGTTGAGGCTGATCCTGAACCTGAAAGGACCTTGAAGCGAAAGCTAAGGGAAGCTAAGGCACAATTCTCTATAGAGGACCTAACAGAAATCTTCAAAGAAGAAGAACCCATGGCAGCCGAAAACAACAACAATACAAGGAAGGTGCTGGGTGACTTTACTGCACCTACTCCTGACTTCTATGGGAGAAGCATCTCTATCCCTGCCATTAGAGCAAACAACTTTGAGCTTAAGCCTCAATTAGTTTCTCTAATGCAACAGAATTGCAAATTTCATGGACTTCCATTGGAAGATCCTCATCAGTTTTTAGCTGAATTCTTGCAAATCTGTGACACTGTCAAGACCAATGGGGTTA
>NC_029773.3:71254443-71255095 GCF_000817695.3 Arachis duranensis | reverse complement strand
TTTTCTGTGATTTTAGGTATTTTCTGGCTGAAATTGAGGGACCTGAGCAAAAATCTGATTCAGAGACTAAAAAGGACTGCAGATGCTGTTGGATTCTGACCTCTCTTCACTCGAAGTAGATTTTCTGGAGCTACAAAAGCCCAATTGGCGCGCTTTCAACGGCGTTGGAAAGTAGACATCCTGGGCTTTCCAGCAATATATGATAGTTCATACTTTGCCCAAGATTTGATGGCCCAAATCGGCGTTCAAAGTCACCATCAGAATTCCCAGTGTTAAACACCGGAACTGGCACAAGGATGGGAGTTAAACGCCCAAACTGGCATAAAAGCTGGCGTTTAACTCCAAGAAGAGTCTCTACACGAAAATGCTTCAATACTCAGTCTAAGCACACACCAAGTGGGCCCGGAAGTGGATTTTTATGTCATTTACTCATCTTTGTAAACCCTAGGCTACTAGTTCTCTATAAGTAGGACCTTTTACTATTGTATTTTCATCTTAGTTCTTCTGGTTCCCTCTCTGGGGCCGAAGACAATGATCACACTATCACTTATGTATTTTCAACGGTGGAGTTTCTACACACCATAGATTAAGGTGTGGAGCTCTGCTGTACCTCGAGTATTAATGCAATTACTATTGTTCTTCTATTCAATTC
>NC_029773.3:71253393-71253803 GCF_000817695.3 Arachis duranensis | reverse complement strand
TGCCATGGTATTGAACACCAAGTTTTTGGATTCATTACCGGGGATTATTGGAGTTGTAGTGATCACAATTTCGTCCACCATTATCATAGAAGGAGACATCCCCATTGAAGAGGATAAGCCCATCACCAAGAAGAGGATGGAGCAAGCAAGAGAGACCCTTCACGGTTCTCAAGAGATGCATGAGGAAGCTCATCATCAAGAAATCCCTGAGATGCCTAAAGGGATGCACTTTCCTCCCAACAACTATTGGGAACAACTCAACACTTCCCTAGAAGATTTGAGCTACAATGTGGAACAATTAAGGGTGGAACGTCATGAGCACTCCATCATTCTCCATGAAATAAGAGAAGATCAAAGAGCAATGAGGGAGGAGCAACAAAGGCAAGGAAGGGACATAGAAGAGCTTAAGG
>NC_029773.3:71252420-71253244 GCF_000817695.3 Arachis duranensis | reverse complement strand
TTCATGATCATTAGTATGTAGTAACTATGTCTTAAAGCTATGAATAAAACCCATTAATCCTTCACCTCTCTTAAATGAAAAATGTTTTAATTCAAAAGAACAAGAAGTACATGGATTTCAAAATTATCCTTGAATTTAATTTAATTTTATTGATGTGGTGACAATACTTTTTGTTTTCTGAATGAATGCTTGAACAGTGCATATTTTTTATCTTGCTGTTTATGAATGTTAAAATTGTTGGCTCTTGAAAGAATGATGAACAAGGAGAAATGTTATTGATGATCTGAAAAATCATGAAGTTGATTCTTGAAGCAAGAAAAAGCAGTGAAAAGTAAAAAGCTTGTGAAAAAAAAGAAAGAAAATGGTGAAAAAAATATATATAGAAAGAAAAAGAAAAAGCAAGCAGAAAAAGCCAATAGCCCTTAAAACCAAAAGGCAAGGGTAAAAAGGATCCAAGGCTTTGAGCATCAATGGATAGGAAGGCCCAAGGAAATAAAATCCAGGCCTAAGCGGCTAAACCAAGCTGTCCCTAACCTTGTGCTTATGTCATGCAAGTCCAAGTGAAAAGCTTGAGACTGAGTGGTTAAAGTCGTGATCCAAAGCAAAAAGAGTGTGCTTAAGAGCTCTGGACACCTCTAACTGGGGACTCTAGCAAAGCTGAGTCACAATCTGAAAAGGTTCACCCAGTCATGTGTCTGTGGCATTTATGTATCCGGTGGTAATACTGGAAAAACAAAATGCTTAGGGCCACGGCCAAGACTCATAAAAGTAGCTGTGTTCAAGAATCAACATACTTAACTAGGAAAATCAATAATACTATCTGA
>NC_029773.3:71243092-71251204 GCF_000817695.3 Arachis duranensis | reverse complement strand
CATTGACAACGGTGATGCCCTACATACAGCTTGCCATGGAAAGGAGTAGGAAGGATTGGATGAATGTAATAAGAAAGTAGAGATTCGAGAGGAGCACAGCATCTCCATACGCCTATCTGAAATTCCCACTATTGATTTACATAAGTATTTCTATCCCTTTTTATTGTCTATTTATTATTAATTTTCGAACTCATCATAAACCAATTTAATCTACCTAACTGAGATTTACAAGGTGACCATAACTTGCTTCATACCAACAATCTCTGTAGGATCGACCCTTACTCACGTAAGGTATTACTTGGATGACCCAGTACACTTGCTGGTTAAGTTGAACGGAGTTGTGGAAAGAAAAAGCGTCTCTAACAGTGCCTGGAACTCTTGTATCACAATTTCGTCCACCAGAAATCATCACTCGCAAGATGACAACAATTCAATTTTGGGCCTTGAAAAAAGTCAAAAAGTCATGATGGAATTGGATGCAGATGGACAAGGTCAAGATAACGGTTTGAATCTGTTTGTGAGATTTTTTGGTCAAGTAGCTCATTGAATTAGATTTTGTCTCATATCAATCAAAAAATGGGATAAGATGCCAGAAGATAATACAAAAAGACAGTGGAAATTTATTGAAGTAAGTTTATTTCACTTTGATGTGCATTTTTATTGATTTGTTGTCATTTAATAATTGATTTTATTTATGAATTATTTCAAAGAAAATTTTGAGTTTGATTACGCTGCTGATATCAAATGGGCTCTAAAGACCTTAGGTGATAGATGGAAGCCCCAGAAGTATAATTTACAAGGATAATACCTCTATTATAACAAAAGAAAGGCAGAAATTTTGGCTGCGAATCCCTCAGACATACAACTTGTTGAATGGACTATTTTTGTGGATCATTAAATGGACCTTAAAACAAACGTAAATATTTATTTTATACTTTTTTTTATTGAATATTGCTTTGGGTATCTGGTAACATTTATTTACTAATTTTTTGTTCTTGAAAATCATAGAAACAATGTTTGCAAAACGTTAGAAATCATGTGAAGCTTATAGTTTCACATGCCGGTGGAAGTAAAAGCAATGTTAGAAGAGCAACTCAGATGGTAATTTTTTTTATTGTGCCTAGTACTATTATACTATTTCCATAAAATCAGCGATTATAATTAAATTTGTGATTACCTTTAATATTCTATTTATTATATTAGGAGAAAAAATTGGGAAGGCCTATATGTCAAAACGAAGTTATTGTATCAACTTTGCTAAAGAAATATGGGAGTTATGTAAGCAGGAAAGGACAACGATTATTTGTGAGTGTCTGAAGTTTTTTATATGGCTGTATATTTTTTTAATGCATTAATTATGTAAATACTCTACTCCAATGCAATGTGTATTTGTTTGTAGGAAAAAATAGCAGAGCATTTACCTCAAGATCAAGAGCGTGCTGCCACTGAAGGTATTCATTCAAAAGTCTTGGCTCATCCAGAAGATGCGATTGAAAAAGTTTGTGGTCCTTAGAATGGTAAGCGAGTACGTGGTTTTAGTAATGCTACATGTCTCAGTGGTTTTGGTAGGTCAAAGCGCATCTTTGGAGTTGCAAATTACGGAGGTTCTAGTAGTTCATCGCAACAGCATGTCATAGATTTAGAGAGGCAAATTCAAAAAGTTAAAGATCAAGTGACAAATCTCCACAGATTTCTACGACAAAAATACGGTGATAAAATACCTACCTTCTCTAATTATGTGCCACACACTCAGTCATATTGATGCACATCATACCTTGTTATTTTAATCTTAATTTATATCTAGTTTGCACTGTTATTAAAGATAATTTTATTTTTTGTCGTATAGAATTATAGAACTTGGTTTATTTTATTTTTTAACTATTTATATGAACAATGCATATTCTTTACGGTTATTACTTAGTTTTCTAATTTTATTTTGTTTTAATATTTATTATGGTTGTTGAGAACTTTTTTTAATAAAAAAAAATAATTTTAGTTACAGATTTATGTGTTGTTAAATAGCTCATCAATATTAGTCACAAAAAAAAGTGTAAAAAAAATTCGGCCTGCCAAATATTTTTCGTACATGTTTTTATTTTGTCACAAAAAAAACTATGACTACGTAACACATAAATATTTAGCCACAAAAATATGGCAAAAAAATCTAGCATGTCAATATTAGCCATGAAAAAAATGGGACAAAATTATACTTTTTGGTTATATTGTTATCATTTAGCCACGATTTAAAATGCGAGTGATGATGTAAAAAACCGTGATTATTCAAATGTCTTTATGGATTATAAAAGTGTGGCTAATAGGTCAAGAATTGTGGCTAAATAAAAATGCATCGCCCTTATCAGCTGCAAATATCCATTCGTTGTTAATGTGTTATTGTCACAATTGTTTTGGTCTTTAGTCACAATTTTTCCCATCGCTAAAATCCGTATTTGTGGTGGTGACTCTTCATATTTCATTCCTTAAATTGTGTTTAGTTGTCTTATATCCATTCTGTTAATACCTCATATTTTCTCTGATTGAGTCCGAAGTCCTCTGAATCTCAAAAGCAATCTCACAATATAAACTATACCAAATAACTATTTCAATATGTATCATCATATTATTTCAAACAATAGCTTTAAATTCTTAAACTTCGGAACAACAAAGAAAATCATGTCAAGGCCGGGGGTCTTAGCAAATGGTGCTGGAATTTTTCTCCCTATATAAAAAAGAAAAAGTCTAGGACTAACAACTTTATTAAATTCTGATCCAGCATGTAACCAGCAAGAAAAAGTAAACTATCGGATGAAATCTCACATCAATCTCACACTATTAAAATCATCATTGATGGTTGTTTGATGACTATAAATCACAAAAGTTGCTGACCTCCTAACATTCCTCTATAAAAAAATGTGTTACATGATAAAATACTAAAATATAAAAAATAGGTTTAATTATCCTTTAATTTTTATAATTTCACTAAATTTACCATTGAGTTTATATATATTTTTTCTTTCAGTGAGGTTATTCCTACACCACTTTTAATTTATAATTAGGTTCTTTTTCATATAAAAAACATTAAAACTAACAATATTCTTCTTAAAAAAAATATGTGGTCAAACATCTAACTAAATTTTTAATTATAAATACTTTTAATTTATAAAAAATAACAGAGTAATTAAACCTACAAAATAAAAGAGAATGAAACAATAAGATTATTGGCCAATGAATAATAGTTTAAATGGCATAGTCTCCTCATACTCAATTAAGAGGTTGCACGTTCGAGTTTTCTATTTTTGGTAAAAAAAAACAATAAGATTATTGATGTTTTCCGTTTATCTTTTTCCTCCCAAGCATTTTAAGAAAAATAATTGTGAGTCTTAAATTTTTTAGTTATTATTTCAATTTAAAAAAAATTATATTTTATATTTTATAATTAAAAAAATGAATTAGACTTCTAATTAGTATTATTCTATCTAATTACTTTATGTCTAGGGAACAATATATAAAACAATTTGCACTAAAAGGTAGTTGGAGGGAGAAATTAAGGTCTAAGGATATAAAATATCTAGTAATAATATATATTTATAAAATAAAAAATGAGAACCAAAAGTCAAGCAATTCAATTACCTATCTCTTTGAATTCTGAGATGAATTAATCTTCTCAAACAATTCTCTATACCCACTTTCCTACAGATGAAGAGACAAATCAAGTTTGTGCTCTTTCTCTCTTCTAATCCCAACATTACTATTACTGCTTCTTATGCTACTTTGCCATTTACCACAATACCCTTTCTCACCATCACCATCAGAAAACCCATTACTATTGCTTGAAATTCTTCTTCCCTGAAGAAATGGATAGTTTCCAAATCTAGGTGCACCATTATTTGATCCAAACTGTTCATGTATTTGATTGTTTTGAAGACAATGAAGATTAGCAGCATGGGCAGTGATGAACATTGAAGGGTTACTATTGAAAACCCCAAGTTGGTGTAGTGTTGGTGCAAAAGCCATAGGTGGTGGATTTGGAGAAGGTTGAGAATATTTTTGGGATCTCCTTGCAGCTGTTCTCTCTTTTTTGTGAGCATTTTGGTGCCCTCCTAAAGCTTGAGAACTGTAAAATGTTCTTGAGCAAAATAGGCATGGAAAAACCCTTCTTGTTGCATCTTCTCTTGGGCTTTCTCCACCAACTTTTGTTGGATTTTTCTTATCTCCCATCTCTGTATTATTCTTAAAAAAAAAAGGAAATTAACTAAAATGGAACTTCAACCATCAAATTTTATTTATAGTTTTTTTGAATATAAAATATTTCATCTATTTCAAAATAATAGTTATTTTTAGGGTACCCTTATTTTTACTTTTCATACATTGAAAAAATGAATAGTTAGACACAACACACATCTAAGTACATTTATTTTTTTTTATATATTTGAAATGTGAAGGTGACAATTAAAATGAAAGGACTGAGATGTAAGAAAATTAAGATATAACACTACCACATGCATGATGGAATGAATACCTGAGTCCTGAGGAATATGAGAGCAAATCAAGATGAATTGGAGGAGAAAAAATACGAATGGTTGGAATGTAAATAAATATAAGCTTTCAAAGAATAGAAGTGTTTCAATATGTGTAGAGATTTGGGTCTGTTTCTTTGCTTTTGACTTGATCAAGTTGGTATATATAAAGATAACGAAGACTAATTAAAGAGAGTTGGAAACAGTGAAAGACTGCAGTTTGAATAATACGTGGTAGGAGAAATAATATATGTAGATTTTTTAACATTAAAAATATTTATATGCTATGTACGAATTGTATAAATATATATAAAATAGTATAAATATTATTACTTTATGCAGGTAAGGGATAAAAAACAGAGGTATATGTATGGGGCTGAGAGCATAATCCAGAGAGAGATAAGAAGAGGATCATTCCATTTTCCAACTCAGAAGCATTTTGCTCTCCAACCAATCGATCGCGATGCATTCGTCTTAACTCTTTAACACACAGAAAGACTCTACGTGTGTTATTCGCTTTAGCTGTTTTTTCTAAGCACTTGCTCCCGATTTGTTTGGTTTTACCAAAATGAATTTGCAAACACTAAATAATTTTCAAAAGATGTTACGTAAACGAGCTTGTCATAATTTATACCTGATAATAAGTTAATAACATAAAATACAATATATATACATATATATATAGTATTATCAAAATAAAAATATCCATTATCCAATCTCATGTATATCATGCTATATGAAAATATGTATATGTATTTAATGTTTATAAAAAATTGATTATTTCACTGTAAAAAATCTAATTATGCAATTATGATAAGCTTAACTATTTTAAAAATATATATATTCGGTGCAGAATTTCATACGTAAATTTAACTTTTTTTTCTGATGTTACCAAAAAACAAGTGTGTAATTAATTTTAGGATTTTGTTAACTTATGTTCTAAGAATATATGATAAATATACCATAAAAAAATGTCTTATAAAAATTATTGTAAAAATAATTTTTTTAAATTTTTAATACAAGTTAATTATTATTATATTTTTAAACTATATCTTTAAAATACAAGTTAATTAAATTCTTAACTTTAATAGAGAGAAATAACATATAGTGCTTAAAATGAGTTTAATGTGAAGAGTAGTTAGGGGAAATAAAAGATGCAGTAAGCGAGAATGTTTAAAGATGTGAGTCTGAGTATGACTGAGAAGGTGATTGGGAGGATAGTTCGGTAGTCCATCAGATAATCTGACATCCAACAACAACGGCAGCTTTGACCAATCACAATTCAGAGACAAGTCTTGTTTGTCAGCACTCTCCACAACGACCTTTGTCTTCAGTCTTGAATATGCTTGCTGCAACTCTTGCTTTGAATTCTTCACTTTCTGCTTTTCTAATTTCTGTCCCACGCAATAAATTATGGGATCTCCCCCATACATCTAGTAAGATTTCATTTATTACATAGATTTAGCAACACGCTAAAATAAAATGAATTAATTTTTATATATAAAGAAGTATTTAATAAAAAATTTTAAAATTTAATATTAAATTAAATAAAATTATAAAGATATTATATATTTAAGTTTATGAAAGAATTCATCACCTAATACATATATTTAACAAATTTAAATATTACAGTACAAAAACAAAACTATTAAATATAATATAAATATAAGGTAAATGTTACTCTATCCTCTCTAAAATAATATGTAAGTTACCCTTTCTTATGTGTTATATTTTAATGTTTATTTATTTTAATTTTTTAGTAAAATTTGTTGGATGACTAATTTATCTAATAAAATAAAAAAATAAAAAATTGATTTCGGGTCATTAAAATTTGTTGAAAATTTAACAAAATATTTAAAAAATAATGTTATATATTATTCTTTTATTTTTCACACAAAATCACTAATTTCTAATAAAAATTAAATAAAAATTCAGACTGTTGAGTTAAGAAATTAACTAAATTAATTAGTGATGACAAACATTATTTTTGGGCAAAATAAATAATTAAGTGTTGATCATTTATATCTACATATTAACTAATTGTTTATTGTTGCAGGCCAAATGTTAATAGCCCAAATGAAATATAAAGCAAACAACAAAGATGGTGGGCTGAAAGCAAAATTAAGAGCCCAAGAAAAAGCAAAGAAAGAAGCCAAAGGAACCAACGGGGCCAAGCTAATCAAACCCGATCCAAGCCCGTTCCATCAATTCAAAGTTGATCCAAGCTTCTCATACAAGATTGAAGCCTTCATTCCCTCTCACTAGCTTTTACCAAAGCAACATTCTTTTCTCTCTGACCATGTCAAATCACAGAAGCAAGAGAAAGTGCTTAGCTCCTAAGCTATTCAAAGAAGAGGAAAGAAAGAGAAGGTTAGGCAAGAAAGGCAGATATCAAATCACCCAGTTCAAACCAAAAATCAAGCTTAGGTTAAAGGTAACCCATTTCATCTTGCATGCATCAGATCTTCTTCTCTTTTTCCCAACTCTCTGCTCTATCCGAAAATGGCATTCAAGGAAAAGTTGTTCTCTTCCCTATTCTACTTTACATCAACGGTCATAAGTGATACTTGGGGACCAAATAATTTTTCAATGGCTAAGATCAAGTTGACCATGAGAAGATTTCTATGGTTACTGCTTTGTGGCTTTCGGTCAAGATGAGGAAGTCAGAGGAAAAGTTTCTACTTTGGGGATTAAGGTGAAAAAGTGAATCTGTGGGTTGGTGAAGCTCAAGGCTCAAGGTGTTGACCTTGGAAGAAGAACCAAGCAACATGCAAGAAGATAAAAAGAAGCTTGCTGTTCATTCAGAGGGAAGGAGAGAAAACCAGAGAGTGAGAACAGTGTTTTGTTAAGAAGTTCCTCTACTTGGATAATGCTTTCTTTCAAAGAAGCATTCAGCCAATACTGAAGAACTGTATCTGAGGTTTGCGAATCTGGTTTTGCACATAGCTAAGAGGCTACTGATGAAGTCAATCTCCTTCATGTTTTACTGATTGTAATGTACTTTTCTAAGTTTATCTTTCTGTAATTTCTTGAGAGAAAAGGCATTGTGAGAAAGCTTAAGAAATAGCCATGAGTGGAAAAAGGCTGAAAGAAACACTTAAGAGAAAAGCCTAGAGTTATTTTCTGATTTCTTTAGGTTGGTTAAGTGTCTTGTATCTTGTACCTATTTTGGTATCCCTTTCTTAGTTGGGTCAGCACTAAGAGGAATAGTTAGGTATTAGCATAACCAATGTCAAGTTAGGTTAGAACTTGAGTGTGAAAGGATTGGGTCAATCCTGTGAAATTGGTGTATGTAATACTGTTAGCTATAGTGAAATTCTTCCATAATTGTAGAGGAGACTGGATGTAGGTTGCATAGCACAAGGCAACCGAACCAGGATACATGCTGGTGTTAGCTTTTCTCTTTTCTGCTGAGTTCTATTTTCTGATATTCATGAGACAAAAATAAATTGTCTCATAAATTTTTGCTGCTGAGTTCAAACAGAATCAGAATTGTAATTTTGTTTAAAAAGGGTCATAACAGCAACTTAAAAGGAAGGCATAGATTCAACCCCCCTTCTCTAAGCCTACCACAACCTTCAATTGGTATCAAGAGCTA
>NC_029773.3:71242245-71243007 GCF_000817695.3 Arachis duranensis | reverse complement strand
AGGATTGATATGCTGCGAAAAGAGTACGAGATGTTTAGCATGAAGGATGGAGAAAGCATTGATGAAGTGTTTGAGAGATTCTCAATCATAATTAACAACCTTGATGCTATGGGTACAAACTATGCAGAACAAACCTTGGTGAGAAAACTCCTTAGAAGTCTCACAAAAGAATGGGAAAACACCGCCACTGTCCTAACCGAGAGTAACAACATAAGTACCATAACCTATGATGAGCTGAGAGGAAAACTCCTTGCCTATGAAGCCACACACACAAACACAGACTCAAAGAAAAAGGGAATAGCCCTCAAGTCACAAATAGAACCAAAAGAGAGTGAGTCTAGTGATGGTATTTCAGATGATGAACTTTTATTTTTTGCTAGGAGATTTAGAATGATGATGAAGAGCAAGGGCAAATACAAGGGTTCAAGTTCAAAGGAGCACAAGATAGACTTGAACAAGGTGACGTGTCATCATTGCAAGGAGGCTGGACACTTCAAGTCAAACTGTCCAAAGATCAAAAAGGAGGACAAAGGAAAGAAGGAAAGGAAGAGAGTACTCATGGCAGCTTGGGAGGATCTTGAGAATGACTCAAATGAAGAAGAAGAATTTGAAGGAAATAACAAAGACTGCTTCATGGCTGGAAACAACAATCTTAATGAGGTAAATTATTATGATTTGACCATTGAGGACTTGCATGCTATTATTGATGATCTCACTTTAAACACATCAAAACTGCTTGATAAATACAATGAATGCAGATCT
>NC_029773.3:71188564-71242106 GCF_000817695.3 Arachis duranensis | reverse complement strand
ATTGAAGAAAACAGATTTCTAAAATCTGAACTTGAAAAATTAAAAGGAAAGCACATTGTGGATCCTTCTCATGAGTTAATTGTTGAAAATGAAAGACTAAATGATAAGATTAAAAGGCTGAATGGTGACTTAGCAAAATTTGCTCAAGGTTCCAAAAACTTGGACAAATTACTTGCAAGTCAAAGACCATTGTTTGAAAAATCTGGTTTAGGCTACATAGCCAAGGAAGATGCAGTTTCTAATACTTCCTCCATAAAATTTGTGGCTTCTTCATCAAATACCAAATCCACACCAAGCAAATCAGGTATCGGATATGTTTCAACTTGTGAAAAATTTGATGAAGCAAACACAAGTGAAACTGAGCTTTTACCAAGAACTGGTCCGAGTTTAAACCGGCCAGGTTTGGGTTACATTTCGAAAAATGAGGCTGCTTTCAAGAAACCATTTTTTTACAACAAAACCTCATTTTCGAAAAGTAAAAATGTTCAAAAAAATTCTGGTGAAAATGTTTTTGCAAAGAGGAATAACTTTAATAAAAATCAGTTTGTCAAAAGAAATGCATCTCCTCCAAAAACCAGAAAATTTCAACACTTTAATCATTTCAAGCAATATAACTTACCTCAGTTTCAACAACACACACCAGAAAATCATTGTGTTAATTGCAAGAAATTTGGTCACTCACATGCAAAATGCTTCATCGAAAAGAGAGTTGTAGGAAACAAAGTCTACAATGTTGTTTGTGATTTCAATGCACTTGGGCAACCAAGATGGATTAACTTCAAAGGATCCAAATTAATTTGGATACCTAAGGCTACTTGAAACTCATCATGCAGATTTAGCATCCAAGAACAAAAAGGACATGTGGTACATGGATAGTGGATGTTCAAGGCACATGACTGGAAGGTCAACCTACTTCATCAAACTAAATAAGTATGATGGAGGTTTTGTGACCTTTGGAGACGATGGTAAAGGTAAAATCATTGCTGTTGGAAAAGTAGGTAATGAACAATATACTTTCATTGATGATGTACTTTTGGTATGTGGTTTAAAGCACAATCTTTTGAGTATAAGTCAGCTGTGTGATTTAGGATATTTAGTTGTTTTCAAAAGGCTTGAATGCTGTGTTGTTAATGAAAAGACAAATGAAGTGATGTTTGTTGCCAAGCGTTTCAATAATATGTATGGACTTACTCCTGATGAACTAAAGGACCAAAATGTAGCTTGTCTTCACTCTAAAGAATCTGAAAAGTGGTTATGGCACAAGAGATTGGGCCATGCAAGTATGTTTCAAATAAACAAACTTGTAAAGAAAGAATTAGTAAGAGGTCTTCTTTTGATAAAGTTTGATAAAGACATTACTTGTGATGCTTGCTAAATGGGAAAACAAACAAAAAGTTCTTTTAAACCAAAAGAAGACATCTCTACTAAAAGACCACTTGAGTTGCTACACATTGATTTATTTGGTCCAACAAGAACTCAAAGCCTAGGTGGTAAACATTATGGTTTAGTAATTGTGGATGACTATACTAGGTTTGGTTGGGTTTTATTTCTTGCACACAAAAATGAAGCCTTTTCGGCCTTTGAACCTTTTTGCAAGAAAATTCAAAATGAAAAGGATTTAAAAATTTCTTCTATAAGAAGTGATCATGGAACTGAATTTGAAAATAATTTGTTTGAATCCTTTTGTGAGAAATTTGGAATATCTCACAACTTCTCTTGTCCAAGAACACCACAACAAAATGGTGTTGTGGAAAGAAGAAATAGAAGCATACAAGAGATGACTAGAGCTATGCTTTGTGAGAGTAATGTTCCAAAATTCCTTTGGGCTAAAGCGGTCAATACGGTTTGCCACATTTTGAATAGAACAATCATAAGGAAATTTTTGAAGAAAACCCCCTTATGAACTTTGGAAAGGCTACCCACTAAACTTAGATTACTTGCACATCTTTGGATGCAAATGTTTTGTTTTAAATAACAAAGAAAATTTGGGTCAATTTGATCCAAAGGCTTATGAGTGTTTGTTTGTAGGATATTCCACAACTAGTAAAGCATATAGGGTTTATCATCAAGATGCTAGAATTATTGAGGAGTCCATACATGTTACATTTTGTGATACTAACTTGGTACAAAATATTTTGGAAGATTGTGATACAGGAAATCAATCTCAAAAGAAGGATGAATCTGCTCAAAATCATGGAAAAGAAAATTCTGGACAAGCTGAACCAGAAATTGCAAATGCTGAAAATTCAAAAGACAATTCCATTTTGTCTCATGAATCTGAAGGAAATTCTGCAGCCAGCAGTGCTCAAAATCCCTTGGTGACTGATTCTGCCTCCAAGTCCACCAGACCTCGTGAGTGGAGATTCTTGAAGAATTATCCTGAGGAATTTGTCATTGGGGACGTCTCTCATGGAGTACAAACAAGGTCTTCCACTAGAAAGGCAAATGAAGGATCCAACATTGCCCTTCTATCACAAATAGAGCTTCAAAACATCAAGGAAGCACTTAGTACCCTTCTTGGGTTAAAGCTATGGAGGATGAGCTTCTTGAGTTTGAAAAGAACCAAGTATGGACTTTGGTTCCAAGGCCAAGTGGAAAGAAAGTGACCGGCACCAAGTGGATATTTTGGAACAAGCTGGGAGAAGATGGTAGCATTGCAAGAAACAAGGCAAGGCTAGTGGCTCAAGGATATGACCAAGAAGAAGGAATAGACTTTGATGAATCCTTCGCCCCTGTTGCCCGAATGGAAGCCATAAGACTTCTCTTAGCTTATGCTGCATTTTGTGGTTTTAAATTATATCAAATGGATGTGAAATGTGCATTTTTAAATGGAGTGATAGATAGAAAAGTGTATGTGGAGCAGCCTCCTGGCTTTGAAAATAAAGAGCATTTTGACCATGTTTTCAAATTATCTAAAGCTTTCTATGGTTTAAGACAAGCTCCTAGAGCTTGGTATGAGAGACTTAGCTCTTTTCTTTTGAAAAATGATTTTCAAAGAGGCACCACTGACACAACTCTGTTCATGAATATATGTTGATGACATTATTTTTGGATCAGTAAATGAATCCCTTTGTTCTGAATTTGGAAAACTTATGACAAGTGAATTTGACATGAGTATGATGGGTGAACTTAATTTCTTTCTTGGGCTGCAAATTAAACAACTGAAAAAGGTATTTTCATTCATCAAGAAAAGTATGCCAAGGAATTAGTTAAGAAATTTGGTATGAAAAATGCCAAACCCATAGGAACACCCATGCATCCTAGTTCTAAGTTAGATAAGGGACAAACTGAGAAAGATGTTGATGCGACTAGGTATAGAGGAATGATTGGTTCTCTTATGTACTTAACTTCCTCTAGACCCGATATTGTGCAAAGTGTTGGATTGTGTTCTAGGTTCCAATCCAAACCTAAAGAGTCACATCTTTCTGCAGTCAAAAGGATCATTAGATATGTTCATGGCACATCTAATTTTGGTCTTTGGTATCCTAAGATTGATGATTTTTCTGTAGTTGGTTATTGTGATGCAGATTTTGCTGGTGATAGAGTTGATAGAAGGAGCACTCCAGGCCTATGTTGTTTTCTTGGGAAGTCCTTAAATGTTTGGTCAAGTAAAAAGCAACCAATAGTGGCCTTATCCACTGCAGAGGCTGAGTATATAGCTGCTTCTTCTTGCTGTTCTCAGTTTTTATGGTTAAAAACACAGCTTGCTGATTATAAATTGAAGGCTGAAAATATTCCCTTGATGTGTAATAATATGAGTGCCATCAATATTTCTAAAAATCCTGTTTTGCACTCTAGGACTAAGCATATTGAAGTGAAATTTCACTCAATAAGAGAACATGTCCAAAAAGGGGATATTAGTATTCAATTTGTTAAATCTAAGGAGCAATTAACAGATATTTTTACAAAACCATTAGCTGAGGATAGATTCTGTATGCTTAGGACTTGTTTAGGAATTTTAAGTTATGATTCTTTATTTGAAAATTGCTGATATATTTGCTGGAGATTTTTGTCTCATAAACAGGTATGAGACAATTCTGGACAGGTGATGAACGTCTCCATCAAGCCAGCGTGTTCTGGGCTTATTTCAAATGAAAGATAATATGGGCCAACCTCAAAATCAGATCTAGAGTGGTCCATTGTGTTTCCTTAAATCCAACTATCTCTGGGCCCATATGTGAATGTTATATTTTTGGGTGATGGGCTGTGTGTTTATTTTTTAATAATTTTTTATTTAATGTTTATAATCCAAAAAAGATTTTTCAGTTTATTTTTTGGTTTTTCAAAATTTAAAATTCATTTCCTGTTTTATTTTCAAATCAAATCAAATCTTAAATTTATGAGGTCAGGTCTTTTCATGTCATTTCAAAAAGGTGATGCAGTTACATGATTTTGGAAAACTACTTTTGGGTACGGTTACCAACACTCCCTCTCTTCCCTCCATAACTTCTCCTCAAACCCTTCGGTTTCTTCCCTCTCACTCCACTATCTCTCTTCCATCAAAAGCATCAATTTAACCAAAATGAGGAAGAAAGTCATTGCTAAAAGAGCACCGCGTGAGAAAATCCATAAACTTCCAGGATATCCAAGACCATCAACTCATTCTCAAGACACCACTTTTACTCCTTCACCTTCTCCTCTTACCTCTCCTCCTCGAACTGATCCCATGGCTCGTACCAAGACCACTCCAAGGTATCCTGCCTCTGCCAAACCGACACCACCACCAAAGGCGACGCCTTCCAAACCTCCCTCTTCAAAACCTGGCTCTTCAAAGCCATCCTCATCCAAAGGGAAGTGTCCGGTGACAGAGGAACCTGTTCCCGAGCCACCACAACCCAGGGCAAGGTCAGTTCCTGTGCGCTCACAGAGAGGTAAAACTCGAGTTCCTCTCAAATCAGTTAGTGAACCTGACATTGGGCCGTTTGATCACAAAGCTCACTTTTTGACCTCTCATTCGAACTATAACCCTTATAGATTCAAATCTTCCATGAACAATGATTTTTATGAAGGGGTTATCCAGTATCGTACCCTGTGTCCATCTTTTCTGGCTGATCTGCAATCTTTGAAAAGAAAAGGTTTTCCTTTTGTTGATAACTTGAAAGGCACTGCTCATTCGTATGTCAATGGACGAGATATCATTTTAAACAATGAGACCATCAGTGAAGCTTTGAAGTATACTGATGTTGGGCCTTGTGCCTACACGTCAGTTAAGTGGGATGAAGGAGTTGGTGTTTCATACAATGATGCCCTGGCTAGTATCTGTGAACATGTCTCCTTAATTGATGGCATTACACCCACTCACAAAGCCCTAGGATATGAACGTGCTCAGTTGCACCGAATGGTCAACCACATCATACTTCCTCAAAGTGGTTCATATCAAAGGATTTCATACACTGACACTCTTGTTTTATATGCCATTCTCATCAAAATTGAACTTTCATTTGCATATTTGATGGTTAGATACATGTTTGATTCTGTTAGGAGTGAAAAAGACAAAGCACTTCCTTATGGCATGTTTCTAACTTGTATTTTTGAGTATTTTGGAATTGACTTGACCAATGAGAAATATGAAAATAGACATTCATATCTAAAGGGAGGTGGTTCAGTGAAACAGCAAAAAGGACCAACTTGATCTGAGAGAGTGGTTCTAGATGATGATGATGAAGAGTACATCCCAGATGACTCTCCTCCTCCTTCCACTGAGGGTACTTCCATTTCCACTGGGAAGAAATCTGCTCTGCTGAATATGGTCAAGGATGTTGCTTAAGAGTTTGTTTCCCAATCAAATCATTTGATTGCCATGAGCAAGGAACAAAGGAAGCTAGCTAGCAAGCATGAGAACTTCCTGAAGAAATCAAGAGATAGGGTGGCTGTGCTCATGACCTTCATTGATAACCTTCATAATGATGAAGACATTGCCACTGATGTTGACGAGGAAGCTGCTTCGGAGGGGGATGGTTCTGATGCCTAGAATTTGTCTCATGAAAACTATTGATGCTGCTCTGTTTTCTCTCATGAACTCTGTTTTCTTTTGCTATTGCTGGCCTTATTTCTGTTGTCTTGGATGACTGTATAAACTTTGGATACTGCTGCACTTTTGGTAGTTTAGTTAGTAATTTGGACTGTGCACTGATCTTTCTTGCAGGGTTTATAGTGATGTTTTTGTGGATCTTGCTTATTATCAACCCTTGATGACAAAAGGGGGAGTAATAGGAGCATGCTATTCTGACTAAAGTTGCCTTTGATTACTATTTTTTGTGGACTTTGTTTGACTGCTGCAGATTTTAATAAGCTTGATTTGCAAATGTTTGCAAATATTGTGAACTGTTGTTGGAAACTTGCTTTATGATATGTTGCTATCTTGACCCTGACTCTGATGTGTTAAAGCTCTATATATGTTGCTCTATTTTGGTTCCATATAAGCATATGTAAATAGGAAAGAAGAGAAGAGCATAAATCCAGGGGGAGCAATTTTTGAAAAGGAAAGGGGGAGCAACATAAAAGCAAATGACATCATTCAAAGGGAGTTTCTAAATTTTACTCAAACTCATTTCTTTTGCTTATTGCTTAAATCATGTTTGTCATCAAGGGGGAGATTGTTGAGTTAAGAAATTAACTAAATTAATTAGTGATGACAAACATTATTTTTGGGCAAAATAAATAATTAAGTGTTGATCATTTATATCTACATATTAACTAATTATTTATTGTTGCAGGCCAAATGTTAATAGCCCAAATGGAATATAAAGCAAACAACAAAGATGGTGGGCTGAAAGCAAAATTAAGAGCCCAAGAAAAAGCAAAGAAAGAAGCCAAAGGAACCAACGGGGCCAAGCTAATCAAACCCGATCCAAGCCTGTTCCATCAATTCAAAGTTGATCCAAGCTTCTCATACAAGATTGAAGCCTTCATTCCCTCTCACTAGCTTTTACCAAAGCAACGTTCTTTTCTCTCTGACCATGTCAAATCACAGAAGCAAGAGAAAGTGCTTAGCTCCTAAGCTATTCAAAGAAGAGGAAAGAAAGAGAAGGTTAGGCAAGAAAGGCAGATATCAAATCACCCAATTCAAACCAAATCAAGCTTAGGTTAAAAGTAACCCATTTCATCTTGCATGCATCAGATCTTCTTCTCTTCTTCCCAACTCTCTGCTCTATCTGAAAATGGCATTCAAAGGAAAGTTGTTCTCTACCCTATTCTGCTTTACATCGACGGTCTGGCTTTCGGTCAAGATGAGGAAGTCAGAGGGAAAGTTTCTACTCTGGGGATTAAGGTGAAAAAGTGAATCTGTGGGTTGGTGAAGCTCAAGGCTCAAGGTGTTGACCTTGGAAGAAGAACTAAGCAACATGCAAGAAGATAAAAAGAAGCTTGCTGTTCATTCATAGGGAAGGAGAGAAAACTAGAGAGTGAGAACAATGTTCTGTTAAGAAGTTCCTCTACTTGGATAATGCTTTCTTTCAAAGAAGCATTCAGCCAATACTGAAGAACTGTATCTAAGGTTTGCGAATCTGGTTTTGCACATAGCTAAGAGGCTGCTGATGAAGTCAATCTCCTTCATGTTTTACTGATTGTAATGTACTTTTCTAAGTTTATCTTTCTGTAATTTCTTGAGAGAAAAGGCATTGTGAGAAAGCTTAAGAAATAGCCATGAGTGGAAAAAGGCTGAAAGAGACACTTAAGAGAAAAGCCTAGAGTTATTTTCTGATTTCTTTAGGTTGGTTAAGTGTCTTGTATCTTGTACCTGTTTTGGTATCCCTTTCTTAGTTGGGTCAGCACTAAGAGGAATAGTTAGGTATTAGCATAACCAATGTCAAGTTAGGTTAGAACTTGAGTGTGAAAGGATTGGGTCAATCCTGTGAAATTGGTGTATGTAATACTGTTAACTATAGTGAAATTCTTCCATAATTGTGGAGGAGACTGGATGTAGGTTGCATAGCACAAGGCAACCAAACCAGGATACATGCTGGTGTTAGCTTTTCTCTTTTCTGCTGAGTTCTGTTTTCTGATATTCATGAGACAAAAATAAATTGTGTCATAAATTTCCGCTGCTGAGTTCAAACAGAATCAGAATTGTAATTTTGTTTAAAAAGGGTCATAACAGCAACTTAAAAGGAAGGCATAGATTCAACCCCCCCTTCTCTAAGCCTACCACAACCTTCACAGACCTTCATAAAAAATAATTGTAAACTAGCTATATTAATTTTTTAAAAATAAGATATAAAGTGTTTCAATTTTTTCCTTTTTTTCATATAATTTGAAATCAAATTGTATAGAATAAATTTCTAAATTTAAAAATCTATTTGACACGATAAATTTTTTAAATTAAAAATTTTCAACACTAACTTGTATTTTTATTTTTAATTTGTCACATCAATATTTTATTTTAAAATTTAGTTAATATAAGAAAAATTTTAAATTAACATTTTAATAAATATATAACAAATGTATTAAAATAAATATCGAATTAGAATGTGACACATAGAAAATGTAACTTATATGTTACTTTAAAGAAGGTAGGTAGCATTTACCTAAATATAAATATAATATTTTAATAATTGAAAAATATCTATTTTTTTTCATAAATCATGACATTATGTATTTTTAATATTATTATTATAACATAAAAAGTTTTAAAAGGTATAAATTGTTAAAAAAAAGGTGATGATATATAAATACAAAGACAGTATATAAACACAATTAGATTAAAAATAAAATAAAAAACCTTAAAAAATTATAAAAATTATAAAAGTCATACATTATAATATTTTAGGAACATATAGTGAGCAAATTGTGTAACAAACTAAAATAAAAAATTGTGGCCATCAACTAAATTTTTTAAATAATTATGCAAAATATTAACAAAGATAGAGAAAAAAGAGTGAAAGGCATATAATTACGTGAGAGGAGATAAAGAAAATGTTCGAAGTATAATGTTGATTTATATAATAAACATGAATAAAAGCAAAAACAAAAAGAGAGAATAAATTAGAATTTATTAACAAATTTATATCTATTAATGATTATTGTCTATTCAATTGCTTTTCTATTGTATTTAAAAAAAATATATTCTTTTCTATAATTGTAAAAGACTTTTTTTAAGATTATCTCTTATTTTTTTTAAATTAAAGTAGAATTGAATTTAAATTTTAAATTTTAAAATATAAATTTTTATATTTCTACTAAATTTATGTTGATGGAGTAGACGAATTACCTTGACAGGTATTAATAATTTTTGTCAAATTGCAAAGATATTTATACTCAGTCATATTGCAAAGATCTTTATATGGTCTAAAACAATCTGGACAAATGTGGTATAATCGTCTTATTGCGTATCTGGCCAAAAATGGATTCAAGAATGATGATATCTGTCTGTTTATTTTTATAAAGAAATTTGCATATGGATTCATTATAATTGCTGTATATGTTGATGATTTAAATATCATTGGAACCCTTGAAGAGATTCCAACAACTATAAAAGCTCTAAAAGAAGAGTTTGAAATGAAAGATCTTGGAAAGACTAAATTTTGTCTTGACCTGTAGATCGAACATACAAAAAATGGGATCTTTATTCACCAAACAACATACACAGAAAATATCTTGAAGATATTTTATATGGATAAGTCGCATCCATTAAGTACCCCAATGATCGTAAGGTCTTTAGATGTGAAAAAGGATCAATTCTGTCTTAAGAAAGAAAATGAAGATATCCTTGGTTCTAAAGTACCATATCTTAGTGCCATTGGAGTACTAATGTATCTTGCTAATAATACACGACCTGTTATATCATTTACTGTGAATTTACTAGCAAGATATATTTTCTCTCCAACTAGAAGACACTGGAATGGAATCAAACAAATCTTTCGATATCTTCATGGAACAGTTGATATGGGATTGTTTTATCCCTATGGATCCAAGTCACAATTAGTTGGCTATGTAAATGCAAGATACTTATCCGACCCACACAAAGGAAGATCTCAAACAGGATATATGTTCACATATGGTGGTACATCTGTATCATGGAGGTCCACGAAACAAATGATTATAGAAACATCCTTTAATCATGCTGAAATACTAGTGATTCATGAAACAAGTCATGAGTATTTTTAGCTCAGGAGTCTGATCCAATATATTCTGTCATCATGTGGACTGATTGATCAGAAGATAGCTCCAACTGTTCTGTTTGAAGATAATACAGCATGCATTACTCAACTTAAAGGTGGATACGTCAAAAGTGATAGAACAAAACATATTTCTCCTAAATTCTTCTTCACTTATGATCTTCAAAATCAAGAGATAATTGATGTCTAACAGATCCGCTCAAGATATAATTTGGCAGACTTGTTTACAAAGTCACTTCTAAAATCCTCCTTTGAAAAACTAGTACATCAGATTGGGATGCGCCGATTTTGAGATGTTAAATGATGTCGACAAGAGGGGGAGATTGTACTCTTTTTTCCTTGGTCAGGTTTTTTCCATTGGATTTTTCTTGACAAGGTTTTTAACGAGGCAGTCCCTATCACAAAGGATATTGTACTCTTTTTCCTTCACTAAAGTTTTTTTCCAATAGATTTTTCTTTAGTAAGATTTTAATGAGGCATAATCCTAAATAGACATCCAAGGGAGAGTATTATGATAAGGATCAACGTGGATATCCATTCTCAAGAGAGAATGAATTTAATGAGAGTTGAAAACAAAAAAATTTTGTATGTATAAATAGAGGACAAATCCTCAGGCAATAGGCAATAATAAGAATAACAAATATTCTCCTCTCTTTCTCTGCGATATAAAACTCTCTCCCTTTCTTATTTCTCTCTGTGAGTTTTTAAGTGGCAATATACTAGCATATATATAAATTACTTTTATTATAGTGAGATAATTATGTTGGCGAATATCAATACTAGAGTCTTCTATTTATACTTATTTATTTTATATTTATTATATCTTCCTTAGTTATTTATTTCACAACATAAGCAATGTAATCGAAAGGTCATCGCATCCATATTTCCTAAGATTTTAGAAAAATAATTTTTTTTTGTAAATTTATAATTGATTGAATAGACAAATAATGACGATAACATTGAAATTTTAATGAATAAAACAAAAATAATTTATCAATATATATTAAATTATTAATTTTGGTTATGCTTAAAAGTGAACAACATTTTAAAAACAACTAAAAAATTCAAAAATCTTATGTGAATCAACAAGTATATAAAATATTATCTATTTCTATTAAAAAAATAATATCAACATAAATAAGAGAAGTATAAATATCGGGATAGTCAATGAATAATTAAGAAAGAATAAAATAAAAGAAAAAATAATTATGAATATTAAGAGTTAAAATAGTAAAAAGAAAGACGAAGAAAAATTTAGATATTTGTTGAGTTGTTTCTTCTGAATTGAATAGAGTTGAGCGAAAATATAACTGTTGTAATTTAAAAATATATTTAAAGATAAAATTAGAAAATAATTTAGATACTAAATTGATAGTTTTTAAAGAGAATTCTCAAATAAATAAATAAATAATATTAAAGACAATTAAATAAAAATTAAAGAGATGAAATACAAGTAAGTAATCAAGAACTACTCTTTTGAATTAAACTTATTTAGTCACAAAAAAATTGAACTTATTTATTCATAAGTATGTTATGTCACAAAGAAAAAATAAATTATTATCCTCAAGCATATCCTAAAGTATAAAAATAATAAAGTTATAATTGAATATGTAAAGAACCTGAAGTAAAAATAATTTTACATATAGATAAGAAAGTAATATGATTTATTATTTTAAATTTTAAAAAATAACAAATTAAGTATTGATAGAAAAATATCAAAATAATTCTAGTAAAATCAAATGTTACAATATCTTGATTCACAACCTATATAAAATCAATCAACAATTATTTTTTTTAAATAAATACAAATATATATGCACTGTTTCTACCTTACAAATATTGTTATTTGCTTGCATTTGGAAAAAAAAAGCCAAATTAGGATACAAAAAAATTTGAGATTAAAGACAAACAGTAAAACAAATATTTATCTAAAAAATATTTTTAAAACAAATAATTAATAGTATATATTAATTAAATAATATTATAAATAAAAAATTAAATTTATTATTTCAAAAATGAAAATATGCATATGATGACTTCTTTATTTAAGTTTGTTACTAAAAGTGAGATTAAATTATAAGTCAAAGTACAGTATTCTCTGGTGAATACTAAACTATATAAATCAAGACTAATTTTTTTCTTTCTTTATCATCATTCCTTCTGTTCATATCTTGGTTCGAAATTTAAAATCAGGTCTAAAATAACTAAGTCTATTTCAGAGTCCAAAACCATTATATCTACACACCCAACCTCATTTGTACGATTTAGCTGGCAAAATCTTAACTACTTCTACAAACATGTTCATGTATTTAAATATGAGATCCCAACAACTCCTAGATAGAAGGGATAAAATAACCACCCATCAAGTTACAGATGGATAAGTTATAGAAAGATAACACTTATATTTTCTGCTATATAAATACCCTACGAAGTTCAAGTATTTCTCAACTCTAATATACTAAAAAACCTGTCTAAAATCTTTCCTAACTTTAGCATTGGAGTCTTTTGCAGATGTTAACCCCCATTTTTTCTGAAGAGCTCGGATGACTTCACCACACTGGAGGAGACGTTAACATCATAATACAAAGGAGCTTGAACTTCACGTTCAGGTCCAAATCACTAATTTTAGGTAACTCTCAAAACACCTTCTAAATCGCATAAATGATAAAACAATTTATTTTTATCCAAAGATTCACTAAAACATACTTTTTTTTCTCCTTAAAAATCATTTCATTTCTTATTATCCATATAAATCATATGATTGCAAAAAAAACATATAGTCCATCTTCTTCTTTCAATCTTCCTTGACATAATCCAGTGTAAATAAAAATGTTATAAAGTTGTAACCACTTTTTTTTTAGAGTTTTCCATGAAAATGAAATTTTTTTATGATAACTTGTAATTCTTTTGAAATGCTCAATCATGGGTCTTTAACTTCTTGCAATTTTAGTAAAGACAAAAGATAAATAAAAGTATTTCAATATATAATTGATTTAATAAGTGATAGAAAGATATAGAGAATTAGAGATATAAAAGAAGAACATAAAAAAAAGTAGATGAAGACCCAAAAAAAAAGAATGGAATAAGAAAGAGGATTATGTGAATGGAATAATGAGTCTATAATAAAAATGATTTTAGTTGTATAAATTATCTTTCTCTGATCACTTATGAAATTCCATTTATGCTGAATGACCTCTTTTAAATTCTCTTGTAAAAAAGTTAAGAACCACTTTCATGTATCATTACACTCATTAGAGACAACACCATATGCTATAATAAAAAAGTGGTTATTGGCATCTTTTTTCACTATACTAAGAAGGTGACCTCCATAATATCCTTTTAAGACGAGTCAATTAGACCAATTAGAGACCTACAATCCTGCTTAAAATTCATCTTGTAAACTGTAACATCCTACCACTCAAAGCTTTACGCAAAATAAAAAGCGTAACGCTCCGGAAACAGGATTACTTGTGTGCGAAGAAAACTAAAGTTTATAAGTATAATTTAACAGAAGATAGGAATAGAGGGTCAAGAGTATAAAATAATAAGCTCCTAACTCACCCTGCAAAGTTAAGGTTGGCCGGAGAATATTTACATACAAAATATACAATCCATAATCCAGAATACATGTTTAAAACCGTAGTTCTCCATAAATCTCTAAGAGGCGCAACAGTAAAGTATATACATACATGAGAAGAGTCTATACATATATAGTAACAGATCAAAAGTAAAATCCCAAAATGAATTCACTTCGTTGCAAAAGCTCCAGACGCCTAGCGAGGTGCACTTGACCTGCATCTGAAAAACAACAATATTGTATGGAATGAGAATCGGGGCTCTCAGCATGACAAAGGTGCCACGCACATAAGATATAAGGTCCTAGGAATGCTAGAAGCAATCCTAGAACGCCGACACTTAGATTATAAAACTTAAAGGACTAAAATAGAAACTATAAACGGGTAGTCTTCTAAGATTCTAACTAAACCAAACCTTAAACTTGACTAAACTTCCCAACTTCCCCGCCTTTCCTCCGATCCTCCAACACCAGTGATACTGCACAAACAAACAAGCAAGCAAGGGCAAACATAGCTAGTATACAAATACTGCAATTAGCGAATATAACAACTAATATAGTAAATTCACTTAGGCACTCCCAATTAATGCACAACAATCAAAGCAAACAATATGCACATGATGTATTCCTGTCCTATGGCTGATGAGTCTCATCTGTCGGTTATCAAGCCAACCCGACAAGTCCGGCTACTAAACCGTGGACTGTTTTCTATCGCGCATCCCCATGAGTTTATGCATGGCTTTTTCTCTTCTCATTCATAATTCATATACATATATATAAAACTTTACTCAATGGGGGTTAACCTTCTCGGGAATATATAAGTGCTTAGTCACCCTTACGATGTAGGGTCAACAGAGTATTGAGTCTCAACCTGAAACACGTGATGGCAAGCCACGGTACTTTATCTAGGAAAACTCGTATCTCAGATAATTGAGTGTATAAGCCAATAAACAGTCATTGCATAATCATATAATTAAAGTCATGGCACCATATACACTCTAAGTATTCACATTTTCATATATAATTCATCAATTTTCCAACCTTGCTTCGCCTCCAAATTACCTCCACTTCCTAGCTTCATCTTATTACTAGGCTTACCACTATGATCTAGGGTTAAAAGAATGAAAATAGAGGTTTAGAGGTTGAAGTTTGAACTTTAAAACACAAAACACGCATACGCGTGGGCTACGCGTACTCGTGGGTGTGCATTTTGGCCCATGCACATGCGCCAAACAGAAATGAATGGCCGCGTATGATGAGGTTCTCATATGCATAGCCTTGTCCACGTACACATCTATGTTAGACAGAAATGACCCTTCGTGGGTGAAGGGTATGCGTACGCATACACTGCAGTTTGGTCAGAAATGGCTAAGTCTGCAGAATTTCAGGTTTACTACCGAACTTCCGACGCGCATAACTTTTTTGTTTTAAAACATTTTTCATCCATTTTTCGAACGGCGTAAACTTCACAGACCAATTTTTATATAAAACAAATTTGAAACAATTTAGGGGATCAGAAGCTGAGTTATTGCTCGTCAAAGTTCGGCTAAAATCAATTTTACACAAAAACCTCAAACCTCAAGTTTCATTAAAAACCAAACTCAAATCCAACCTCTTATACATATTTTCAACACAACAACATATCATAGCATACCAAGACAGCACTACAATCCCCTTATTATACCACAATCAATCATGCTTTAATATTACACAACTTCACACCTAAATTTTTCACTTTCATCAATAAGGTTATTAACAATTCATCCTATATGCATAATCAACATCATCAACATAACAATCATTATTAAATCACCCTTTTAGCATTCTATTCCCATCATAAAAATGATCACCAACACATGCTCATTCCATATCATCAATCATTATCACAAGTGCTAAGCATTCAACATACTTAATCCTTCCAACCTATTGATGAACAGATACTTTATACGCTTTTTGGCATTATTTTCATATAGTTTTAATTATGTTTTATTCAAGTTTCATTATATTCATAGGTTTTAGTGCTAAATTCACATTTTTGGATTCCACTTTGAGTTTGTGTGATTTATGGTGATTTCAGGTATTTTCTGACTGAAATTGAGGAGCTTGAGCAAAAGCCTTATTCAGAGACAGAGAAAGCATTGCAGATGCTGTCAGGATCTGACCTCTATGCACTCGAAAGAGCTTTTCTGGAGCTACAAAAGTCCAAAAGGCGCACTCTCAATGGCTATGGAAAGATAACATCTAGGGCTTTCCAAAAATATATAATAGTTCATACTTTGTTTCGAAAATGAAGGCCCAAAACTGGAGTTTAACTCCAGCCACTTGCCCCATTCCTGGCGTTCAATGCCCATAAAGGGATGGCTGGCGTTCAATGCCCATAAGGGTCCCTAGATCATGGGAGACACTCAAGCTCATCCCAAACACTCACCAAGTGGGCCCCAGAGGTGGATTTTTACACTAAAATACTATTTTACCCTTCTTATATAATCCTTAGTTATTAGAGTAGTATATATAGAACAAAGATCACCATTATTAAAGACTTTTACCCACTTTTATGTTTTCATTGTACCTTTCTATCAGCATGAGTCACTAAACCTCCTAGGTTAAGGTTAGGAGCTCTGCTGATTTCCATGGATTAATAAAAGTACTACTGTTCTCTTTCAATTTGTGTGTGACTCTATTCTAAGATGTATCTTCATTCTTCAACCTTATGAATGGTTTGAACCGTAACAAGTTATTCTCATTCTACATGGGTTCAGTGTGAGTCTTTAACCAAAGATCACTGAACCACAAGCTAGATTATACATCTCTTATACGGCGGCTAATCCACGACTCCATTGGGGACTTCTCGAGACACCAATTCAGCCGAGGTACGGGGAGATTAGACAACAAAGGCACATCATTCTTTGTCTGGAAGGTTCGACCTTATCTATGGCATTTTGAGTAGGATCATCAAGGGGATGAACTGCAGGAGCTTCACCCTCATGCAGACTGGGCGCACACTAAACCTGGCGTTCGGCTTGAGAGAGTAAGATTGGTGGCCATTAAAATGGCATTAATCACATACAGCCTACCATGGAAGGAATCACTCACAGTTGGAGAAGACAGTAGGAAAGGTTAATCCAGAAGAATGAAGCATCTGCAAAGCCTTAACCATCTTCTTATCATTGAATTCACAACTACTGAGTATATCTATCTTTATTTATTTTTTATGCATTTTTCACAACACAAATCTCTTCTAATCGCCTGACTAAGATCTACAAGGTGTCCATAGCTTGATTCAAGCCAACAATTCTCGTGGGATCGACCCTGACTCACCTCAGGTATTACTTGGACGACCCAATACACTTGCTGGTTCAGTTGTGTGGAGTTAATTTCTGTGCACCACCTATCCTATGGTTCACTATCCTAAGTTTTCACAAGACATTATATATTAAATACGTGAAACCTAAATCATACCTTAGCCAATTTCCACGTATAACTTAAGACAACTCCACAAGGCAAGCTCACAAGCCTTCCACACCACAATTCAGCTTCCCAAGCTTCCAATCAAGCCTCTAATGTTTTCAATTTTGCTTCATATCACATATACATACACCTAACACAATTATCACATATACATACCAAAACTTAATTTCCAACACATTAAATCAAAGAATTGACTAGTGTTAATGATTCTTACCATAACCAAGTGTCAAATAAGCAAGAGTGAGCATTTTCCTCAAGCTAATCGGATCCTATAACACCAAAAGACTAAAACCTCAACACCCACCATATCTAATTTTCGAAAAATAGGAGAAGGAATAACTGAAATCAAAATTGAGACTTTCTTATCGAATTAGTCACTGAGCTTTATAGAACTCGACGCCGCGGATGCATGGCCGTAAACGGTGTGACAATCGGAGCTCAGAGCGAGAAGATATAGTGACTTAAATTGAATTCAAGGGTTTTGGAACCCTTCCTCACCTTCCTTTGTGTTCTTCAGCGTGGAACACTTTGAAGGATGAAGGATGAAGAATGAGCTGAGCTTATTTTATTTTATGAATTGGTTGGACCCACGGGCCCGGTTCGACTGGTTCGGCCAAGTCAATCTAATCTTGGGCTAAATTCTTTGAAATTAGTGTCAAAATTTTTGTTTTAATTAGCTTTATCCTATTTTGCTATAAAATTTACGTTTCAAATTTCTTTTAGAGTAAAGTATTATTTTTGTTTCCAACGTTTGGGGTAAGTCCCAAAGTTGTCCCTAACATTTCAATCGTCATATTTAAGTCCCTAACATTTCAAAATTGGCTCAATGTTGTCCTACCGTTAGGGATCTGTTAACAGAATTAACGGCATGACAAAATTGAGATGATTTTAAAACGTTAGGGACTTAAATAGAACGAAAATGTTGGGGACAAAAATGATACATAGAAATAAATTTTAATTTTATCCTTCAATAATATCAATTTTTACTGTACATAGTATTCAATTATTTTTTAATCACATCTAAGTAAATTATACTTAATCACATTACTTTCATTCTAATTTTTTTATATTTTTATATTAACTTATAATGTGATTAAGTATAATTTATTTAGATGTGATTAAAAAATAATTGAATACTATGTACAGTAAAAAATTGATATTATTGAAGGATAAAACTAAAATTTATTTCTATGTATCATTTTTTTCCGCCAACGTTTTTGTCCTATTTAAGTCGTAACGTTTGTCTCAATTTTGTCCTGCCGTCAATTCTGTTAACGGATCCCTAGTGGCAGGACAACATTGAGTTAATTTTGAAACGTTAGGGAGTTAAATAGGACGATTGAACCATTAAGAACAACTTTGAAACTTACCCCAAACGTTGGGGACAAAAACGATACTTTACTCTTTCTTTTATTAAAAATTAATTTATTGATTAATTATTCGCTAATTTTACGGGGTTTACACAAACATCTAAACTTATATATAATCTATCAAATAGTGGCAAAGACTCAGGCTATAGAATTGTTTCCAACAATGTTGCGGATCCAGGGTTACTCTTATGCAGTTCTAACAAATAATCTCTAACTTTGCCATATTATGCCGTTCATTATCAACAACCACCTCTCTAGCAACTTTCAAAATCCTGGCAATCATCTTTGAATTAAACTAGACATTATACTCTTCTATCATGTGATCCATTGTCTATTTTGGTTTCATGTCAGGATGGATGAATAGACTTTTAATGAGCTTAGATGCAACCCATCCCCTATCAGCCATGTTGTTGTTATAATCTCTAGTACATATATGTTCATGTATTAAGGTCTTTACTTATAAATACCGACTAGCACTATTCCATGATGTTAATATCAACTATGGATAATCCTCAGTTGAACATGTTGTCCTCAATGTATGCTTCTCATTTTTTATGTATAACCTATTCTTTCCCTCAAAAACTCAAAATCTTTTTGAACAATTTCATTACTGGAAACAACTGTCCAACCTTAAAGGTAACTTTTTCATACTCAGTATCCTCATTAAATAAGTCATGAGTTGTCCTTCCTTCATCTTTAAAAGAAATTAGACTATTGAAAGCCTCACTCGCATATTCATAGGGTTTATCATAACGACTATCCATTTTCGCTTTAGTTAGGACTGAACTGGGGTTATTAAGCCCATTATCCACATTAGGAACTTCATCGTCCTCTGACCCACCTATATGCCCAGCTCTTTGCTCTATTGATCCAACCCTGTTGAGTTAAGAAACTAACTAAATTAATTAATAATGACAAATATTATTTTTGGGCAAAGTAAATAATTAGTGTTGATTATTAATAATTATATGTTGCTAATTATTTATTAAACGTCGCAGGCCAAAATTCAATTCAGCATCCCAAATGGAATGAAAATAAAATAACAAGGCTGGTGGGATGATAACACAAATGAAGCCCAAAAGGAACAAAGCCAAAGAAATCAAACGGGTTGCCTTATGGATATCCGATCCAAGTCCGTCAATAGAAAATTTCCCCAAATTGCTCTCACACCAAAAGCAAAGTTCACTTTTGTGTTTTGGTCAGAAATCATAGAAAAAAGAGAGAGCTTCCTCCCTAAGCTAATCACTAAAAAAGCAAGAGAGAGAAAGATTAAGCTTGAATGGCAGAAGTCCAATCAACCATTTCAAACCACATCAAGCTAAGGCAAAGGTTAAAGGTAACCCATTTCCTTATACATGCATCATATCCTCTTCTCTTCATCTTTAACGTTTCTGCCTATCCATTCTGAGATACATGGGAAAGATGATCTCTGCTCTCACTACTGTGCATTTACGGTCACAAGCGAGTCTTCGGGACCAAGTAGCTTTTCTATGGCCAAAATCTGGTTTACCATTGAAAATGGTTGTGTCTACTGCTCTGTGGCTTTCAGTCAACAAGAGATGGTCAGAACCAAAATTCCTATTTTGAGGATTAATGGGAAAAAGTGAGACGGTGGGTTTGTGAAGCACAAAGCTCAAGAAGTTGACCTAGGAAGAAGAACCCAGCAACATGCAAGGAGATAAAAGAAGATTTTTTTCATTCAGAAGCAAGGAGAGATAACCCAGTGTATTGAGGTTTTGTTCTGTGAAGAATCTCTCTAAAGAAGTTCATCTACTTGAACAGTGCTCTCTTTCAAAGAAGCATTCCGCCAAAAATGAAGAACTGAATCAGAGACATGCAAACCTAATTTATCACAAAGCAAAGAGGCTATTGAAGAGTTGATCTCCTTCATGATTTACAGATTGTATTTTTACTTTTCAATGTTTATCTTTCTGTAATTTTTTTAGGGAAAAGGCTGAATGAGGGAGTCATTAAAAGAGCCTAAGAGTGGAAAAAGGCAGAGAGATACACATGAGTGAAAAGCCTAGAGTTATTTCAGATTTCTTTATGTAAGTCTGTGTCTTGTATCTTGTACCTGTGAGGTACCCCTTTCTTAGTTGGGTGAGCACTAAGAGTGAAGAGTTAGGTAATAGCATAGCCAATGTCAAGTTAAGTCAGAACTTGAGTGTGAAAGGATTGTGTCATGAAGAGAGAACTTTTGCGTGGTCTAGAATACAGAATAAATTCCCGTTGCAAGTATAGCTTGTAAACCAACAAAAGTCCTTTCTTACAAACGTTTTGGTTGTCACAAGTAACAAACCCAATAAAAATAATTAACCGAAGTATTCAAACCTCGGGTCGTCTTCTCAAGGAATTGTAGGGAGGTGTGTTTTATTATTGGTTATGGAAAATAGTGTTTTGGGTTTTGAAAAGGGTTTTTGAGCAGAAGAATTAGATTGCAAGAATTAATAAATTACTAACTAATAAAACTCTTGGCAAGGTATGAAAATTAGAAGTCCTATTCCAGTTATCCTTATCGATGGTGATGAGAATTGAGTTTTAATCCCACCTAGTTAACCTTTACTAAAGCAAAGAAAAGTCAAGTGGACTAATTAGTTTGATCCTAGGGTCCTAGCCAATTCCTAAGAAAGGACTAGAGTTATTGGAATTCAATTCAATTAGCAAAAATAACAATTATCAATCACGATGTGTTTGATAACTCAAGAGTCTCCAATTAATCAATTAAAGCCAAGAATATAAAAAGCTAGATAAAAATCATATGTCTGAAAATACCTCAATTGCATTAGTAAAAGCAGTCAAATCTAACATGAAAAAGTTCATAAGCCAATTGGGTAACATAAATCAAATACAATTAAAAGCATTAGAGTATCTAAAAGTAGAAGAGAAATATAAAGTAAAAAGAATATTGAACCTGTGATGAAGAAGAAATAAATCCTAATAAAAAATCCTAATTCTAAATCCTAAGAGAGAGGAGAGAGCGTCTCTCTCTAAAAACTACATCTAATTTATGAAACTATGTATGAATCAATCTCCTATTTTATATCTATCCTTTATGAATGGGTGGATTTCTCCATTTATAATCCTTCAATCTGTGTTCTCTGGGCTTGGATCTGGGCCAAAAAGGGCCCAAAAATCGCTGAGGATGACTTCTACAAATTCTGTAGATCGCGCACGTCACGCATCCGCGTGGGTCACGCGGTCGGGTCATCTGGAGTGTTGCTCTTTCACGCGGTTGCGTCGGTCATGCGCCCGCGTCAGTTATGTTTCGCAGGTCACGCGTTCGCCTCATCCATGCGCTCGCGTCGATTCTCTTTTGCGCGAACCACGCGTTCGCGTCGTCCATGTGGATGCGTCACTGCCAGTTTCTCCAAGGACTCCAATTTGTGCTTTCCTTCCATTTTTGCATGTTTCCTTTCCATCCTTTAAGTCATTCCTGCCCTAAAAGCCTTGCAACTACTCAACACACAAATCACGGCATTGAATGGTAATAAAGGATAATTAAAATAATTATTTTTAAAGCATAAGAAACATGTAATTCACATATATCACATAATAGGGAAGGGAAAGTAAAAACCATGCATTTTACATGAATAAGTAGGTGAAGGGTTAAATAAATCACTTAATTTGAGCACAATATATATCATAAAATATGGGTTTATCAACCTCCCCACACTTAAACAATAGCATGTCCTCATGCTAAATCCAAGATAAAGAATAAGGTAAAGTGGTGGAATCATATGCAATGCAATCTACTCTAAGTGCATCTACCTAAATGAGTCATGCAAATCTAGTTATTATTCACCTATATATAAAGCTTTACAAGTAGTTAAATTAATTCACATTCTCAAGGAATCATATACGCATAGCCAACCTTAGATAATGTTAAAGCACTTTTTACAATTGAGATGGGAAAAAATTATTTTTCAAACTTGCAAGACAATTAACAATAGGGGCAGAGATATATGGTGATGAGCTATTGAATCCTCACTGGATTTTTGTATTTTACTCTCTAGTCACTCAGTTTTTATTGGGTTAATCACTCTATTCTTCTTTTTATCCTTACTTTCTATAACTTTGTTCTTCATCTAACCAATCAACAATTATAGAATATAGACATACAAAAATCATAAGGTCTTTTCAAGATTGCAATGAGGCCAAGGTAGAGGTAAGGGTATATGTATAGGGCTAAGTGAGCTAATAAGTGAATCCTTGATTAGTCTAAGATCTCACCAAACATATACATACTTTATACAAATCAAAAGTTTTTTAACCTATTTGCCCATATTTTTCCACTTTGTATTGCAAACTCATGCATTAGATTTAACTTTGTTCCATGTGCATTGATTCCTTTTTGTTTTGTGTTTGGGGAATTTTTTGTGTCCCTTTATTGAAAATAACAAATTTTAATAATTTTTTATGCACATGGTGACTTTTGATTTTACATGAGCATGCTTCCCACGTTTTCAAATAATTTATTCAATTTAAATTCCTATTTTTTTATCATCCATATTCCCATAAAATTTTCCACACTTAAATTATTCACAATATCTATCTTAAGCTAGCCAAGGATTCAACTTGGGATTTTTATGTTGTTTTTTTCGCTTAAGGCTAGTAATGTGGTTATAAAACAGAAGGGGATTAAAAGCTCAAGGGGGTTAACAAGGATGGCATAAAAGGTAGGCTTTATTTGGGATAAGTGAGTATCAAATATGGCCTCAATAACTTTCTTAGTATGTATCTATGTTCTATAATCAGACATATAAATTAAAACAAAGTAAAGAACACCAGAATAAAAAAGAAGGGCGAAGCACACAGGAATGAAAATTATGGTTTGAATGTAACCATACAATTTAAGCTCAAAACTCACAGACTGTGTGTTCTCAAGCTCATAAATCATATATCAGTTATGTATGTCATGCAAGTAGAAATTAAGAGTTTCCATTATTCTCAATGTAAAATTTATTGGATGGCTTTAAAGTTTTAGTGTTTCTCCTTGAAGAAATGTTGTTAACTAATTAACATGTAATGCTATATATACAAAGGGTGTGGATTGATTCTGTTAAAGTCTCTAGCTTACTTCCTTTTTATTTTCAATTAAATCAACTATCATATGCTAAAAAGGGTAAACTATACTAATTAATCCACTTAATATATAACTAGTAAACTAATGTGCAAATTAAGCTAAAATATCCAAGATATATACAGCCCAAAGTGCATAATGAAACAGTATAACAAAATCAAAAGAGAGAAAAAGGTGCAAATAAAATACATAAAATAGACAAATAAAGATAAGAGAGTCTGTAGTTGTTCACCAAAATAAATAGATGCCAGAGATGGCGACCTCCCCACACTTAAATAATAGCATCGTCCTCGATGCTCACTCAAACCTGGTGTGAATGAGTGTCATCTTCGGAAGGATGGGCTGCTGGTGTCTCGATGGTAGGCTGAGGTTCTGCAGTCTCTTTGAGGATCGGAGGAACGGTCTGCTGAAGCAGGGGCGCTGTCCGTAGAGGAACCTCCGGATCTGCGGTCTGTAGCTGGTGGTGCTCCTCATGATGTGGTGCAGTGTGGCCGAGACCTCCCTGCTCAGCCTGGGTAGGTGCCTCCTCCTCATGATCGCTCACCTCCTCCTCAGATGTGTCGGAGGGCATGTCGGGCTCAGAGGGAATGTCACCACCAGAGCGGATCATCAGCTTAAGATGCTCATAGCGTCGCTTGTAGCGACACTAAGACCTCTCAAAAAGTCACCTGGTGCGAGGGTCAGATCTCTCAAACTATTGTTGGTGATGGCGCTCCATCTGATCAAGGCGGTCAAAGAGTCGGTACACCAGACGGTAGACGGGCTCAGGAGCAAGTGGGGTGCAGTGGGTGGTGCTGGGCCAATGGAAGCAGAAGGAGCAGCTGAAGAAGTGGCTGCCTCAGTAGTGTCAGTGAGGAATGGAGGGCGGTAGCCGAAAGCTAGAAACTTCTGATAATGAGGGATGATCTTCCGGCACTCTGCGGTGGGGGGCCTTTCATCAGCAACCTCCCAAGGTACCTCAGCTCGGCGACCCAACTGAGTAATCAGGTAAGGAAAGGAGAGGGTGCCTCTAACATGGACCCTGGCCATGTAATTCCGGATGAAGCGAGGTAGATAAAGGTCCTTACCCGTCATCACATACCTGATGAGGGTAATCATAGCAGCTGGCACCTCCGTCTCTTGAGTGCTCGATATCACATAGTTGCTCAGAATCTGTTGCCATAGCCGAGCCTCATCATTCAGATATATAAGCCTGATTCCCTTGGGTACCAATGTGCTTGTTCCCATGACCCAAGGAACAGTAGGATCAAGAGTGATGTCCTTCTTTACTGCATCCCAATCAAACCTCATGAATCGCATATCCTCCTCAGCTTTCTGGTAACCATCTGGCTGATCAGATTTAGGTGGAAGATGGAGGATCTCTTCAATTGCTTCCTCAGTAGCCAGAATCTGTTTGCCTCTGAGCTGTACTGCATCCAGGGATGATAGAAAGTAGTTACAGTAGAATTCTCTAACCGAGGATGAGTTGACCTCAGTTAGGTTCCTCTCTAGGAAGAACCAGCCTCTCTGTTTGATCTGATATGAGGTGTACCACTGGAGTTCTTCTGGAATTTTGAGGGTCCTTTCTAGGTGTAGGTTCCTGGCGGTGGCAAAGGTCGGGTATTTCAACTCACAGTATTTGTTTACAAATTTTACCGGGTCAGCTGAAGGTACCAACTGATCATCCTTTTCCTGTAGGGTAAAGTTCTTCTCCCACCAGGAATCATCATGTAAGATGCCAATGATGGAACCAGAGGATTCACCTCTTTTTCGTTTGCTAGTAGTTACTTTGCGCTTTCCCCTGCCTTGAGAGTCAGACATCCTGAAAAACAGAATTTTCAAGATATAATTGAGGAATAAAAGCAGGAAAACAAGTAGGCAAATAACAAAATAAGCAGGAAGTGGCAAAGGAGTAGTAGAAAAATGAAAGGATTTAAGTAAATGTATATTTTGGATTGTTTTGGAGTTGAAAAGCTGAGATGAGAAATCACATTCCAAAATATGTTAGAAGTGAAAAGTCTGTTAATTAGGAAAACAATAATCATGCCATAAGTGAAATTAATAGAAAGAAATAGTGAAAAGGCAAAGGGGGAAGTTAGAAAGTTAAATATGTGTAAAATTGAAAAAGAGGTTAGAAAGCGAAAATCAGTGAGTTAGTAAAAAGGAATTCATAGTAAGCGGCATAATGATTGGTTTCTAAGTAACAAGAATTTCACAAACTACTCAGAACAAACTCCTTAGAAGCCTCATAAAAGAATGGGAAACCACTGCCACTGTCCTAACCGAGAGCAATAACCTAAGTCCTATAACCTATGATGAGCTGAGACAAAAACTCCTAGCCTATGAAACCACACACACAAAACCGGACTCAAAGAAAAAGGGAACAACCCTCAAGTCAAAAATAGAATCAAAAGAAAGTGAGTCTAGTGATGGTATTTTAGATGATGAGCTTATGTTTTTTGTTACGAGATTTAGAAGGATGATGAAGAACAAGGGCAAGTACAAGGGTTCAAGCTCAAAGGAATAGAAGATGGACTTGAGCAAAGTGATATGTCATAATTGCAATGAGGCTGGACATTTCAAGCTAAACTGTCCAAAGCTCAAGAAGGAGGACAAAGGAAAGAAAGAAAGGAAAAGAGTGCTCATGGCAGCTTGGAAGGATCTTGAGAACGACTCCAATGAAGAAGAAGATTCTAAAGGTGAAGATAAAGACTGCTTCATGGCTGGAAATAATAGCCTTGATGAGGTAAATTACTATGACTTGTTTATAGATGATTTACATGCTATTATTGATGATCTCACTCTAAACACCTCAAAACTGCTAGACAAGTACTATAAATACATATCTAAAAAGGATGTGTTAAAAGCTGAAAATGATTTTTTAAAAAGAAAAAGTGAAGGAAACTGAATTTGCTTTGGACATTATTGAAGAAAACAGATTTCTAAAATCTGAACTTGAAAAATTAAAAGGAAAGCACATTGTGGATCCTTCTCAAGAGTTAATTGTATAAAATGAAAGATTAAATGATATGATTAAAAGGCTGAATGGTGACTTAGCAAAATTTGTTCAAAGTTCTAGTAACTTGGACAAATTACTTGCAAGCCAAAGACCATTATTTGAAAAATCTGGTTTAGGTTATACAACCAAGAAAAGTGCAGTTTTTAATAATTCCTCTATGAAATTTGTGGCTTCTTCATCAAATACTAAATCCACATTCGAAAATTCTGGTGTTGGACATGTTCCCACATTTGAGGAGAAATTTGATGAAGTTTACACAAATGAAACTGAGCCTTCACCAAGAACTGAACATACTTCAATTAGGCCAGGTTTGGGGTTCAATTGAAAAAATGAGGTAGCTTTAAAAAACACTGCATTTTACAACAAAACCTCATATTCGAAAAGTCCAAATGTTCCAAAAAATTATGGTTGGAACACTTTTTCAAAGATGAATAATTTCAACAAAAATCAATTTGTCAAAAGGAAAGCACCTCTTCCAAAAACCAGAAAATTTCAGCCCTTTAATCATTTTCAGAAACATGCATCAGAAAATCAATGTATAAATTGCAAAAAAATTTGGTCACTCATATTCACAATGCTTTATTGAAAAAAGAATTGTGGAAAACCAAATTTACAATGTTGTTTGTGATTTCAATGCAGTTGGGCAACCAAGATGGATTAACTTCAAAGGATCCAAATTAATTTGGATACCTAAGGTTACATGAAGTTTTTCATGCAGATTTGCCTAGCATCCAAGAACAAAAGGGATATGTGGTACTTGGATAGTGGATGCTCAAGGCACATGACTGGAAGGTCAACTTACTTCATCAAACTAAACAAGTATGATGGAGGTTTTGTGACCTTTGGAGATGATGGTAAAGGTAAAATAATTGATGTTGGAAAAGTAGGTAATGAACACTCTACCTTCATTGATGATGTATTTTTTGTATGTGGATTGAAGTACAATCTTTTGAGAATAAGTCAGTGACGTTAGGATTTTTGCTAGTAAAGAATTTTATAAAAATATAGTAGCGTTGTAAGTATAGATTCTAAATCAACAGAAAATCCCTTCGTACAAACATTTGGTTGTCACAAGTAACAAACCCCTGATAAAATTGATAACCGAAGTATTTAAACCTCGGGTCATCTTCTCAAGGAATTGCAGGGAGGTGTTCTTATTATTGGTTATGCAAAGGTATATTTTGGGATTTTAAAAAGGTTTTAAGAAAGAGAAATAGATTGCAAGAATTAATAAATTAATATCTAATAGAAACTCTTGGCAATGTATGAAAACTGGAAGTCCTATCCAGTTGTCCTTATCAATTGTGATGAGAATTGGATTTTTCTCCCACTTAGTTAACCTTTACTAAAGCAAAGGAAAGTCAAGTGGACTAATTAGTTTGATCCTCAAGTCCTAGTCAACCCCTGTGGGAAGACTAGTTTTAGAGCGATCTAGATCAATTAGAATCTGCCAATTTCAACCACTGCTGAGTTCGACAACTCAAGAGTTACCAATTAATCAACCAAAGCCAAAAGGGAATAAAATCTACTTGAATGAAAATAATTTCGATAGAGGCCAAGCATCAATACCATATAAGTCTGAAATACCTCAATTGCATTAATAAAATAAAATCAATTCAAATATGAAGAGTCATAAGCCAAATAAGCAACATCAATAATCAACAATTAAGAGAAGTCGAAATAAAAAGATATTGAACCTGATATAAAGATGAGATAAAAAATATTCCTAAGTTCTAAAATCCTAATCCTAATCCTAATCCTAAGAGAGAGGAGGGAACCTCTCTCACTAAAAACTACATCTAAATCCTAAAAAGTGTTTATTTTTTTCTCTCCTTTTTTGAATGGGTGGATCCTTCCATTTATAATCCTTCAATCTATGTCCTCTGGGTTTGGATCTGGGCCAAAAAGGCCCGGAAATCGCTGAGGACAACTTCTGTAAATTCTACAGATCGCGCACGTCACGCGTTTGCGTGGGTCACGCGGTCGCATCATCTGAAGTGTTGCCCTTCCACGCGGTTGCATCAGTCATGCGCCAGCGTCAGTTGTATTTTGCGAGTCACGCGTTCGCTTCATCCATGCGCTCGCGTCGATCCCTTTTTGTGCGAACCACACGTCCGCGTCGTCCATGTGGACGCGTCACTGCCAGTTTCTTCAAAAACTCTATTTTATGCTTTCCTTCCATTTTTGTATGTCTCCTTTCCATCCTTTAAATCATTCCTGCCTTAGAAGATCTGAAAATACTTAACACACAAATCACGGCATCGAATGGCAATACAAGGTAATTAAAATTAATATTTTTTAAGCTTAGGAAACATGTTTTTCACATACATCACATAATAAGAAGGGAAAGTAAAACCATGCAATTTCACATGCATAAGTGGTTAAAGGATTAAATAAATCACTTAAATTCAGCACAAAATATGTCATAAAATATGGGTTTATCAACCTCCCCACACTTAAACAATAGCATGTCCTCATGCTAAATCTAAGAGAAAAGAGTGAAGGTGAAATGGTGGGATCTCATGTAATGCAATCTATCCTAGATGCAACTACCTAAATGAGTCATGCAAATCTAGTTATCATTCACCTATATATAAAGCTTTACATGTAGTTAATTAATTCACATTCTCAAGGAAACATATACGCATAGCCAACCTTAGATAATATTAAAGCATTTTTTACAATTGAGATGGGTAAATAATATATTTTTCAAACTTGCAAGGCAATTAACAATAGAAGTAGAGATATATGGTGATGAGCCATTGAACCCTCACTTGATTTTGTGTTTATTCTCTAGTCACTCAGTGTTTATTGGGTTAATCACTCTATTCTTCTTTTTATCCTTACTTTCGATAACTTTGTTCTTCATCTAACCAATCAACAAACATAGAATATAGGCATACAAAAATCATGAGGTCTTTAATTAAGGTTGTAATGGGGCCAAGGTAAAGGTAAGGGTATATGTATAAGGCTAAGTGAGCTAATTAAGTGAATCCTTGATTAGTCTAAGATCTCACCTAACATACATATTTTGTAAAGCAAAGCTTCTTTACCTATTTTTCCATATATTTTTCACTATTTTACATGCTCATATTTTAATTTTTATTTATTTTTATCCCATGTGCATCGCTTTTTTTTCATTTGGGAAATTTAATTATTTTTTTTATTATTATTATTATTATTGTTTTTTTTTGTTTATCCCCTTATTGAAATAATGCACATGGTAATTTAATTATTTTGATTTCACATGAGCATGCTTCACATATTTTTACATAACTTGTTCAATTTAATTTCCTATTTTTTTCTATCATCCCATGTTCCTGTAAAATTTTCCACACTTAAATTATACACAATTTCTATCTTAAGCTAACCAAGGATTCAACTTGGGGTTTTTATTTTGTTTTTCTGCTTAAGGCTAGTAATGTGGTTGTAAAACAGAAGGGGATTAAAAAGCTCAAGGGGGCTAACAAGGATGGCATAAAGGTAGGCTCTATTTGGGATAAGTGAGTTGATAATCAAACATGGCCTCAATCCTATCTTGGTATGTATCTATATTCTATAATTGGACATATAGATTAAAACAAAGTAAAGAACACCAGAATAAACAAGAAGGGCGGAACACACAGGAATAAAATACTATGGTTTAAATGTAATCATGCAATTAAGCTCAAAACTCACAGGCTATGTGTTCTCAAGCTCATAAATCATATATCAGTTATGTATGTCATGCAAGTAGAAATTAAGAGTTTCCATTATTCTCAATGTAAAATATATTGGATGGCTTTAAAGTTTTAGTGTTCCTCCTTGATAAAATGTTGTTAACTAACTAACATGTAATGCTATATATGCAAGGTGTGTGGATTGATTCTGTTAAAGTCTCTAGCTTACTTCCTTTTTATTTTCAAGCAAATCAACTATTATATGCTAAAAAGGGTAAACTGTACTAATTAATCCACTTAATAAAAAACTAGTAAACTAAGGTGCAAATCAAGCTAAAATATCCAAGATGTATACATATAGCTCAAAGTGCATAATGCAAAAAGTAAAATAAAAAAGGAAAAAGAGAAAACTGTGCAAAAATACAGAAAATAGACAAAATAAGAAGAGAGTTTGTAGTGGTTCACCAAAATAAATAGATGCCAAAGATGGCAACCTCCCCACACTTAAAAAATAGCATCGTCCTCGATGCTCACTCAAGCATGGTGTGACGAAGTGTTATCTCCGGAAGGAGGGCTGCTGGTGTCTCGATGGTAGGTTAAGGATCTGCAGTTGCTGAGAGGATCGGAGGAGTGGTCTGATGCAGAGGGGCTCTGTCCGTAGAGGAACCTCTGGATCTGCAGTCTGTAGCTGGTGGTGCTCCTCATGATGTGTTGCAGTGTGGCCGGGACCTCTCTGCTCAGCCTGGGTAGGTGCTTCCTCCTCGTGATCGCTCACCTTCTCATCAGATGTGTCAGAGGGAGTGTCGGGCTCGGAGGGAATGTCACCACCAGAGCGGATCATCAGCTTGAGGTGCTCATAGCGTCACTTGTGGCGACGCTCAGACCTCTCAAAACGTCGCCTGGTGCGATGGTCAGATCGCTCAAACTGCTGCTGGTGATGGCGCTCCATCTGATCTAGGCGGTGCACCAAACGGTAGACGGGCTCAGGAGCAGGTGGGGGCGTAGTGGGTGGAGCTGAGCTAGTGGAGGCAGAAGGGGTAGCTGAAGATGTGGCTGCCTCAGTAGTGTTAGTGAGAAATAGAGGGCGGTAGCCGAAAGCCAGGAACTTCCGACTATGCGGGATGATCTTTCGGCACTCGGCTGCGGGGGGCCTTTCATCGACAGCTTCCCAAGGGACCTCAGTTCGGCGACCCAACTGAGTAATCAGGTAAGGAAAAGAGAGGGTGCCTCTAATATTGACCCTGGCCATGTAATGCCGGATGAAGCGAGGTAGATAAAGGTCCTTACCCGTCATCACACACCAGATGAGGGTAATCATGGCAGCTGGCACCTCCGTCTCATGAGTGCTCGGCATCACATAGTTGCTCAGAATCTGTTGCCACAGCCGAGCCTCGTCATTCAGATATATAAGCCTGATTCCTTTGGGTACCAATGTGCTAGTTCCCATGACCCAAGGAACAGTAGGATCAAGAGTGATATCCCTCTTTACTGCATCCGAATCAAACCTTATAAATCTCATATCTTCCTCAGCTTTCTAATAACCATCTGGTTGATCTGATTTAGGTGGAAGATGGAGGATTTCTTCAATTGCTTTCTCAGTAACCAGAATCTGTTTAACTCTAAGCTGTACTGCATCCAAGGAAGAGAGAAAGTAGTTATAGTAGAATTCTCTAACCCAGGATGAGTTGACCTCAGTTAGGTTCCTTTCCAAGAAGAACCAGCCTCTCTGTTTGATCTGTTCTGACGTGTACTGCTGGAGTTCTTCTAAAATTTTGAGGCTCCTTTCCATGTGTAGGTTCCTGGCGGTGGCAAAGGTTGGGTATTTCAGCTCACAGTATTTTTTTGCAAATTTTACCAGGTCAGCTGAAGGTACCAACTGATAAGCCTTTTCCTGAGGGGTAAAGTTCTTCTCCCGCCAGGAATCATCATGTAAGATGCCAAGGATAGAACCAGAGGATTCTCCTCTTTTCCGTTTGCCAGTGGTGACTTTGCCCTTTTCCCTGTCTTGAGATTCACACATCCTGAAAAGACAAAATTTCCAAGATATAATTGAGAAATAGAAGTAGGAAAACAAGTAGGCAAATAACAAGATAAGCAGTAACTGGAAAAGGATCAGTAAAAGAATGAAATGAGTTAAGAAAATGTATATTTTGGATTGTGTTGGAGTTGAAAAGCTGAGATGAGAAATCACATTCCAAAATATGTTAAAAATGGAAAGCTTGTTAATTTAGGAAAAAACAATTATCATGCCATGAGTGAAATTAATTTAAAGAAGTAGTGAAAAGGATAAGTGTGAAGTTAGAAAGTTAAAAGTGGTTAAAATTGAAAAAGAGGTTAGAAAGCGAAAATCAGTGAGTTAGTAAAAAGGAAGTCAAAGTAAGTGGCATGATGATTGGTTTCCAAGTAACAAGAATTTCACAATTTCAAGCAACAGTCAACTCATATTCAAGCAGGAAAAATAGGGTAGTGATGATGATTTAGATAGATATAGAAGTAGTAAAAAGGAAAATCAAACCATCAATAAATCAATTTATTAACCAGGAGATCAAAAGTAATAAGAATGATGGCCCGTGCATTCAAGAATAGGTTTGGTATGCGTGGAGCATATAAAAAATGAGAAACGCCAAAACCAATACTTGAATGTAGAAGGAAAAGTAATTTGCAGAAAATTGGATAGCATTCCGGCTAAAATTAGATTTTCCCGAAAAACAAATTACAAGAATAAGTTCATATGAATTGAAATAAGGCTGCACAAATAGTAAAAATAAGAAAGAGTAGTGGAACAACAGCATGCAACATGTAAGAGCAACATATGAACAGGATCAACATCATAGCCAGAATAAATTGCAGAATAGATAAACAGATAACAGGAACGGTGCAATTATCAGGCATAAATCCACTATCCAGATCCTAGCTACCTAACCACCTAGAATCCACTACAACATGCATATCTAACTAGCCTAATGATGAACATAAACAGAAAAATATGCAATTAACTAGGAATTGAAAGAAGAATGTTGTTCGGTGGAACCTGGTAGGCGTGGGAAAGAAAGTGGGGCAGAGAGATGGCTGGGGGATGGTGGTGGTGGCGGACGCGGTGGTTGAGGGCGGCGCGGTGGGCGTGGTGGTCGCGGAGGGGGGTTAGGGGGGTGGTTGCATGGAAGAGGAAGAAGAAAGGGGTTGGGGGCGCGCGATGGGTAGGGTTCGCATCACAGGAGGTTAATAATTTGCAATCCACGCGATCGCGTGGAGCATGCGGTCGCGTGGCTGGTGTGGAATGGGGTTGATGCGGATGCGTGGTTGACGCAATCGCGTGGGTTGGGTGTAAGATAGGTGACGCGGACGCGTGAAGCACGTGACCATGTCGCTGGAATTTGTGCTAGACGCACGATTCCAGCGTCATTTTAGCGCAACTCTCTATTTGATATAGGGGGTCAAAATATCCACACGACGCGATCGCGTCGCTCACGCTTTCGCGTGGGATGGGTGTTGTGTAAGTGACGCGTTCGCGTCAGGGACGCGCACGCGTGGGTGCTTTGTGCTAAACGCACACTAGCCGCATGATTCCAGCCCAACTTTCTGGGCGTTGGATCTTTACGTCGATATCCAGATCACGCGTTCGCGTGAGCGACGCGGACGCGTGGGAGGTATTTTCCGCAAATGACGCGATCGCGTGGAGAACGCGGTCGCATGGAACAATTTTGAGCCAAAGGCATACTTCCAGCCTTGCTTCAGCATAACTCTCTGTTCACTTTCTTTTTCTTTTACTGCACTTGTGACGCGGACGCGTCAGCGACGCTGTCGCATCACGTGCTCTCTCCTCTCTTTTTTTTTATGCAGTATGTAGAATGCAAAATGCAGTGAATGTCATGCAAAAACTTCAGGTTCAAACAAAATTCAAAAACAGAGCAAAATAGAGGGGAACAATTATACCATGGTGGGTTGTCTCTCACCTAGCACTTTTAGTTAAAGTCCTTAAGTTGGACATTTAATGAGCTTCCTGCTATGGTGGCTTGTGCTTGAATTCGTCCAGAAATCTCCACTAGTGTTTGGAATTCCAACAGCCTTCGGGGTCCCAAACAAGGCATGTAAATCCCTTAGGTGAGTTCAAACAGGCTTCAAGGCTCCCGGGGTGTTGAATGTCAGAACAGACTCTAGGATCCCAAACTTTTCTTCTATACCCATCTTTGTCTTGATCTACATTTTTTCAGCCGGGTGGTGAATAGTCTGAATTCTCACTGCAGTGACCAAACAGCTTCCAAGATCCTTTCAATTGAGCTTGACACCAATTCTTGCACCTCAAATTGGAGTGTGAAGCCTTAGTGAATCTTGCATACCAGCTCTGAGTGCGAGTCATTTTCCTTTTGCTTTTAAAGCCACAAAGAGCTCGAAGCTGGCCATCTGTCTCAAGCAAACCATATTCAAGTGGAAAAGTAAAGATGAAAGTCAAGGATTTTACCCACTTGAAGTTCGTATTGGGTGGTAATGGCTGTGGGATAGGTGTTTTCGGTGGTTCTGCAAGCTCTACTCCCTTGTGGTCTTCTGTGAATTCCTCCACTTCTTGGAAAATTTCTTCCACTTCAACCATGTCTTGATCAAGGTCACCGATATCTTCTTCATCACTCGAGTCATAATTGGGAGGTTGAGAGAAGTCGACCTCTGCATCATCTTCGTATTCACTTGGGGAAGATTCTTCTGTCTCAAAGAATTCACTTGCGGATGCAAGAGCATTACTAGGAGAACTTGAGTGGTGACTATCATCATCAAGAAAACTTGAGTCTTGGGTCATTCCGTCCAGTTCCTCATAAGATACCTGCCTTGGGGATTGTGTATTATCCTCCTTAGCATTAATTGTAACGTCCTTGACGGAATTCTCCACAACTCTGTCTTCCTGTGGAGGTTCAGCATCTCCTAAGTCTTCAACCAACTCTTCTTCTTCTACAGTGAAAACATCCTCTACTTGTTCCAGTACGCAGTTATGCTCAATGCTGTCCACTGGAGCTTCTTGTATCTTCTTCACAATACATTACATTCTTCATTAGATTCTCCACGTGAAGCCATGGGAGTCTGTTGAGTGTCCGAATGTCTGGAAGATAATTGATTTATTGCTTGCTCCAATTGATAAAGGGTTGCATTGAACTGGTTTACTGATTCTTCGAAGCGAACCTGTGATTCTTGTCTTGATGGATATGGACATGGTGTGTAGGAGAGTGGTGGTTTTTGGGAGTAATTGGATTGGCGTTAGGGCGAATAAGGATCATATGGTGGCAAATGGTGAAAAGAAGCTTGTGAGTATGGCGGGTTGAGGTTGTGTTGAAAGGATGGTCTCTGAGCATAGGGTGGGGCTTGATGGTAGTTACAAGGCGGTCCACCATATCTATCAGCTTGGTATGCATTGTAGAATGGTTTCTGTCCATGATATCTGGGAGGGTGTTATTGCCTAAAGGGTTGATCAGATCCTCTTGGCTCCATCCATCTTTGATTGCTTAAACCTTGATGCATAGTCCTGTTATAGCTTCCATTCCTTGCAACAAAAGTAGAACCAAACTCAAAGTGGAGGGGTGAGAATTCATAGTAGTTATCAGAAATAAAAGGGAAGAGAGAAAACAAATAAACAAGTAAAAAAAATATTTTTTATTTATTTTTTTTGAAAAATATTTACAATAACAAAAAATAAGGCATACGTTTGCAATTTCCCGGCAACGGCGCCATTTTGACGTTAGGATTTTTGCTAGTAAAGAATTTTATAAAAATATAATAGCGTTGTAAGCATAGATTCTAAACCAATAGAAAATCCCTTCGTACAAACATTTGGTTGTCAAAAGTAACAAACCCCTGATAAAATTGATAACCGAAGTATTTAAACCTCGGGTCGTCTTCTCAAGGAATTGCAGGGAAGTGTTCTTATTATTGGTTATGCAAAGGTATATTTTGGGGTTTTAAAAAGGTTTTAAGCAAGAGAAATAGATTGCAAGAATTAATAAATTAATATCTAATAGAAACTCTTGGCAATGTATGAAAACTGGATGTCCTATCCAGTTGTCCTTATCAATTGTGATGAGAATTGGATTTTTCTCCCACTTAGTTAACCTTTACTAAAGCAAAGGAAAGTCAAGTGGACTAATTAGTTTGATCCTCAAGTCCTAGTCAATCCCTGTGGGAAGACTAGTTTTAGAGCGATCTAGATCAATTAGAATCTGCCAATTTCAACCACTGTTGAGTTCGACAACTCAAGAGTTACCAATTAATCAACCAAAGCCAAAAGGGAATAAAATCTACTTGAATGAAAATAATTTGGATAGAGCCCAAGTATCAATAACATATAAGTCTGAAATACCTCAATTGCATTAATAAAATAAAATCAATCCAAATATGAAGAGTCATAAGCTAAATAAGCAACATCAATAATCAACAATTAAGAGAAGTTGAAATAAAAAGATATTGAACCTGGTATAAAGATGAGATAAAAATATTCCTAAGTTCTAAAAATCCTAATCCTAATCCTAAGAGAGAGGAGGGAACCTCTCTCACTAAAAACTATATCTAAATCCTAAAAAGTGTTTATTTTTTTTTTCTCTCCTTTTTTGAATGGGTGGATCCTTCCATTTATAATCCTTCAATCTGTGTCCTCTGGGTTTGGATCTGGGCCAAAAAGGCCCAGAAATCGCTGAGGACAACTTCTACAAATTTTGCAGATTGCGCACGTCACGCGGTCGCATCATCTGGAGTGTTGCCCTTCCACGCGGTTGCGTCAGTCATGCGCCCGTGTCAGTTGTATTTCGCGAGTCACGCGTTCGCTTCATTCATGCGCTCGCGTCGATCCCTTTTGTGCGAACCACGCGTCCACGTCGTCCATGCGGACGCGTCACTGCCAGTTTCTTCAAAAACTCCATTTTATGCTTCCTTCCATTTTTGTATGTCTCCTTTCCATCCTTTAAATCATTCCTGCCTTAGAAGATATGAAAATACTTAACACACAAATCACGGCATCGAATGGCAATACAAGGTAATTAAAATTAATATTTTTAAAGCCTAGGAAACATGTTTTTCACATACATCACATAATAAGAAGGGAAAGTAAAACCATGCAATTTCACATGCATAAGTGGGTGAAGGATTGAATAAATCACTTAAATTCTGCACAAAATATGTCATAAAATATGGGTTTTTCAGTCAGCTATGTGATCTAGGATATTTAGTGACTTTCAAAAAAACTTGAATGCTGTGTTTTAAATGAAAAGAATAATGAAGTTCTGTTTGTTGCCAAGATTTTAAATAATGTGTATGGACTTACCCTTGATGAACTAAAGAATCAAAATGTAGCTTGTTTTTCATTCTAAAGAATCTGAAAAGTGGCTATAGCACAAGAGATTGGGCCATGCAAGTATGTTTCAAATAAACAAACTTGTAAAGAAAGGGTTAGTAAGACGTCTTCTTTTGATAAGGTTTGACAAAGACATCACTTGTGATGCTTGCTAAATGGGAAAACAAACTAAAAGTTCATTTAAACCAACGGAAGACATATCTACTAAAAGGCCACTTGAAATGCTACACATTGATTTATTTGGTCAAACAAGAACTCAAAGCCTAGGTGGTAAACATTATGGTTTAGTGATTGTGAATGACTATTCTAGGTTTGGTTGGGTTTTATTTCTTGCACACAAAAATGAAGCCTTTTTGACCTTTGAAATCTTTTGCAAAAAAATTCAAAATAAAAAGGATTTAAAAATCTCTATAAGAAGTGATCATGGAACCGAATTTGAAAACAATTTATTCGAATCTTTTTGTGAGGAATTTGGAATATCACAATTTTATTTATTTCAACTTTAATAACAAATCCTGACGTAAATTTTAACAAACAGTTAATTATGACTACATTGTTTAGTTTCCTATTAAAAAAAAGTTGGTTGTCCACCTAAAGAACTGCATATTAGTTTAGTTTTTATTAAAATACACAAGATTTATTCGTGTTTTATAGTTTCAATAACTAAGACCACAATGGGTTGCAAACAATAATAGTGACTTGTCAAAATCAAAATTACTTTGTAGGGCCACACAAAACGGAAGAGACAAACACATGCTTGAAGAAAACTACTTACTTGAATCGTGCTAAGCCCACTAATTCTCTTTTTTTTAATTATTAAACTATTAAATATTTAAAAAATATATAATTTCACAAAGATTTCAATAAACTTATCATTTCTAAAGACATAAAAAATTATAATTTTAAATATCATTAACCAAGTTCTTAAAAATAAAATAATAAAACTAACATTGTCAAAAATAAAACAAACAGTGTCTGAAATATATAATTAAACATGGTCTAAATCTCTAATCAATCAAATATAATCTAAATTATAACTTACAACAAAATGAACAAATATTCTAAATATAAGTACAAAAGTAATATTTCAAATTCAATTAGTATCTTAAACTAAAGCCCACCAGGCAAGCTTGCTTCACACCGCCAAAATTCATGGATTAAATGGCATGGGTTACGCAAACTATTTTATTATAGTGGTCTCAAATTTCTAACCCTGCCCATATTTTTTGGCTAAGTTATGCAAACCGACCCTACAAATCTCAGCCGGTTTGCCACCCTAGCTATGTATAACTTTGAAGAGACCAAATAGCTAGTTTAGATATTAATACCTATTAACACTCATAAGTCACAAGTATATCTAACGAAATTACTTGTTAAGTTGCTTATATATCTATACAGGTCCCTACGTATGTACACTCGGTAAATAAAAGAATAACAAAGCGTCTTCCACTTTTCCTTATATTAGTATATCTCCTGAAATAGTTTAGACATTACAAAGTATATTCCACCTGTTTTCTTTAACATAAATTGACTTGCTTATAAATTCCACAAACATTTCCGTGAATCATCTGAAAATGACTTATTAGATTTGTGATCATACAAATAAATTTTCCCGGATTTATATCAATTAAAACGCACGGAAAATTTACACTTTTGTGAAATAGACACTCATTAATTGAACATATTGAAGCCGATGTTGAATACTTGAATTAGTATGAACTATGAACACTGAAGAGAAGCATGCAGGCGAAAATGCAGGTAAGGGTTTACATATCATAGATGCAGGTACATAAATGTAATTTACAATATACATGAACCGGTGGTTAGGGTTTGACGTACTTGCATTGAATCAGGAACAACCAAAACATCGACTTATGGAGAAAAAACTTGATGGCAGAGGCTCTGAATCAGGCTCTGATTTTTTCTTAGGAAGCTGTTTAAAAAATGCTTTGACAGCTCCTGTCACGCCATCCTCATTTTCCATGGCCTTAGCGAGTTCAACTGCACGATCCTTCACCTGGCATTACATTAGGAGATTATATTATTGTTTATGATCTTCTAGAATGCGTCAAACAAAACTATAGACGAATACAACCACTACTAGATTGAGATGCACAACTTATACAGTTATCAACAGTTAGATCTGAGAATGAGGAAGAAAACAAGGAAAAAGCATATGAAAGAAAGAATAGCCTCAACCTCAGACAGAACACCTTAAAAATTTTCCAGAAGTTTAAAACAATTCTCTTCGTATAGCACTGATAGGGAAACTTTAGGGAGCAGACAGCTGGATGTGCCTACTGGTCCAATACACTCTCATTTGGTTTTCCATAATTTGATACCCGAGGTTCTGATCATAATGGCTCTAACATGGAAAATGGGTTTGATGGAGTTGGATGAGTGAGGAACCACAGCCACCTTTAAATACAATTGAGAAACCTCTCTAATCCTAGTGTTACCAATTGATCTTTAGGTCAATAGCATTTGAAGTTGCCACCAAACTCGGGGATGTAGGTTCAATCTCAACCAGTAAAGTATATTGTTAATTATAAATTTAAGACCAAAAACACATTGTTCAACAGTCAGTTAATCACTTTCAAACATGTTGCTAAGGTGTAAAAATGAGTCAAGTTTGCATAAGATAACTGTTGTGTATAATCTCATAATCTTAGCTTTGAGTGCATAATCAACACATTCAACAAGATGCAACAATAATTTGCAGTGTTGCAAACAACATTGCCCATGCATACTGAAATCTAACCAGATTGCTAACTTCCAAAGAAGCAGGGACTGAGAACCTAGCTTTTGCATGACAGCAAAATATATGTTGGGCAACGTAGTGTTACCTTGGGATCTAGCATAAACTTTATTGCATCAACCAACTTGGGAAGTGTAAACTCATCAACTGGGATAGGTGGAGGACCAACTCCTCTAGCATGTACTCTGTCGCCCCAAAATGGTTGATCCCCGAAAAATGGAACAATGGTTGTTGGACACTGAAACATACCAATTATTAAACACCAAATAGTACGTATTCAAAAAGTTGTTTTATAAAGGAAGAAATATTATTTATAAAAAGTTATTGATATCACATGGAGGCTGGAAGGATAAAGATTTAGATATCCTCAGTGTAAGAATTGCAAAGCTCTGCAATCTCTCTACATATCAAAGAGATATCCCTCTAAATAGATTTTGAAACTTGTACCATGTAATTATTATGATTCAAATATTATTTATAATGAAAATTTAAAAAGCTGTAGATTCCTTACAGCAGCTTTCAGCCCAGCAGCTGTTGTTCCTGCACCTCCATGATGCACCTGAAAACAATAATATTAGAATTTTGTAATTCAAACATGAAGAATAAAAGTAGGTAATGATTCTGTACTTGAATATGAATAGAAACCAAAGGTATATAAACCTACAACACTGCATTATGATACTAGACAAAAATATAATTCACTAGGGACATGGCTATCTGAGTCACATGCCCAACGTGCTTACAAGGCCAACACTTCAACGTATTGGAGAATTTCCAAAACAAATTGACCATTATATTATTTTTCAAAGTCATTGTTATTTTAAAAAATTGCTGAGCTAAGAGTATCGAACTAGATTATCTCACCACAGCCTTGCAGCGTAAGAACAGCCAGTCGTGAGGGATATTATCCAATAAGTATATGGATTCCTTTGCTTCTGCCACTGGGAAGGTACATATTTAATTTAAAAAAAAAAGTTATTACAATAGAAAACCAAAAATATGCAATATTCTTACAATCTCCAAGACCTCCCCATCCTTTATTGATGATACCCCTTTGTCCAGTCTTCTCAAGTGCTTCAACAATTATTTCTGTCATCCTTTTTGGTTCTTGAACAGGCTGGAATATGAAAACGTGAAAAAGAACAAGCTTCAATTTATGACTACCCAGATAACAAAAATCTGATTGCTTGTTTCCATTATTAATTATGACGTGAATCGTCTATTACCATCCAGTATATGCAACACATGACATGTTAGCAAAAGCTGCATAATCAACATACTTTCCAGGAATCAAATACAAGAAATTTGAAAGTCAGTAAATGAAAAAGTTCAAACAATTCACTTAATGACATAGTTCCCCAAGAACATAGTAAACAAGCCACAGAATTTTGAGTTAAAGTTTTACGAAGCTTCATGTCAATAGAACATGGCAAACAAAAAAAGTGAAAATATTCAGCATCTTGCAAGAAATAACTCAAAATCTAGCAATAAAAAAATATTAATTGATGGATAGTTCATATAAGATATTAAAGACATTCATATGCCTGTCTTAGAGTTTAAACATACCAAAGAGAGTCACAATATGGTATTAGAGACTATATGAGCCAGTCAGCAAACAACCTACGATTCAATCTTTGTTATCAAGTTCTTCAACGTGTCAAATTTCAAAGCATAAGGTCAATGAAAATAAACACACTCACCAGGCTACCAAAGCCAATGTAGATAGGCTGGTCACCATCTTCAAGCCATTTTACAAGGGCCTCGGGAGGTTCAAAGTTTGATGCAAGATCAAGGAAACAAAACCCTACTACATCAATTTTTGGTCCCCAATCTGCAAAACAAAACACAAGATTGAATGTTGAAACCAAGAATCAAGTAACAGAAAATCTCGTAGGTGGTTATTTTACAAAGATCACTTTCAATTACCAATTAATAAAATTACTACCAGCTAAGAGAGAGTTTAGAAGCCTTATTCTATAAAAGGAAATGCGGAAGCTTTCTCCAGAATTGGTTCAGATACTTATCCTCATTGTACAAAACAATTTAAGTACAAAACAATTTAATGTTGATTTCGTTGGTGTCCGGGACAAATGCATAATGATGAGTATTGATAACAAGTGAACTGCATGTCACAATGACTACAAATACAAAATATAAAGATTGGGATCTAAACCAACAACCTTTGGGTTTAGGAACAAGGTGAGGACTCCATATGTATGCATGAGGAACATCACTATCAGAGCCTTGCGACCCACTTAAATATGTGACTGGTCGCAGCTTCAACTTCTTCTTCCTAAGATCATTAATCATATCTCGTATGCCCAGCCAAATCAATGAGTCCACTATTTGATATGAAAGCTGAAGAGTTATAAACAATCAATATTTAGTTAGACATCAAGGCAATAAATAAAATTCACAGTGATAACAAGAACCAGCTTATTAATAAACTCAACTCTGTAACCAGCTTGTTGCTTTACACGGGACAAAGGATGAGGAAATTCACTAGTTGGCCTGGAGAAAAAGACAGTACATAAAATGCAGATTTCAATTCCAGGAAAAACTAAGATTAACAGAACCAACTGTAAAATAACCAAATGGAATCATAATACCTGAGGATGAGAAAGGGATAAGAGTAAATACAAATTTTAATCACCAAAAGATACTGTGACATCACCTTGGTCCTCAGAAAAATTGACATTAGTATTTCAATTATAAAAGGTGAAAAATTTTGGTTTCATAATAATAACAACTAATGGCATCAGGCACTTTGTGCCTAGTGTTAGTTGTTTACCAATAGTGAATTCAGTTATTATGGGGAAAAACTGCATAAGGTTATATTAGTCCATTACAAATGTGACCAAGGTGGTTAATTGCTCAAAAGTTTTATATAGGGGTAAAGAATAATAAACAGTATGATTACATTACAGAGATGAAAACTTACGTCCATGGCATTGTGAAAAAAATGTGAACTGGAATTTTCAGTGCCTCTGCCACATGTGTGTGCCCTAAAGATGCATATTACAATGGCATTAACAAAATTTAACAAAAGAAAAACATCAAACAGCAGGACATACTCATCTCATAATAAAGGAAGAAAGAAATCGGATTAAAATACCGAGAAAAGTAAAAGAACTGTGGTGGTATAGAAATCAGTAATCCAAATTTTAGATAGGTGGAAGAAAAAATATATGAGATTTAACACATTCCTGCCATCATCTATTAGAACTTAGGAGGAGGCCAAAAAAATTTTTAAAAATCTCTAATATACCCTCTTAGCAAGGCTCCTTGGGCTTGAAGCATGGCAAAAAGGTGGCTTTACTTTGAGCCAAATGGAGCAGCTAGCATCAAATTCAAAATAGGTTACCAACAAAGGCTCTGATATTATACTATCAACTGAAGGCATAATGGTTTCATAACACTAACAATAATGTCTTTTATTGTAACCCACCCACCCATGCTTTATCATGAACATTATCCATCATACGCAAGAGAATTAAATACATAATAATGCATTACGGTCATACATTATTTTAACAACTACTCTTTGGACAAGATATGCAAGGATCAGCAAATTGTTGAGAAAGCAAGAAGCTTCAATCCACTACACAATGCGTTATTGTCATGATAAAATGGGCAAAATGATCTACTTAGTCTTTTATTATCAAAAGATCAGGTATGCAAGCATGACATAATTGTTAGTTTACTATTTATTTTAAGGATTAAAATATCATATTAAATCAAGCTAACCATGCTCTTATTTTATAATAATGTGCATGTATAAGCAAAATAGTAATCCGATTTCATAAACAGATGGAATATGAGTAAATTAGGGCTGAAAATGAAGGAACCACTGTTTTGAAAATGACTCAGTCGTAGCACATAACTTTAGATATGGAAAGTTAGCATTTTTATGAAATGATAAAGACAATCATAATTGATAAAGTAAAAACATTGACTCAAACTAAATTTTCATGCACAAATTTTCAACCAGGCACATCCTCTACACTTGAATGACAAAGGAAGTTATACCATATGCTGGGGGATTGGCAATGATTGCATCTGCTTTAAAGGGGACACCAGAGTCAATATCAGGATCTTTACAAGCTGGAAGTAGAGAGTTAATAATTTCTTTCATCTGATTTCGCTGCACAGGAATCTCAGAAGGTCCTGATGGGAGAAAGCCCTTGTTTTTAACCATATCTGCCCCAGAAATTATATAAAATTATTAACGTAAAATGATAAGAGAATCACAACTAGAAAGACAACAATTACAAAATCTCATGATCCAAAGTTGGTACTTTAGTTATAACATTAATAAATCCAGTAATGTCATATTTTAAGGATGATGTTACAGGAACAGCTCATTTTTAGATTGGAATTAAACTGGATAATAACTAGCCATCAAGGCAATGACGGGGAGCAACATGGAGTTTACAGGTAATTCTTTTTTGGTAACTTGGCTAAGAGAAACAGAATGAAAGATACAAAAAATTTAGCAAAATTGCATATAAAGCCAGTCAGATAATAGAAGAAATTTATACACGGGTCGATAGCACTTACAACCAGCAAGGACTTTTGGATCACCCCCTAATGGATAAAACTCCAAGCCAGCCGTCAAAACAAACTCCTTGAAATTTGAATGGGTTGCTAATCTAACACGATGGCCATAGTCCTGCACATAAATGTGTAAAAAGAATTTTCTCAAACTTTGCTTCAATAATACTTTAAACACAAAGTACAACATTATAAGAATTCCAGATAAAATGTTCTTACTCATATGAAAACAATCAGAATCATGTATTATTTAATGATTTTTTTTGGGTATAAGTTAGAACATTTCCACTTGTAAGAACATGCCTGAAAGAAAGTAATGGGAATTGGAGAGTTTGTAATACCCCCTTTCTATTAATTTGTTTGATGTTCTTTTGAGAATTTTCTTATCAGGGAACAAGGACACACACACATAACCAATGGAAAATCGGGGAAAACAGAAAATGTCTCTAAAGGCAGAAGCATAAAGCATTACATATTTTGATAAATGACTACACATCTCTTTGTGCTCTACCAATTACATGTGTATGTTTTGGATAGAACAGTTTTATTATGAACATATGATATGAAAAAGCATCATATACAATTTAAAGCATTGAAAGAGAAAAAGGGAGATATAAGAAAATATCTCAAAACCTGCAAGCGTTTTCCTATTGCAACAAATGGCTGCACGTCTCCTCGTGTACCAACAATAAGCATCACTATATTCAATGGTGGGATATACTGAAGATCTGTTGCATCAAGGGAATCATCAACAACATCTTGTACATGTCTGGATTGTGTATCAAGAGCTTCAGGTTCAACATCTACTGGAACATCAAATTCTACAGTTCCATCGTCTTTTACGGTGGCTATTCTGTTCAACAATTTAAGCTGCACAGTTGTAAAAATCAACTGAAGTTCCAGCCATATAAGATTTTAAATAAATAAACAAAGAGGACAACAGTAATGAGAGAAAAGGAGGAGGGGGATGATAAATAAACAAGGCATCTACAAATGGGGTCAAGAGCACTTTCTAACCCTATTCACTGCGGTAACATGTATGAGGTTGGTGAACCCTACCTCCAAATGTTACATGTAATAATAATAATAATAATAATGATGATGATGAAAAAAAAGAAAACAGGAGCACATGATTTTCCAAAGATACAACTTTTTCTTTTTCCATCTTTTAAACTTTTTAATTCCTTGATCGATAAGTAAGATCACCTGATAATTACCTAAGAGCACAGCCAGGCAAAACAAAGAGCCCAGTTAATACTTAATAGCAGAGAGTAACGTGGAACAAAAGTAAGGGAAGGAATCTACAGTATCCCCATGAGGAATGAATGGTATTATTGAACTTTCAAATACCAAAATCTTATAGATCACTAATCTCATGATACTGGATACAAAGGATCACAAGTAGTCCATAATCCAAAACTTACTGAACTTTTCTAATACTAGGCGAAATTTCATGAAGATGTGTTAGAATTAGTTTTTGATTGCGGATGGCGGCTCATGGCGGTGAGCCAAAAATCCACCATAAAATAATTGCGGATGGTATTGCGGAAAATGGCGGAAATGGCGGATTACCTAAAATTTGCATATATATGTACAAAAAAACATGCAAAAAATTGCAAATATAATAAACTACAAAATCTAATCTATACAATCATTTTTCTAGTCATAAGACATCCAATTAATGCAGAAAATATAATAGAAAATTCAACAAATAAACATAAGACAGAGAACATAAAAACTGAAAACTTAAAAGAAGACCAAAGCCATTGCTCATCATGTCTTTAAACTAAAGAATGATGAAATAAACCATCTAAATTCTAGCTCTCATCAACTTGGTTCCCCCTTTGGAGCTGCAGGTTGTTTCCTTTTTTGACTTTGTCGTCTTCTCCTAGTATTTGCCATAGGCTCATTTCCCCCCATTGCTTCAATTCTACTGGAACGGACAGCAGCTTTAGGATGAGCAGGAGCAGTGCCAGCAGCATGACCAGCAGAGGCAGAGGCAGAAGCAGGGACAGGGGTAGGGGTATTAGAATCAGGGGCTGGTCTGGAAGTTGACATAGTGAACTAAACTGAACGGGAAAAAATTGGAGGAAGAGAGGTTTATGAGGGAAGAGAAGGAGACGTTGAGCTGAACGAACAACGAAGAAGAAAAAGGGAATGTATGTAACTACGAACCAGAAAGAGAGGAAACTGTGGTGATGAGCGGCGGCAACCACCAGCGGCGACGGGTGGCGACCACCAGCGACGATGGGCGGCGACGGGAAGCGGCGAAGAACGGCGCCAACGGCAGGCACAGAGAAGAGAGAATAGAGACGGAGAGCCGTTTTTGACGTGAATAAGAGAGGAAGAGAAGTTTTTGAATAATAGAGGCTAATTAGGGTTACAGGTATCACTTAGGGATTCCTAAATTACCCAAACCCTCTATTTTTTTCAAAAAATCCGAAATTCTGCCATTTCTACCATTTCAATGGCGTTCCGCCATGGCGCCACCGCAATTGCAGCCGCCTTTTCACCCGCCGTGAAAACCACGTTGCGGTAGCCTCTGTATGGCAGTGAGGCCAAGTTCCGCCACGCCATACCGCCATGGCGCCGCCATAACTGATATTTTAAAACATTTTAGTTTACCCATTCATATTAAAATATTTATTGACTTCAGGGGACTAGTGCCACCCCATAAATAAGCTGCTCCTGTAATAATTAGCAAAAGGAAAAGGAAAGAATGGGATAGAATCATAGATCAAAATAGTATACCTTCTCCTGTACAGGCACTTTGTTATCAAAAATTTGAGCTGCATCTTCTGGCCTTAGATGTCTCTGCCTCTCTGTTTTTGACCTCTCCAACTTGAACTTACTTGAACTTGACTCTGATTTATCTTCATGTGATATGTGTATTGGCAGTGTAGTCACTTTAGACAGTCCCTTGCCAGCAACGCCTGAATAAGGGGTAGAAAACAAGATATCTTAAAGCTCATAAATGATTGAGCAATAAAATTGAGCATATTAAGGCATACAATAGAATTATTAGAGAAAAGAGATTTAGTATATAAAAATGCTTAGAGATCTTTAATTGTCTGGGATTTGTTTGTTATGCCACTATTTGGAAACCACGTAAATGTTGGAGCACATTCTCTCACCTTCAATGAAAGATTTCTAAGATATGAAAGTTTGTTGGAAGGCATTAGGCATCTGGACTATATTTGGAGTAAACAATATCGTCATTTGAAGTAATTGAAGTTATTCATTGATAGTGCTTCTTTTTCTATGTTCTGTACAGAGGATAATTCTGCCTTCTCAAACTTTATTGCAAATATAGTCAATGCCCAGACTGAAATAAAAGATCATGGTTGTGTTAACAACTGTAGAATCTTTATGACATGGATGAAAGAGAGAATAGTGTTAATGCTAGGTTGGAAGCATTGCACTGTATAGCTTACATTGATGCCCAGGTGCACTGCAATTTATTTTTGGATAAAGAAGAATTGCATTGAGATGGCAAGAAGGATAATACATCGAAATAGAGGATAAGAGATCCTCCATACAAGAACAAAAATAAGCAAAAGAATAGCTACCTATGGAGCTTAACTTTCCAATCTCTCAACATTTCCAAGAGGGAAACACCTTTAGAAACTGATGCACTTTACACAAATAAGGCCAATCACTTAATTCTATCCCATTAAGCTTGCTTTTCTGAAAATTAGTGCAGTGCAAAAGCACCAAGGGTTCCTACATTTCGTAAATGAATGCAATTACAAAAGTTGGTTCAAAAGGATAGGTTGTGCATTGAGCCTTGAAATATGGGCACATTCACCTAAATAATGGAAGTAGTTGACTTAACACGAGGAATATTTTTTGTGTCAACAAGGAACTAAGTGTAAGCTTTGGTACACACGTAAAGCAAAGACTAGAAACTGGGTGGAGGTATAACTGTTGAAGAACATTGAAAGAATGATGTGGTTGAAGTTAAAAGACTAGCACACAGGATCATAGCACTAAAGTCTGTAGAAGAAGGGGAGACTTTTCAGGTTATTAGGGCCTATTCACCCCAAGTAGGATTGAAGAACATAAAATAATATTTTTGAAGGATTTAGAAGGTTTAGCAAGGCATAACATTAGGAAAAAGGATTTTCTTCGGAGGAAACATAAATGGGCATGTGGAGAGGGAAGCTAACAGCGGATTCTTGGGGGATATGGTCTAGAAGTCAACACAAAGGGTGAACCATATTAGATCTCTCTTTAGCATTTGTTTTCTTTTTTTTCCTAGCCAACATCTGTTTTATGAAATAGGAAAAACACCTTGTAAGATTTAATGGTAGGCTGACGAGCTTTGGAAGCACATGCTTTTCACACAAGTAAAATTTAGAGTTGAAAATTAGAGAATACATCAGACTACAGGTCACTAGATTTAAGTCTTGATTCCATTAGCTAAAATGATGGAGTGATGAAAGGAGATGCAAATCAATAAGCAAACAGGCTTAAATGTTTCACAGGTGAAGATGCTACAGTGAATTATTAGACACATTAGACACAATAGAATTGGAGTAACACCTATTATAGAGTATGGCAAAATCTTGTCTCAGTTGGTTCATACACATATATGGGGAAGAGCCATAAACCCCAACAAGAACAGTAGATCAAATGGAAGGTAGTCCCATGGCCAGAGGTAGGGAGAGATCTAGAAAATAATAAGTGAAACTATTAAAGCAGATTTAGATGTTAATGATTTAAGGTAATTATGCAAATATGATTAGTAATAGAATACTATGGTGTGTTTTCTGTCAGGCTTCCTATACTTTTCATATTTGTTCGTACATAGAGGATTCTTAGGGTGCAAACAAACAATAGTTTGTAAATATGTGTGTCAATGCCTCATCGACCCCTTTTTGAATAGGGCAATGATAGTTACACGCCTAGGAAGATGTCCAGTTTGTACGCCTATTAAATCTAAGTATGGAAACTAGAGAAGTAAAGTGTATAGGGACAACATTTGAATAAATGGTGATAGATTGAGTGTTTAAAGTTTAAAAGTTGTATATCTATCCAAGTTCTAACCACTAAGGATATAAACTAACTCAATACATATAAAAGATTGGGTTAATTCGATAAAATCACCCATAACGGTCCAACAAACTACCCATTTTTAGTTCTGTCAAACTAACTCCATCTTTTATGGCTATCGAGTTGGTTTATATATTCCAAAGTTAGAATTATCAGGGTTCAAATCTTTCAAGGTCGGAAATGATAGAAGAGAAAAGGGGAAAGGAAAATTTTAGGTGGACCTTGTCAAAATATTTTCTTCTTTCGTGTGGGGAGAAAATACCTCTACTTATGCTACATAGTAGGGTCCCAAGCCTGTTTGAAAGAGGATTGTATTAGGCCTTTTGTCAGAAAACATAAAACTTTGTGGACTTTTCATGACATGGATCAAATACAATATTGCACTAAGGTTAGGTCGTTACTCGGAAGCGACGTTGTATGGCTCGAGTAAAATGTCAAATAAACAAGGGCCAGCCACATTGGTGCCAGCATGTAGTGCAAATGAGCAAGGGTTCCTACATCTTCATGAACGGACGAGGGTAAATAAGCTATTTTACAAAGATAAAGGTAAGCCGCTCTTTAGTTCATGGAATATAGGCACACTTATAGAAAAATCCGTAGAGGTGGTGGATACCATGATAAGAGGAAAGATTAATATTGTGTGCTTGCAAGAAAAAAAGTGAGTGGGAGCAAAGGCCAAGGAGTTGGACACCTCAGGTTTTAAGTTTTGGTATACATAAAAGGTGAAGAATAGAAATGGAGTAGGCATTGTTGTTAATAAGCAATGGAAGGAGGACATGGTAGATGTTAAAAGGTGGGTGACCGAATCATCACTTTAAAATTGGTTGTGGATGGGGAGGCCTCACATGTGGTTAATGCTAGTGCATCATAAGTCAGTTTGGAAGAACACCACAAGACACGGTTTTGAGAAGATCTGGAAGTTGTATGATGCATGCCTTTCCCCCATAACATAGTCCTTATGGAAATCACAGGAAGATTTGAATGAGAAGTTGTATTTGTGGAGATAAGCTTTGGAAGTACATGGCTGTAAATAAGTTGCATCAAGACAGAGTAGATGGAATGAACGTTTAGCAATGAAAGGAGAAAGACTAACACAGAAGATAAAAAATTGGAGAAAATGTTATACCGCAACTAAAGATATTTAAGTATCTTATTTGTATTATTAAGGACAATGGAGAAATAGAAGATGGCGTAAACCATAAGATTCAAGCATGTTGGTGAAAATGGAGGTTTGTTTTGGATTTTATAAGCGATAAATAAGTACCTTTAAAACTAAAGGTAAACTTTATCACATTGCCATTAGAACAGCCATGTTGTATGTGGCATAGTGTTGGGCAGCAAAAGGTGAACATGAACATAGTCCAACATGGCCGAAATAAGGATGTTTCAATGGATGAAGTGGTCAAGCAAAATCTTTGTGTGAACTATCTCAATGTAGACATAATACATAAGAAGATGCAATGACATTGTTTGATCTATGTAACCGGCCCCACCTTGTGAGATAAGGCTTTATTTTTGTAGTGATGTGGGGAGAAAATGCATATATTTATAATCACAATTCTATCCTTGTATTTTATTTTTCTTCCATACATATAGATACCTTACAATTACATTTTGCTTTACTCACTATTCTACTCAACCAAATTAAAAAAAAAAATCGTATTCATCTCCCTCTATTTTCTTTCTTTTCATTTTCTCTCCTCAGCCAAAGAAACTAGTCCTGGGTTGAGTAGGATAGAAACCTATACAACAATTATTTTTTACTTTCTTTCTTGGCACCAAGGGCAGGTTAATAACATTGGAGATGCAAGCACCTCAGAAGGAAGGTTGAATTATATGGCCTGATGAAGGGTTGCAGCTTCCATATCATTAAATCAATCATTGCACACTCAAAGGTAAAAGCTACAAGAGAACCATCCTAGGGATTTTCATCATGATGATTTATGTACTAACAGTAGTGACCAGGTCTAGAAAACTATAAGTTGAAGGGTACCATAAGATCAACAAACCCTGTCGGAAAATAACCACAAATATGAATATAGCTTAAGAAACTCAAAAATGCTTGGCTTAGGTTGGCAGTTGGTACTAAGTGAAGCTTTCTCTTTTTTATTTATTTATTTATTTTTTTTTTTGGGCAGCCCCGGAGGGGGGAGGGGGGAGGGGGACAACATCAGTGAAGATTACACGCACCCCCATTGTAAATGTCATTAAGTCACTCATTAATCCACTTCTTGCTTTTTCTAGCTCAGGTCATAGTCAAAAGATGAGTAAGTCAATAACTTGCCACTACAAAAGAATCATTTTGTGCAATGAATACAAACTTACATTCACGCCATTGAGAATAGCATAATTTTGATTATCCATCCCATTACACTAAACTAAACCCTCTAAAAAATGGGCCAAATCATGTCAAAATCATCGCATCTACTAATTGCATAACTTACACGCTATGTACGCAACTTTTATGTGTTCAAATTTACACTACTAGCGAAACTCGAATTTCCATGGATTCATTGTCTCGTTCTCATATTTTCAGACAACAAAATCAAAATTAAAGTAAACAGTTTAAGCGCACAGGCAACAATAAATCTTGTGATTACTACTTTAGTAAAATTTAAATTCCACAACTCAACTTTCGCATTTTTCAGATTTGTTATTTCAAAATTTTTGTTCAGTATTCAACTTCTCTTAATTTCGATTAAGGATTACTAAACGTGCAAGAAAAGCAAGAACAGAAGAAGAAAATTCGACCAATCAATCAAGTGATCTCAATAGAGAGAGAACAGTACAAACCTGAAGCTGAAGAACTGCTACTGCTAGCGTTACCGTTACCATTGGAAGAACCTCCATTAGTAACATTTCCACGGTCTTCAACTTCCTTGCTGGCGCTTCCGCTGCCGTTGCCGTTGCCGTTTCCGTTTTCCGCGCCAATTTCGTGGTCCATTCTGACGGAGAGATCGCTCGAACTGGACGAACTAGAAGACGAGCGCCGCCGGCGATTCTCCGCCATTGCCGCCGCCGAATCCGACGAGATGTTCCACCGGCGGTGAGCTAGATCAGCCGCACAGTTTCAAGAGAGAGAAAGAAGTTGAAATTCAACTGAAATTGAAATTCAATTGAAATTGAAGAGAATTGAATAGAGAGAGAAAGAGAGAGGGATAGGGAGTGAGGGCGAAAACAGAAGATGTCGAAATGCGATGCAATATATTAAAAAAGCGACAGTGGGGTTTATTGTATGAAACGGAAAAATGCTACAATAAATATCAGATCACCCCATATGCATCGAAAAAAGAAAAACAAAATGAGTTGTACCGTTCGATTTAACCGGGCTTGGTTTGGTTTGACGCGGGACGGGACACGTGGACAAGTGGACACGGAACGAGTTGTAGGTGTGTTATCGTCGTGCCATGGAAAATGGAATGGCAGTAGAACTAATTACGAAATATCAGGACCACACGATTTTTTTCAAAAGTAATAACATCTAAATTTATTATTATTATTATTTAATATTTAATAAAAGCATAATAGTTTTTAAAAACTTTTAAAATTTTAACATCTTTCATTTTAACAAATAATCTAATGTATGA
>NC_029773.3:71185995-71188196 GCF_000817695.3 Arachis duranensis | reverse complement strand
ATAATTATATTATTATAAAAAATTTGTTTATTTTTATGTAAAATATTAATTATTTTAATAACTTATTATTTTAATCACACATATTTACAGAAAATTTATAAATATATACAAATTCATATTTTTCAATAAAATATACAATATATATAAAAGATAAATAAAATATTTGAATTATTTTTTAATTTTTTATTCATATTATGATCTCTTTTATTTGATATTTTTTTAAAAGAGTAAATAGATATTTTTAATTATGAAAGATTGAAGTGCTGATATTACTGATCATGATTAATTTAAATGAATTTTATAACTATAAAACATTGTTTTATTTATTTGGTATTTCTAACTAAAATTAGTCTATGAACAAACCAATTTTCACTCTCTTTTTATTTTTCTCTACAACAACAACAATAACTAACAGTTTTTCCTCTATAACCTATTAAGTATTAGAATTTAATTTTGATGTACTGTAAAACAGTTTGATACGTATATCTAATTATATAATACTATATTATAAAAAATAACTACTATTTTTTAACTGCACAAATGATTATCTAAAAAGACGAATGTGATTGTAGAATTATATAAAATATTTTATATTGTTTTTGTATTAAAATTAAATTATAAGTATTAACTCTCCCTCTTTCAATCTGTAATATTATCCTAAAATAGAAACATTCATTCACATTATTACTATTCATCGTGCATAACTCCGCTAATGTTAACCATAAACAATGTTTTTCTTTGATTTAGAAACACAAATCTATCACTTCATCTTTAATTTTACTGTTTCTGGACTAAATACATATTCTTTTACTTCAACGTATGTGCACCAAAACGCATCGTTTTAAATGCAAGGACTTTCGCTTTTGCGACTTTTGTCAATGACTTCAATAAAATAATTGCGTTTTGTGATAAAGTTCCAATTGATTTTGTTTTGTTGAGGATTGGTTCATTCTAAAATACCAATGATAATGAAAGTGGTGATGAGAATCAAGGGTATGTTGAAACTTGAAAGTAATAATAATAGAAATGAGAATGGAACAACCAAAGATGGTGGTGTAGGGTTTTAACTTAATAAAAAATTTGAGAAGAAGAAAGAAAATATTTAAAGAAAAAAAAGAAATTTGGATAACATTACTAATTAAGTCTTTTATAGAGTAATGTTTGGTTAGAAATCAAATGGATATAATCTTTTATGATTATAAAATTTATTAAATTAATCACAATTAGTATTATCAGCGTCTCAATCTTTTAAAATTAGAAATTATTATTTATTCTTTTTTGAAAATATAGGTACAACTTTTTAAAATTTTTAAATTTTATATTAAAAGTATTAACTAAAAAATAAGAAACTTATTGTTTTTAATTATTTTATATTTATTATTATATATTAAATATTTTTAATTATAATATAAATAAAAAAATACATTTAATGTTTGGATCTCGGAAAGAAGGAACCGTGTAGAAAACTAGAAACTAGAAACCGAACATTCTTCAATTTTTAGAAGGTGACTTTACAGGCTGCTGGGCTATGGTATTCGGTTCTATCAGGATATTTTTAAGCCAAACATCTGAAATAAAGGGAACCGTATTCAGTGGAAAAAGAATCTACATAGTGGCTTTATTATTGAAAATTCTAATATTAATAGAATTTTGCTGTTGTCTTGTATTCGAGTTTTTGTCTTTTTGATATTAAAACCTCAATCAGCCAGTACATTAATTATTTATAAAAATTATATATTAAAATAAATAAATTAACATATATATATATTTATATTTATATATAAATATATAACTAATTTAGTGGCTAATTTTTGTATATATAATATTTAAAAGAATGGTGCATGTTTATTTTTATGAGATTTTTAATATTTAAATAAGTTTTTTTTTTCGAATAAAAGAATGTATACTTGATTTTGATAAAAAGTAAATTTGTGCTAATATGATTTATGTTTGATAATTTTTATATCAAAATAAATTATAATAAAATAAATATTATTTGGATACACTATTCAAAATTATTTTTAAATAAAAATAATTAAAAGAATCATCAATTTAAATAATTTTTTTATGTTATCTTATCATTTTAATTTAGATATTTAAATAGATGTTATTAATTAATTTTATAATAAAATTAATATTTACTTACTTAAATAAAAATAACATAAAAATTAGCAAAATATATTTTCATATCAAAAGCATAA
>NC_029773.3:71174819-71185756 GCF_000817695.3 Arachis duranensis | reverse complement strand
ACTATCATAATTCATATTATACAAATTAAATTTCAATAATAAATATAGTATATAAGAATTAAAAACTAAAGAGTAGAATTGATAAAAAAATAAAATAAAAAGTAGAGTTGGTAAAAAAGAATAAATTAAAAATGTTTTCAAACATAAGAAAAAAAGCCTTCAAAAAATTTAAACGTGCTTTTTTTTTTCTCTAACGCTAAATCAAATACACTTAGTCATCTTTCTAAATGGTTGGCAATTTTCACTTTAATTATTTACTTTTAATTAAAAATAATATTATTCATTCAATTTGTTTTAATTGACATTTTGAGTAGTAACGATGGAAAATTACTACTGTCATTAATTATTTAATATTTAAAATAATTACCTAAATCAATCCCCCAAAATTTTAAAAGCAGATATTTTAGTTTTTAAGAAAAATTAATACACAAATTAATCTCTAAAGTTTTACTCTGAACAACAAATTAATCCCCAATTCATTTTTCGGCGGAGTAATTACCCAGATCAATTCCAAGAATTTTAAAAACGGACATTTTAGTTTTCAAGAAAAATTAATATACAAATGAATCCCCAATATTTTTCTTCGTTAAACATAACAATTCTCTGTCCAAAAAAATAAAATAAAATTATTACTATTATTATTATTATTATTATTATTATTAATTGGTACTATATCTTTTGTATTTTTTAAACAAAAATAATAATAAATTTATTCATTAGATTCTTATATATATATAGTCACTCAATAATAATAATAATAATAATAATAATAATAATAATAATCAATAAAATTATTAGAGATTATTTTACAAGAAATTTAAAATAATAATACTGTACCATAATTTCTTGTAATTTTTGACAAAAATAATGATAACTTTATTCATTAAATTTTTATATATAGTCACTCAATAATAATAATAATCAATAAAATTATTAGAGATTATTCTACAAAAAATTCAAGGTTAAAATATATTTAATATAATAAAAAATGTCCTATTTTAAAAAATATGTTTGCATTAAAAAAATATGTATTATTTTGAAATTTAAATTAAAATATTTTCTTTTAATACAAACATGATTTTTAAAATAGGACATCTTTTGATTATATTAAATACAAAAATATCAAATAATTTCAACTTTAAATTTCTTGAAAAATAATCTCTAATAATTTTATTGAATATTATTATTATTATTTAGTAACTATTATCTTATTACCTGTTTTTAACGAAAAGAGTGTATTAATATGTTAGTGTCATCGTCGAGATGCACAAAGCTATGTTAATAATAATAGAAGTTGACATATAGTAAAAGTAAAATAGAAGGGGGACTGTTATGTCTAACAGAGAAAAACGTTGGGAATTGATCTGTGTATTATTTTTTTTTTTGGAGACTAAAATGTCCGTTTTTAAAATCCTTGGGGATTGATCTGGGTAATTACTCAATGGAGAAATAAACTGGGGACTGATTTGTCTGCCGAAGTAAAACTTTGGGGATTGATTTTTGTTTTAATTTTTCTTAGGAACTAAAATGTCAACTTTTAAAATCTTTGGGGACTGATTTGAGTAAATACTCTAATATTTATAAATAATAAATAAATGTTACACCATTAAATAACTTTTTGGGATCCGAATCCTCTAAAATTGTATTATCATTTTAGAGAAAAAAGTACATCATTAATCACCATTGAATTAAGATAGTTTGACTCATAGATAATAAATGTTACAAATTCAAATGTGATTAAAGCATTATTTTACTACTTTATTAACATTATCACTTTAGAGAATTTTTTTCAACTTTTTGTTTATGAAACTTTCAAAAAACTAATGGCTATATTAGAAATTTTTATGTTATAGGTTATTTCTCAAAAATTTTATGTCATCGTAAAATCGTTTGCTAATTATAATATATTTCATATATTTAAAACTCAATGTAATATATTTTTTCAAAATATATATAAACAAAAGTTATTTAGTTATTATTGATGTTGATTTTGCATAAATTATTTTAGATATGAAAAAAAAGTGGTATTTCTGTTGAATATTGGTATTTAAGATATTTTGTAAAAATGTGGATGTTCATAAAAATACTGGCACAACACGCACCATGCATGTTATCTTATCAAAGATTCACAGAATTTTGAGACAACTTTAACAGAGATTACCAACAGAAATTTGTCACGTATTATCTCCCAGCGCAATATACACCATGCGTGTTACTTTAGCAGGAATTTCTCACAAAATTTTGAGACAATTTTATCAGAATTTTCAGCAAAGATTCACCACGTGGTAGCTCCCAGTGCACATGCACCCTGTGTGTTACTTTAGCAGGAATTTTTCACGGAGTTTCGAGGCAATTTTATTTGAGATTCCAACAAAAATTCGCCATGTGGCAACACTAGAACAACACGTAGGGTGTGTGTTACCTTTATCAGAGATTCCCCGCATGTTTTTGAGGCACCTTTATCAGTGTTTCCAAGGACAGGAACGCCACATAGCAGCATCAGGGCAACACGCAGGATTCGTATTGATCACTTTTGATCAGTGTCTTTATGCAGGCAACAAAGTTTGCTCTGGAAAGTGCCTTTATTAATGGCAGCGAGGCTATAAAATAGGTGGTGGGATGAGGCAGAGTCTTCATTTTTCATTTTGGTGTTTAGTTTAGTAACATATGCAGAGAGATTTTAGGGTTTAGTAGTATAATAATACACTATTTGAGGGAAGCACGTAACTCTTCCATTCAATAACAGAGAAAACACGTGATTACATTATGAAACCATCTTTCTGAATACTTCATTGAATATCAATGGACGAAACAAAAAGCCTCTCATTTTTTTAAAAAAATACTGCAAATTGCAAACAGGTGTCTTTAGCAGCGAATCTATCTATCTGTCTCTTAATATATAATAGGAGAGCAATAAATGGTTATATTCTTAACAAGTGTCTCAGCTGATTTCACGACAAGTGTCATTTTTCTCCAGTTGACAAGTGAATCTAAAACAAGACAAAAAAGAAAATTGGATACCTAGAACATTATTCAATGTACAATAATAAAAGTTATTTGACGACCTAAAATTTAAATTTGAAGCACATATTAATAACCATCTCACTTTGAACCCAAACCCCATATCACTTTTATATTTCAAGGTTTACCTTTTGTTAGTTTGTGAAAGATAATTTGAAGTAGTTTTTCCATCTTTTAGCGGAGCTGTTCTATTTTCAATCACAACACCAAGAAGTATGTCTGAAAATTTTGATTTTGTTAGATGTGTATCCAAGGAAACTTGACTGGACATTTCAAATTTATACAATGAGGGTCTGGGAAGTCAAGGAGTGTGGAACTATTAAGATGATCCTCCAAGATATTAAGGCAAGTATTCCAAGTTTTCCTTTCTACAATTTTGTATAAGTTGTATTTCATTTTTCCCATATCAAACTAATACAAATTATATTTGTCATATGTCTTCTAGGGAGGAAGGATTCACGCTTTTGACCCAGAATCCTTGGCTAGTAGATGGAAGTAGGGGTGGCAAACGGGTCTAAACCCGTCGGGTCGGCCAGCGTAACCCGCCAAAAAAGACGGGCTGGGCTGGAAAATTGGGACCGCCAAATAGCAAAAGCCCGTCTAACTCGCACCGCTTAAACTGCGGGTTTTGGCGGGCTTTGGCGGGACGGGGTGGGCTTTCCCGCCGGACTTAGTATTTTTTTTTTGTAAGGGATATTTTTATAATTTTTTTGCAAAAACCCAACTTACAAGAGAATAAAGATGAAAATTGAGTATTTTGGATTATGTTTATTTTGTTTTAGAGACAATATTTATAATTATGTTTTGGATTATGTTTATTTTGCTTTAGGAACAATATTTATAATTATGTTTATAATGATGTTTATTAGATATTTATAATTACAAAAACTTTAATATTTGTGAATATAAAAATTATAATTTGTTTATACTTTTAGAAATTATAATAGTTAAAAGTAAAAAATAGAAGAGATTTTTTATGCCTTTATATATTATTTAATACTACCGTTAGGCAAGGCAGGCTGGAATTCTAGGACCGCCTCACTAGGCGGGACGGGACGGGCCAGCCTGCCAAAGGACGGGCTTCTGGCGGGATGGGACGGGTTTTCCCGTTTGCCACCCCTAGATAGAAGCCTATCATCATAAAGTTTTAGATGCACAACATGAGCTATTTCATAGTAAGTGTCAATAAAACAATGTCAAGTAGAACTACTGTTAAGTGGATTCATCAGACAAGGGCAACACATTTAGTGAATCCAACATATCCTCTTGAAGCATTTTGTTTTAGAACTATTCCTCAATTATTGAACGAGGCTGAGAAAGTTGAAGACTTAGAACTATTTGGTGAGCTCATTTAACATGATAGTGTATGTCATTTTATATTAAACTAGATAGTCATGTTTAATGTGCAACACACATGTTAAACCTTCATTGTAGATTTGATTGTTGAGGTGGTTGAAAAAGATGATCCAAAAGAAGTGATTACAAGCAAGGAAAAGGAAACTAAATGATTGGTTGTAATTTTGAAAGATTAAGAGTATGTCCTATGCGTAGATATTCTTTATTTAAAGATACTTATGTGGAACAGTTACAAATTTAGATGCTTACTAAAATAACATTTTACTGCAGGAGCAACAAGATTGGGTGTACATTGTTTGGAGATATGGTCGACCAACTGCTTTTACAGCTTGAGGATGGTAGGGTGGAGTGATGCGGTATTTATAACCCACACTTACTAACCGGCAAGTGCAGCGGGTCGTACCAAGTAATACCTTACGTGAGTAAGGGTCGATCCCATGAGGATTGATGGATCAAGCAACAATGATTGATTGATTGGATTAGTTAGGCAAGAAAAACTTGGTTTTGAGATGTTGAAAAGGTTTAAGTTAGAACTTAGAATATCAAAAGGATAGACAAATAAATAAGTTGGGAATAAAATGTTGAGAAAGCAGTTAAGGTTTCAGAGTTATCTATTTTCCAGATTTATTTTTTATCACTAACTAATTTAATTATGCAAGATATAATTTCATGGCAAACTATATGTGACTAGGCCCTAATTCCTTAGACATTCCTAGTCTCCTCTAAAATTCATTAATTGTCAATTCCTTGGTCAATTAATTCCAATTAGAGGGTGATGATCAATTTCTAGTTTATATGCCAAAAGAATTCTAATTATCCAATAATAAAGGGATTATATGTCACGTATCCCGTTAAATACAAACAATTAGAAATTCAGTATAATATGTTTTCAAGCTGTTGTTCAAGTAAAGAGCTTTTCCAAGTTTTACAAGAACTCAATTAGAACATGGGTCATACTTCCGTTCCACCCATATTCATAAAGTAAAGAGCGAAAACAATTATTGAAATATAAATCTAGACATGAATTAAATTAGAAAGATCAAACGAATAAATCCATACAAATAGACAGAGCTTCTAACCTTAACAATGAATGATTAGTTGCTCATGGTTCAGAGAAGAAAAATAAGGGTTCTCTATGGTCCTGTCTAAATGTACAGAGTTTCTATTTATTACTAATCCTAATAGGTTTAAAATAAAAAATTAAAAATAATATCTTTTCATTGAATTTAAATTCGAATTAATTAATAGATCTTCAGTTGATGGGTGGGGACCACTTGATTTGTCCATTCTGCAGCTTCTAATCTGTGTTTTCTGGGCTGGAAAGTGGGTCAAAACAGCCCAAAATTCGTAACCAGCGTTTTCTGAATTATTTCAGATCGTGCACGTGATGCGTCCGCGTCGTCCACGCGCTCGCGTCATTTATGCAGATTCCAGTCCACGCGTTCGCGTCAGGCACGCGATCGCGTCATTACGATTTTTCCATTTCGCGTGGTCGCGTGAGCCATGTGTCCGCGTCGGTCTTCGCTGGTCATCTCTTTGGTTTCTTCTTTTTCTCTGCAGAAACTTCATCAAATCCCTCCGAATTCTACCTAAAATAAATAAAATTGCACAAAACTCAAAATAACATCCATAGTGGCTAAAATATAATTAATTCTAAATTAAACTCAACAATTTAGATGCAAATTCACTAGGAAAAGATAGATAAGATGCTCATGCATCACAACACCAAACTTAAACTGTTGCTTATCCTCAAGCAACCAAAACTAATATAGGCTTAGGATGTGAATTTGCATGAGAATGAGAGTTCGATTAAGCTCGTGTCTCTTCTTATAGTGGGGTTTACAACTGCAATCCTGAATAGGGTTAGCATCTCACTTTCTTTTGAATCAGAAGAATGTCACTGTCATCTGGAATTAGAATCTGGATAATATTATGAATTCTCTGATCTTTTATAATTCAGTTTAAGCCTTTAACACAGCAAAATTTACTTTAATTTATTTTTCCTTGGTGCTTTGCACCTTGAGTCTAGCCGTGACTTTAAATGTTTTGTCTCAAGGATTACTTGACACAGAAACACCACAAGCACTTAACTGGGGAACTCTCTTTGAGTTCTGATTTTTCTTTCAGTTACTCCCAGACAGTGGTGCTCAAAGCCTTTGGCATACTCTGTTAAATGTAATTAATCTCGACTCTAGGTGTTCTATCTCAAGGATTACTTGACACAATCACACCACAAGCATATGACTAGGGAAACAACTCTTTGAGCTTTTAATAATGTCTGACCTTCCTAGTCATTGATGCTCAGAGCCTTGGACCTTGCTTTTATTTTATTTTAATTTTTTTCGCTATTTCTTTTGCTTCAAGGATTAAATTTTTATTTATTTCAGAGAAGGCATAATAATTCTCTAAATTCCTGTTCCTTATACATCAACATCCCTTGATTCAAATTCAAATATACACTGTTCATATCATGCATTCAAAAATCACAGAAAATACCACCACATTTAAGTAAATAAGACTATTCTTAAAATTAAACTCAATTTCTCATGCAATACCTCACTTTTTTTCTTTTCTTTTTAGATTCAAGTTCAGTGAGTGGTACATGAAACATCTTTTCAGCATTAAAGTATTTAAGGAAAAACTAAACTAGACCTATGATTCTCACTAATAAAGGATCATGCAACGAACAAAGCAAAATAGCAGAAAACCAGAACATAACATAGAAAAAGAGGGAGGAATAAAAATGAAAGGAACTCAACCACCTTAGTTATCCTAGCGGTTGCTTTATTCTTCAGGTTGTGCTCCTCAGTGAAGATGATTCGCCCCCCTTTTGGTGCCATGGGAATAAACGGAAAATTTCTAAGCAAAGCGTCAACACCAAACTTTAAAGTTTTGCTTGTCCTCAAGCAAAGAAGAACTGAAAACAGAAACAGATAAATTATTATGAAGAAAGAAAAATAAAAGGATAAAAGAATAAGGGAGAATTAGGATTGGGAGAGAGAGAGAAAACTGGGCGGCGCAAGCGATGCGGCCGCGTGGGGCACGCATTCGCGTGATTGCGCTTTAATTCAGTTGATGCGGTCGCGTCGGTCACGCGATCGCGTGACCCATGTTATGCTTCTGGTGTGAGTGCAGCCTCGCGCCTGCATAACTCTCTGTTCAAATTTATATATTTGCCAAATTTGGGGTGACGCGATCGCGTGGGACATGCGATCGCGTGAGTGGCTTCAGAAGGGAATGACGCGGACACGTCGGCGATGCGTTCGCGTGATAGGGATTATGCGTCTAGCACCAAGCCAGCACCACTCCAGCACAATATTTGGTTGTGCACCCTTTTTACGTCAAAAAATTAGGGCACGCGGACGCGTCGGCGATGCGGTCGCGTGGGGCGATTTGTGCCACTGGCACGCCTCCAGCCACGCTCCAGCGTGACTCTCTATTTGTTTTTATTTTCTCCCCTCTCCTTGCGACGCGGACGCGTCGCTGATACGGTCGCGTCGCGTGGCATTTTTTTTATAGCTTGAGGTGTTCGGTTCCTGGGAGAACATAGCTGTATGATCAGAAAATTAGTAAGAACTCAATAAAAATAAAATAAGAAAATTACTACTATGAAAAATAAAAATAGCTAAGGATACAAAATTATCGGGTTGCCTCCCGACAAGCGATTCTTTATCGTCACTAGCTTGACGGTCAGCTCCTCTAAGAAAGAGGATCATAGGGGCTCAGCTCTTCATCCCTTACTTTGAACTTCTTTCCTGTGTCTCCATAACGTAGCTCAATATGTTCCAGAGAGAGGATTCTGATTACTGTATAAACCTATGCTGGATTGCTGGTCAATACTACCTTCATTCCTGGGGAGAAACCTTCAGTGGGGATCTTTTTGTTTCTCCATCCTCTTAGTACTTTCTTCTTTTTGGGAACCTCTTCCTTGGTAGATGATGCATTCCCAACACCAAACTTAGGTTTGATGTCAGGAGGAATTTTATTGATTGTTACCAAGGGAGGTTTGAGTTGCAGATTCTGCTGTGTATCATCAGGCGGTTTTTGAAGGTTTGGATCAATAAGCTCAGCCTGCATGCACCTCTCTTCTTCACCTGTTGGATGTATATCTTTGAAGACATGAAAGATCAGTTGCTTATTATGCACTCTAAGCACTAATTCACCCACTTCTACATCAATAAGAGCTCTTCCAGTGGCTAGAAATGGTCTTCCTAGAATTATAGAGGCATTCTCATCTTCTCCTGCATCAAGAATCACAAAGTCTGCTGGGAGGAAGAACTTACCCACTTTGACTAAGATATTCTTCACTAATCCATATGCAGGCTTCATAGATTTATCTGCCATCTGCAATGCTATCTTTGTGGGTTGTGTCTCTTGTATTTGCAGTTTCTTCAACACAGATAGGGGCATTAGATTTATGCTTGCCCCCAAATCACATAGGGCTTTCTCAAAGGTTGTGCTCCCAATGGTGCATGAAATTTGAAAGCTCCCTGGATCTGGCATCTTCCTTGGCAAGTTATTCTGAATGACAGCACTACATTCCTTAGTCATGACTACTGTCTCATCTCCCTTTAAACGCTTTTTCTTTGACAACAGCTCCTTCATGAATTTGGCATAGATAGGCATTTGCTCCAAAACCTCAGCAAAAGGAATATTGATTTGTAACTTTCTGAAGATTTCCAAGAACTTTGAAAACTGCTTGTCCTTGGTCTCTTTTTGAAGTCTCTGAAGATATGGCATCTTAGGCTTGTACTCAGGAGCCTTTGGCAGTGTAGGATAAGTGTCAAGAGAGTTTGGGAATGGATTGTCCGCACGCTTTGGAGGGGCGTGCTCAACTTCTTCCTTCTTCTCCTCTGGAGCATCCTTTTCAACTAGCTATTCATTGACCTTGGTCTTAGAACCAGCTACTTTACCACTCCTTAATTGAATAGCCTTGCAATCTTCTCTTGGGTTCACCACTGTATCACCTTGAAATGTGCTTGCGGACCTCTCAAGTATTTGTTTGCTCAGTTGGCCCAATAGCACCTCTAAATTTCTAATGGAGGCTCTGGTTTCCTGCATAACTTGTACTTCCGTACTTGCCACTTTTCCACTTATCACGGAGATAGCCTTGCATTCCTCTCTTGGATTTGGATTGTGTTACTAGGAAGGCTATTAGTGGTCCTCTGATCAATTTCATTAACTCTGGTGGCTATTTGACCCATTTGAATCTCTAGGTTCTTGATGGATGCTCTGGTTTCCTATCTAAAACCTGTCAATATTGCTTCCAGATCATTGTTCTATTGGAAACCGCCCTGAGAATTATTGTTGAAGTTTTGAGGTCTCTGAGGTTGATCCGTCCATCCAAAATTTGGGTGATTCCTCCATCCCTGGTTGTATGTCTTAGAATATGGATCATTGTTGGGATTCCTAGGACCACTCCCCATGTAATTCACCTGTTCAAAAGAGGGTTAAGCATAATCATAATTATCATTTTGTATAAAGTTACCTGCCCTGTCATAGGAGACTTCCTGTGGTGGATTTTGGGTGTTGATAGCTGAGACTTGCATGCCACCCATCTGTTGAGTAAGTAGATTTATTTGCTGAGACATCAGCTTGTTCTGAGCAAGAAGAGCATTAATAGCATCTACTTCCAACATGCCTCTCTTCTGAGGGGTTTCAAAGTTCACAGAATTTCTGTTAGAGGAGTATAAATATTGGTTGCTTGCAACCAATTCAATCAGCTCAATAGTCTCCTCCGGTGTCTTCTTCTTGTGCAATAAACCTCCTGCAGAATTGTCTAAGCACATTTTGGACATTTCACCCAAGCCTTCATAAAATATGTCTATTTGTGTCCATTTGGAGAACATGTCTGGATGGAATTGCCTAGTCAGTAGCTTGTATCTCTCCCAAGCTTCATACAGAGTTTCACCATCCTTCTGTCTGAAGGTCTGAACCTCCATCCTAAGCTTAGTCAGCTTCTTTGGTGGAAAAAATTTTGTGAGAAACTCAGTAACCACCTTGTTCTAAGTATCCAAACTGTCCTTTGGTTGAGAATCTAGCCATAGTTTTGCTCCATCCCTTAGAGCAAACGGGAAGAGCATGAGTTTGTACACCTATGGGTTTACTCCATTTGTTTTCACGGTGTCACAAATTTGCAGAAAAATAGAAATAAACTGATTTGGATCTTCGTGGGGAAGACCATGATACTGACAGTTTTGTTGCACCAGGGTGACCAGTTGAGGCTTCAACTCAAAGTTGTTCGCAGCAATAGGGGGCACCACAATGCTTTTTCCATAAAGATCCGCAGTAGGGGTAGAATAAGAACCAAGCACTCTCCTTTGTTGATCATCCCCATTCGGATTTGCCATATTGACATTAGCATTATTATTGGGATCCATAGTAGATTCTATAGCCTTGTAAAGCCTTGCTTGTTGTAAACGCCGCCTGAAAGTCCTTTCAGGTTCAGGATCAAAGTCTAAGAGATGTTCTTTGTCTCTGTTCCTGCGCAGAAACAACCAGAAAACAAGAAAAAATGGGAATCTCTACGTCAGAGTGCAGAGAATTCCCAGTGAGGTAAC
>NC_029773.3:71150068-71174210 GCF_000817695.3 Arachis duranensis | reverse complement strand
TTCATTAATTGCCAATTCCTTGGTCAATTAATTCCAATTAGAGGGTGATGATCAATTTATAGTTTATATGCCAAAAGAATTCTAATTATCCAAAAATAAGGGGATTATATGTCATGTATCCTGTTAAATACAAACAATTAAAATTCAGTATAATATGTTTTCAAGCTGTTGTTCAAGTAAAGAGCTTTTCCAAGTTTTACAAGAACTCAATTAGAACATGGGTCATACTTCCGTTCCACCCATATTCATAAAGTAAAGAGCGAAAATAATTATTGAAATATAAATCTAGACATGAATTAAATTAGAAAGATTAAACGAATAAATCCATACAAATAGACAGAGCTCCTAACCTTAACAATGAAGGATTAGTTGCTCATGGTTCAGAGAAGAAAAATAAGGGTTTTCGTAACAATATGGTCCTGTCTAAATGTACAGAGTTTCTATTTATTACTAATCCTAATAGGTTTAAAATCAAAAATTAAAAATAATATCTTTTCCTAAAAGATAAGATTTGAATTTAAATTCGAATTAATTAATAGATCTTCAATTGATGGGTGGGGACCACTTGATTTGTCCATCTACAGCTTTTAATCTGTGTTTTCTGGGCTGAAAAGTGGGTCAAAACAGCCCAAAATTCGTAACCAGCGTTTTCTGAATTATTGCAGATCGTGCATGTGATGCGTCCGCGTCGTCCACGCGCTCGCGTCAGTTGTGCAGATTTCAATCCACGCGTTCGCGTCAGGCACGCGATCGCGTCATTGCGATTTTTCAATTCCGCGCGGTCGCGTGAGCCATGCGTCCGCGTCGGTCTTCGCTGGTCATCTCTTTGGTTTCTTCTTTTTCTCTGCAGAAACTTCATCAAATCCCTCCGAATGCTACCTAAAATAAATAAAATTGCACAAAACTCAAAATAGTATTCATAGTGGCTAAAATATAATTAATTCTAAATTAAACTCAACAATTTAGATGCAAATTCACTAGAAAAAGATAGATAAGATTCTCACGCATCATGGAGCACCTTATTCTAGTGTTACAATACTTCAAGTTAAACAGGTGAAATGGCAAGACAACGGTTCAGAGCTACTTTTATATATCCAAGATGCACACTGATTCAACGCTAAAAAGAAATAGCTGGGTTTAGAAGCAGGTAGAGTGGTTTATATCACTTATAAGACATACAAGCATATGAAGAAGTAGCCATCTATGTATTTTATGATTGACTTTTCGTGATTTTTTATATCATAGGTTGCTCACTGGTGCTCCTGCTTCTTCAAGTAGGATAAGCCATGTTTTATCCCAAGGGAATATTTCGGCAGCAGAAGAACTGAAGCAAGGAACCATTAGTGTGAAAACCCTAAGGGAGGCACTGGGTGCAACAAAGGTGACTAGATTGTGATATTTACTATCTCTTAAAGTATCTTCAAATTGTAAAATCTAGTTAAATTATAATTAATAATTTAATTATGAGAAAAAAGATTGAGATATTAAAATATATAATTTGGGGAGATAAAATATTTAGAATGCGAATTAAAACACTAATCTTAAAGGTTTTTCCCCAAAATTAGGACAAACGTGGCAAAAATCAGACTTGGGTAACACTTGGGCCCAAGGCCCGCATATAAAACCCTCTTCCACACTTAGCATTCACCGCACACCCCATTCATTATCACATCTTCAGCACCAAAGAAGATAGGAGAAGAGGAACCCTAGAAGCACTATTTACCATCTCTTTCAATTGCTCATAACTTCCAATCCAGAGCTCCGATTGACAAGTCGTTTGTGGCCATGCATTCATCTTAGATCTCTCTTCAATTCTATCTAGGTATTATAGTAAGTAAATATAAAACCCCTGCCCAGTTTTCTATGCTCTTTAATTTTGTATTTTTGAGATATTTGGTGTTGAGATATTGTGATTTTGGTTCTTTAGGGGTACGCTAGCATAAATTTCAAGTGAGTTCTATTCTAATTTCAAGTGAATTAAGGTAAAAAATCATTTCATTATCCATAATTTTAAGTAAAATCCTAGCTTTTAATGTAAATTAAATTATTGTAACTAGATTAAATGAAGAATGATGATTTGCTTGGGTTGAGTTGTGTTGCGATTTTGTGGTTTTATTTAGTTGTGGAGCATTTATAGAGGCTTGATTGATGTTGGGTGAAGCTTGGAATTGCCGGAAGAAGAAAGGATTCAAGAGTGTAGATTGCCGTCAACAAAGGTACGAATTTTAGTTTCGTGTAGACATTATGTAAAGTTATGTGAATACCTAGGTTAATTGCCCTAGGATAGGATTAAGTAGAATGATGTATGTTAATAATGGGTACTAATTTGATCTTGCTTTGGAACCTCCACCGGGCAAGGATGGAGGTTTTATCCCGCTCACGAGTTTGGCAAGTTGAGGATGAATGATTCCGTCTCTCGTCGTAGTATGGATATGGGAAAGGTGGAAAGACACTCTCCTTCGTATTATTTTTCTCCCACATCTTTCTCTGGTTGCAAGGTGAAAAAGTACACTTCTTCGTAATACCTCCAGGAGAAGGTGGAAAGACACTCTCCTTCATTGATGTTTCTCCTGGGGATGCGCAACCTAGAGACCATATCCGGGTTATCTACCGGATGTGTCGAGTTTTAGCAGTTTAACTTACACATGAGCTTATAGTCAGTAGGACAGGCATGCATCATTTGCATTTGTGTGTATTGTTTGAGTGTGCATCTTGTATTTTGATTTGCCTTGTTGGATAATTATATCTATATGCTATTTGAGCTACTTGCTTTATCTATTCTTTCTATTTGTATATTCTTTGTATTGTTTTTCATGTGTTTGAACAATTGAAAGATCCTTTATGCTAGCGGTGGTGATGTTGAGGGTTGTTATGTGTTGATAAGAATTGATGATGGGAATGTGTTTGCTGTGGTTTACTTATATGTTGGGTCCGATGCTATGAGTCGCTTATATGTTAGGTCGGAGGTTATGGTGTGATTATGATTTAGGCCGGAGGCCATAATTAGCTAAATTATGGATTGTGATATTGAGAGGACTACTAATGGCTTGTATTTGATTGTTTTGCCTGGGATGGAGGCCATAATTGATCATATGTTGGGTTGGATGCCGTGGTTTGATTTTAGCTTGGCCGGAGGCCATGATAATTTAAATTATGACTACTCTAGTCTACTAAACTTGAACTATTGTATACTATATTGCTAGAATTGGTCAATTGTTATATTGGGAAAAAAGCCGAATTGTGTTGCGAAGAGTTGAAAATCTGAAATTTTTTTATAGCTGAGACTAAGTCTGATTTTTCCCTGTTTGGATTTAGAAAGGACCCTAGGCTTGAATCTAGTGCATTTTGGAGTTTAGAAATGCCTAGTGAGCTCATATATTTTTACATAGTCTCTATTTATTACCTTACTGGAACCTTCGGGTTCTCACCCGTTGTTGAATTTTATTTTTCAGATGCAAGATGTGACACATCTCGCTAAGTGTGTTGGACTCTTGATGAAGCGAAGACTTTACTTTTGTGTTTAATTTGATCTATGTCATATTTTCTCCACTTTTGATATATGTATTTCTATATATCCTTTTTTCAGATAATTTTATGGAGAACCAGGTTGTACTTTGTATCTTTCTGGGTTGTATTATACTTTCTAGTCGACCTTGTCTTCGTAGGTCAAGACTAGTACTGTTATGTATTTCCTTTGAACTCTTATATATATTTCTTTCGTTTCCGTTTGTTGATGCTATATATCTTTGACGTTTCAAGTGAGATGTGCTTGTCATTTTGTTATTCTTTCTTTATAGGCTCCTAGTCCTAGCTATATTAGTATCCTTCAAATATATGTATGTATTTTGTTTTTAAGCATCATAATACCTCACTATCTCTGATTTACGAATATAGCGTAAGGCTTTGTGTGGTAGAGTGTTACACAAATAATAAGAATTAGGGATAGAGCAATAATTGATATCTTTTTTGGCCAAATCGGAAGGCCCCCGTTAGTAGATTTGTTATCTCTTAAAGTCTCTTCAAATAATGAGAAACAATAATAGAGCATTCATTAATATCTCTTTTGACAAAACAAGAAAGTCCCTATTGGATTGCTTCTTCTGTTGTTGTTAGGACCAATATAAATGTTTTTATCTAACTATTAATTGGATGAATATGAATTTTTTTTGCCTAACTAAGTAAATTAATTATTTCAATAACTATATATTAATCTTTTTATAAACAAACTATACATAAATACAATAAAGTAAATCAGATTAAGTACATGATCCACGTTTACACAGGCTATACACTAGGATTCTAATATAATTAAATGTTACTTAGTTAGTATTCGTTGAGGAGGATGCAATGGCTACTATTACTGACGCTTCTCCTACCGTCACCGTGGAAGGAGGCTACCACTGGTGTCAGCTGGAGCTGTGCGGCCATTGGATTTAAAAGGAGAGGGAGCTCGCAAAAGCTACTGGCAGAGCCACTATTGCTCAGCTCCGATCCATCATTGTCACACTTTGGTCTTCCTTATTTATCGGAGCTGGAACTTGCTACCAAACTGCACCACACTGCTGGAGCCATTGACATCCAACACTGTGTGCAGCTATCATCGCCTTCTATCATCATCGTTGTCTTCCTTGTTTAGCATTGTCACCTTTAAACCCCCTACCTCCACAATAACCACGGGATTTCAACTTTTAGTTTGGCACTCCGGATTTGATCTCTTTGGTCCCTTGAGACCAAATTATGAGTAAGCTTTACATTTATAATTCTTTGACTTTACATCTATAATTATTTTGACATACATCTATTATAATCTTTGAATTATACTTACTAAATTTGTCTTGAATGATTTTAATAGAATAGTTGAGTTGTTAGAGTTGGATAATTTGTTTTTGTGAATCTCACACTTTAAGACTTTACATTAAACTATATACATGTTTGATGAATTTTTACATTATTTTAGAATATTGAATTTTACATGAATATGTGATTTTGAAATATTGAAATATTTGTTGGAACTCATATACTTTAAAATTGTAAAATATGTTAGAATGATCTAGAATTGGAAGTATGATTCAAAAGGATTTTCGATGAAAAAGTATCAATTGATTTGATTTGATAACTTATATATTTGAAAGATAAAAAATTTATTGTATTTGAAATTATTTGTTTTGAATTAGTTTGGGAGGCTCGTATTAGAAAGTCGTAGTTAACAACGGTCACGACGTTAACTTAAATGCATCTTATAATGCCTTAAGTTTTTATATCAACATACTGTTATTTCGAAAATTTGTTTTTCGGTAATTAGTTTTACTTTGACGAGCCGGTTCTGGATGTCAAAAATAAAATAAATAATAATGTAATATTATTATTATGTTATTATTTTATTTTACATGCTATAATTAAAATATAATTTTGATAATAATATTATTATCGGGTTTGATATTTGCCGATATAAGTAAATATCGGTACTTTTTTATGAACTTAGAGTTGCTAATGCTTCATCATCTTATAATGATTATGTTACTAATGTCATTTATATTAGTAAATTATATATATATTTATTCCAATATGTATTATTACTTGTGTTTTAATACATTTAACTTACATAATTATCCATTTAAGATATTTATAAATGGAATCGCTGACTCGACAACTTTTTAACTTGACACCTAACCCCACCCTTGACACCTAATCATCTTTAATCACCATTAATCATCATTCTCTTCATGCATGGCTGAACCATTTGGAAAAAAAAGAAGAACAGAGAGAGAGAGCGTAAAACCTCCATGGTCAACCTCCTTTCAAGTTTGATTTCTTGAGATCCGTAGCTCCATTAAAAATCTAAATCGATTAAAGTGTTTGTATCTTCCTCCTCTTCATATTCACGTCACTTTTGTTCGGGAGAAATCAATGGTGTAGTTTTCCTCCCTCCATGCTGGTTTGGCCGAGTTGAAGCATTGGAAGGAATAGCTGATTTTTCGACATTTTCTTCTTTAATTTCTCTTTCAGAAGCCTTCTCTGGAGTTTTAGTTGTTACAATTTTTATACGGAGGTAATGTTTTGGTAATTTTGTAATAATTAAATATATTCTTGATGTCTGAAGTTGAATGAGTTTATGCTTGATTTTTGTCGAAATTTCAATGATTAATGAGCTTTATGGTTCAGTAACCAAGAACAGCCCCTTCATGATTTTTTCACCAATTCTTCATCTGAATGCTACCTATAATCAACAAATAGCCACAAAAACTCAAAGTAGCATTCAATGGGGGTATAATCCACTAAAATCCTCTAATATATCAACAGAATACCATATAAACTACATAGAAAAGATATTAATGATACTCACACATCACAACACCAAACTTAAGTGTTGCTTGTCCTCAAGCAATTGGAACACTAAAAAGTTTGGTTAGAAGTAGGAGTCCCGTTGAAGCTCATGCTTGTCCTATGAGTGGGGTTTAGCACATTGTGATCATGAATGCTTCCTTACCTTTCATTGTTCCTCGAAAACCTGGGAATGTCAACACCTTAAAGGATCTAGAACCCAGATGATGTTATGAAATCTCACTCCCATTAAGTCCTGATTGATCCTTGAATTCTGTTCTTTGAACTTAGAGAGAATTTTTCTGTTGACAACTTTAAATGCTCCGTCTTAAGGTGACTCTTGATAGTGAGCATTCGATCGGTAATCCCAAGCCAATTGGTCTAAGTTACCGGGTGATAAAGCACTCCGCAGATCTAGTTACTCAGGCCTCTCCTTGAAACAGTTGCACCTCAAGCAAATAGCTAAGACTTTTTATTCCAAACATCAATGCCCAGAGCCTCTTTGGACTGCTAAATGTCTTGTCTCAAGGTGGCTTGTGTAACGGGTTTTCAATCGACAATCTCGGGCCAGTTAGTCCAAGTTATCAAGAAATGAAGCACCCCTAGGATCTAATCACCCAAACCATCCTTGGATAATAGACACCACAGGCACATATTTGGTCTTAGCCATTGATGCTCAGAGCTTTACAACTTGGCTTTTCTTTTTTTTTTTTCAATCTTTTCATCATTCTTCTTCTCTCTTTTTCTCGTTTTTCTTTTCAACTCTTTTAGTTCAAGGATCAATCTCTTACTTATTCTTGGAGGTTTCATAATATTTTTCTAAATTCTTGTTCCTCAAGAGTCAACATTCCTCTTGTTCAAGGAAATTCACACATTATTCTCTTGTTGTAATCATAATCAAAAGTATATATACCACCACATGCAATGTAACAAGATAATTATAAAATAAACTCAACTTCTAACATTAAACACCACTTTTTCTCTCTCTTTTTCTTGAATACTTCTTGAGGAGGATACATGAGACACCATTGAAATAAAAATGTAGAACTCAAAACTAACTGGAAACTAAGAAAAAACATAAATCTAAGGATCATGCACTAAACAATAAATACCAGGAAACAGAAAATAAGAAATTAACATAAGCAATATAGAAAGGGAAATAGGAATGAAAGAAACTCAACCACCTCAGTCATCATGGTGGCCATCTCCCTCCTTAGGCTACGGTCCATATGGTCCTCTCAGAGGTTCTATATCTTGCCTTACTTGGCGAAGCTCATGGTGCTGACTCTCTTGTTCTACCACAATCTGATGGAGGAAGACGTCATGGCTATCTTGGGTCACCCTCATATGCTCAAGAGAGGATGTCAACTGCTGTCATACTCTTGAGGTGGAAAGTAGTACCCTTGAGGCATGAGAGATCGTGGAAGAGCTTGCTATGTTTCTTCTTTGGCTTGTCCCCTTGGAACCCTTGCATATTCTCTTGCATGCTCCATAGTCTTTGTAGAAATCATCCACTCAATGAGAATGGGGAAATCATTATCCTAGTTGACCCCTGCGGTCTCACAAAGCCGGTAAATAAGATGGGGGAAGGCTAACTTCGCCTGCGTGGAGGAGTTGAAAGCAATGCGATATATTTGTTGTGGAATGATTGCACCTACATCTACCTCATACCCGGTCATGATCCAATGGATCATGATAGCTCTATCCATAGTGCACTCAGAGTAGTTGCTAGTCGGAAGGATGGATCGTTGGATGAATTCCAACCAACCTCTAGCAACCGACTTAAGGTCATGCCGCCCCAATTGGTTCGGCTGCCTGTCTACACTCATCCTCCACTGAGCTCCCAAAAAACCTGATCATATCTTTGTTCCTGGCTCATCGTATCCTCATACGTATCCAAACTATGATTTAAAGATTGCAATCGAAGAGCTGCCTTAACCATCATTGGATTGAAGTCCAAGACCTTCCCCCACACAAAAAGTTTGAAAGTTCTTCTCATTCACCCGATGAACAAGATCCTTGTATTTGATGCAGATATTACAGTAAAATTTTTGGACCTTCAGCTGGCCCACATCGGTATGCGGATTGCTCAACAGTTTTCAAACTCTTTTTCTATTTGTTACCGAATCTTCGGATTTTCATCCGGCTTGAAGTCGAACTTCACTTCTGGGATCACCTTCTTCTTACTTATGATCTGAAAAAAGTGCTCCTCATATAACTTGGAGGAGAACCTATTTGAGTCAAAATTTCTGGTTTGAGGTGCCTTGCCCTTTCTCTTCCTTGAGGATGACTCTCCTTCCTTTAGTGCCATTGAAAAAATATAGAAAATGAGCGTTGTGAATACCAAACTTAAAAGGTTGCTCGTCTTCGAGCAAAATAAAAGAGAACAAAGGGGGGAAGAGAGGCTCGGTTGGGACTAAGAAAGAAAGGGGTGGCATTTGAAGAAGAAGAAGATCTAACGGAGTTTGGGATGGTGGAAGTGTAATGAATATGGTTGGAAGAGAAGAAGAAGAATTAAGTAGTAAGAAGGGGAGAGGGAGGGATGGTGGGTTTAGGGGTTGGGTAAGGAAAGAAGAACAGAAATAAACATATGAAGAAGGAAGTGATGTTGTAGTGTAGAGATTGTGGTTTGGGGAAGGGGTACTTATAGTAGGGGAAAGTAGAAGGGAATTAAAGGTGGAGTAATGAGGGTAAGGGTTATGTGGGCATGGGGAATGGGAGAAGAAAAAGGGATTGATGGGGGTTGGGGAATTAAAAAGTGGAGTGAATCATGAGGAGAAGGGGAGAGAGTCCGGGGATTTGGTGCAGATTTGAATTCAAAATAAGGAGGGGGCTGGGTGCAGCGCACTCGGTACTAAACGCCGGGTAGGTGGCGTTTAGCGCCACCTTTCACGAAGCCAATCCACTCATTTACGTGCTCTCGGCACTAAACGTTGAGCCTCTGGCGTTTAGCGCCACTTTACTTTTTTTTTTTAATTGCATCGACCCCGGCGCTAAACGCCCAGGGCCGTGGTGGCGGAATTTCAATGTTCACAACTAAACCGGCAAGTGCAACGGATCGTACCAAGTAATACCTCAGGTGAGTGAGGGTCGATCCCACGAGGATTGATGAACTGAGCAACAATAGTCGAATGACTCACTTAGTTAGGCAAGCAGAAAATGATGTTTTAAGGTTCAAAAGCATTAAATAGTACTTCAGAGAGTAAGAAAGCAAACAATAGAATTAGTGTAAAATGTATGTGAGAAAACAGTCTAGGTTTCGAAGTTATTTATTCTTTCGGATTAAGTTTTATTACCAACTATTTTAATCATGCAAGATTCATTTAATGGCAAACTGTAATTGACTAAACCCTAATTTCTTAGTGATTTAGTTTCCTCTAACTTGATCAACCGCCAATTCCTTGGTCACTTAATATAGATTAGAGTGTTAGGTTCAATTCTAGTTTATTAGCCACAAAAACCTTAATTACCAAGATATAAGAGGATTATATGTCAGGTATCCCATTAAGTCCAAGCAATTAGCAGTTTAGGAGAAATTTACTTTCAAGCTAGTATTCAAGTGAGATAACTTTTCCAAGAATCAACAAGAATTCATGTAGAATGAGAATTATTCTTCCGATATATTCAAATTCATGAGATGAAGAACGAAAGTAATCCTTGAAACTAAATCAATACATTAATTAAAATAGAGTAAAGTATCGTTTTTGTCCCCAACATTTGGGGTAAGTCCTATTTGTGTCTCTAACATTTAAATCGTCCTATTTGTATCCCTAAAATAGGACGATTTAAACGTTAGGGACACAAATAGGATTTACCCCGAACGTTGGGAATAAAAATGATACTTTACTCATTAAAATAGAATGATGATAGTGGAGTTAAGTCTCAATTTGGTCCCTGAAGTTGCACTCAAGCCTCAAAGTGGTCCTTGAATTTTAAAGTTACTCAACTTGATCCCCGAAATTGTTCTCTGGACTCAAGTTGGTCCTTGAGCCAATTTTGGTCAATAAAAGTGACCGAAAAACTGACATGGACACACTGTTGACATGCTAGCACCATAATAGTTAGCTGACGTGGTAGATGTAACTTTTTTTATCAATTTAGTCCCTTGAACCCTTTTACAAACTCTAATCCTAAAATTTGTTGTAATACTTTCTTATAAGGAAAAACATGCATCCTCCTTGCCCAATAATCCCAGCATTACTTTAATTTATTTTACTACTTTATTAATTCTTTTTTCTAAAATTAAAAAAGTAAAAAATCATCAATTGTTTTATCAATCCAATGTCTTGTTCTTTTATTGTTTTCTTCCCAAACTGGTATATAAAACAAGAACCTTAGATCTTTTTCTTCATCATAACATAAAAGCATACACAATTATTGTAGTAGCAATGGTGGTTACAAAATCATCGCACACACAAAAAAAACACAACATAAATTTATCTCAACTTAGTGTATATTCAACTTTTTGTTTTTTGGTTCCAATTAATAAAAATGGATTTTGATCCTCCTTCTTCCTTCCAACAACAAAACACTACTATTCACTACTATTCTTCATCAAATCCCTCTTTTTCTTATTCTTATTTTCTAGTCAACATCTAAATTATTATGTTTTAGTCAATCTCAATTCTCATCTTAGCTAGTAGTAGTTGTAAAGTGTGTTCTACCTTACAGTGGCAACTGAGTTAACTGTTAGACCCAGTAGCGGTATCAAACAAATCCAAACCAGAGCCCTAAATTCAATTCCACAACCAACTTTGGAAACATGGCTTCCATCCCTCTACTCCTTCGCTCCTCTTCCTCAAACACCAACCCCAAACCTTAACCCAAACTCACCAGCGACAATTCTTCCCTCTCCTAACCCTTAAAACGAAAAGAATACCCTAAAAGATCACCGTATCAACTCGAACAACAATATGCTCATACACGTCACCGCCATCAACAGAACGGTTAATCTCAATCGCTGCATATACACTCCCATTCTTCAACTCACTCTGGTACAAATGGTTCATCCTTTCCGCAAACTCCAACCTCGCCGTGCTCTTCGACCCAATCTTCCCTCTTTACTCCCTTGATCCCTTTTTACAAACTCGTTTTTTGTTAACATACAAAAATCCTTACTTTGCCACGCACCCACCGATTAGAAAAATCGCGTAAAACATGCCCAAATCCAGCTCTATCCTCTTCCAAGAAAACATTGTCGTCGTTGTTGAGCTTCAAACAGGCAAGATTGCGATGAGACCAAGAAGAGGAGAGAAGAGGTATGGCTGTGTGAAGCTCGGCTAGGAATTAGGAGGGAGAAGGAGAAGAAGGGCTAAATATATTACAAGAAATTTTAGGATTAGGGTTTTTAAAAGGAATCAAGGGACTAATTTGATAAAAAAAAGTTACATCTACCACATCAGCTAACTATTATGGTGCCAACATGTCAACGATGTGTCTATGTCAGTTTTCCAGTTATCTTTATTGACGGAAACTGGATCAAGGACCAACTTGAGTCCCGGAGAGCAATTTTGGGGACCAAATTGAGAAACTTTAAAATCGAAGGATCACTTTGAGGCTCGAGTGTAACTTCAGGGACTAAATTGAGACTTAACTCGATAATAGTGTTAACCCATAGAAAGAAACATAGCTCCTAACCTTAACCAAGAAGGTTTAGTGGCTCATGACTCAAAGAAAAAACTAGTGTTCAGAAAATGTGAAAGTGCGTAAGAGAGAAGATAGCCCGAAGGGCTAAATCTTTTCTCATTTATATCTAACCTAATTTGATTTGAAACTAAAAAAAAAATAATGAATTCTAAAGCTAAAAGATTTTGTTTGTAAATAAAATTAACTAAAATAACCTAAAATATAACAATTAAAAGCCAAATCCAACTAAAGATGCTCCTTTGGTGAAATTTGATCTGTATTGCTGGCGCTAAACGCCAGATTCGGCGTTTAGCACCGTAGAGGGCAGAAAGCCTCCTTTCAATTCTGGCTTGCTGGCACTAAACGCCAGGCTTGGCATTTAGCACCCTAGTGGGCAGAGTGCTTCCTTGCGTTTCTGAGTTGCTGGCGCTAAACGTCCAGGTAGCTTGGCAGGTTTCAAACTCTTCTCTTTTCTTGCACACGAACTCCGCCAAATCGATCCAAACTTCACCTGAAATAATTAAAACACTAAAGCAACTCAAAGTAGCATCCAAAGAGGCTCAAACACTAAAATCTAATTAAAACTCAGTAAATTTGTATCTAAAATAAATAGAAAATAAAGAAAGGATGATCACACATCACAACACCAAACTTGAACTGTTACTTATTCTCAAGCAACTAAAAATAGTATAGGACACTGTGAGTGTTCATTTAAGCTCCTATCCAATTATTGAGTGGGGTTTATGACACTGTGATTCTGAATAGGTTTAGCATCCCACCATCCTTTGAAGCTCAGAAATGTTGATGCCCTTTAGAATTAGAACTCGGATGATATTGAGGAATCTCTTCCTCTTTAAGCTCTGATTAATCCTTGAACACAGCTTCTTCTTGTCTTTTCTTTGGTGCCTTGCACCTTGAGCCTAGCCGTGACTCTAAATATTTTTTCTCAAGTTTAACTTGACACAAGAACACAACAAGCACTTCACTGGAGAACTCTTTGAGTTCTAATTTTTTCTTTTAATTCCTCCTAGTCAGTGGTGCTCAGAGCCTTTGGCATACTCTGTAATTGCACTTGGTCTCGACTCTTAGTGCTCTGTCTCATGGTTACTTGACACATTCACACCATAAGCATATGGCTAGGATAATAACTCTTTGAACTTTTAATCATATTTGACCTTCCTAACCATTGATGCTCAGAGTCTTGGACCTTACTTTTTATTTTCTTTTTCTTTTTGCTGTTTGTTTTGCTTCAAGAATCAATTTTTTACTCAATTTAGAGAATCCATAATATTTCTCTAAGTTCCTGTACCTCAAGAATCAAATATTCTTGAGTTCAATATCAATTATGCACTATTCAATTCATACATTTAGAATCATTAATCATTGATAATACCATCACAGCAGAGTAATCAGGACAACTCAGAGTATGTAATTCAAGTCTCATGCATTTTACTACATTTTATCTTTTTCTTTTAATTTTTCAAGCTCAATGAGCAATACATGAGACATTTTTTTAATAAACATAAAATATCATATTAAACAACTAAGCTAGGAAAACAATAAAATACTACTAATAATCATGCAAATAAAGGCTTCAAACAGATAAGAAGACAAAGTAAAACAATTAAAAAAACAGAAAATAAATAACGCAGCAAATAATGAAACTCAACCACCTCAGTTCCGGTGGCTTCTCCCTCCTGAGAATCCTTTGCAGCACCTCAGCTCCTCCAACTATCGCCTCTGGCTCTGCTGCTCCCCAACAGCTACTGCAGAAGGGTGGAGTGATCTTGATGCTCTATCCTCAACTGATCGACTGATGTTGTCAGCTGCCCAATAGATGTAGTCAATTGATCTCAATAATCACGTGGAGGAAAATAATATCCCTGAGGTATCTCAGGCTGCTCCTACTGAAGAGGGAGAACTGGCTCCTGAGGCGGTACTCGTCCAACCTCCTTGGCATACTCTATACCTCTCTTAGTGATCGGCCTGTCGACGTCAATAGGAGTGTCTCGATCAATGCAGATTCGAGTGGCTTCACACAGGTGGTAAACAAGGTGGGGAAAGGCCAATCTAGCAAAAGTGAAGGCCTTCGTGGCTATGTCGTATAATTCTTGAGGGATCACACGATGCACCTCCACCTCATTACCTAGCATGATGTAGTGAATTATCACAGCTCGGTTAATAGTAACTTCAGATCAGTTACTCGTATGGATGATGGAGTGCTAAATGAACTCCAACCACCCCCGAGGAGCCGGCTTCAAATTATGTCTCTCCAGCTGGTATGGCTGCCCTCTGGCATCCTTCCTCCACTGTGCCCCGGGGAGGCATATATCAGTGAGGATCCGGTCCAGCCTCTGATCATGGGTGAGCCTATGAGTGTAAGAGTGAGGGTTATTTCTGGATGGTGTAACAGTCCAAACCACCTACTAGCACAATATTGTCCGCTTTGGCACACAAAGCCTCACGATTTTGCCTTTGGCGATAGGGATGATAGCCAAAGCCCCACACACTCACTCGTCCAAATACGTCATACTAGAAAGAGGTATCCACACTCTTATAAGGCATGCTTTGTTCCCTCTCCAACCGATGTGGGACCTTACAATCCACCCCCCTAAGGGAGCCCAGCACCCTTGCTGAGACATCGATCTGGGCTCCGACTCTGATACCATCTGTAATAGCCTAGACCACCCGCTAGCACAATATTATCCGTTTTGGCACACAAGGCCTCACAATTTTGTCTTTGACGATAGGGATGATAGCCAAAGTCCCCCACACTCACTCGTCAAAATGGGTCATACTAGGGAGAGGTATCCACACCCTTATAAGGCATGCTTCGTTCCCCTCCCCAACCGATGTGGGACCTTACAGATGGCAGTAACTGAAGTATATCCCTTACTCTTTCTTGAACCATCAGAACGCCTAGATCAGTCACGGGATTGCACAGAACTTCCCAACCCCTCATCAGAATCTGCTCTCAGATTTCTAGATATTCGTCCGGTTGCAAGTCAAATTGCACTTCTAGGATCACCTTCTTTTTGCTCACAATCTCATGGAAGTGATCCTCATGGATCTTAGAACTGAACCGGTTGTTATCAAATACACCGGTTGTGGGAGCCTTCTCATTTCTCTTCCTAGAAGAGGATTCTCCGGTCTTGGGTGCCATATGGATGATGATAGAAAATAGAGAAGTCGAGCACCCCAATACCAAACTAAGATCTTTTGCTTGTTCCTGAGCAAAGATAAAGATAAAAGAGAAAAAGAAAAGGAAGGATGTGGTGAAAAAGAAAAAAGGAAAGGGGGGAAGTAGAGGAAAATAATGTGGATTGAGGGGGTGTGATGGGGTGAGGCTATGAGGTAAAGATAGAAAAGAATGAAAGGGAAGTATGAAGGTGAAAAAGAAGATAGTAAATTTAGGTGTGGTGAAAGGTGAAAAAGAAGTGGGTCTTTAAAGGTGGGATTTGATGAGATATGATATGGTGATGGGATATGGAAAATTGAATTAATGGATTTGGGGTGAAATATGATTTGATGGTAGGTGAGGGGAAGTAATGATGGAAGAGAGAGGGGTTTGAAACGGTAAAAAAAGAGGGAGGTGTAGTTGTTACCGCTGCAAATTTGAATTCCCTTTTTCAAAATCCAATTCTGCCATCTCCGGCGTTTAGCTCCGCAGCGCTTCAAACCTTGTGCCATTTGTGGCGTATAACGCCCTCCCTGGCGTTTAACGCCACAATCAATATTTTTTTGAAACAGGGACGAGGCCTGGCTTTAAACGCCCACTTTGGCATTTAGCTTCCTATGAGGCATGTCTTGACATTGGTTTGCATGCTATTCGGGGCGTTAAATGCCCTCCCTGGCATTTAACACCAGTACCCTTGTTGCCAATTCAGGTGCTAAACACCCAGGTCCATATTTAGCACCCAAAATGACGTAAATCCACCTCGTTTTTTGTGCTCCTCTATGCTGAACGCCCAACCTGGCGTTTAGCGCCACCCAAATAGAGAGCTCTTTGAGATTAGTGCCTTCTTTGGCGTTGAACATCCATCCTATCGTTTAGCACCAAAGCACTCGAGTAAAATACTCTCCATGGTGTTCTATTTCTCTTCCAGATTCTTCATGTTCTTATTCGAAACACTTTACATGACCACAAACAGAGTTAGACCAAGGAAAACAAAAAAATATTATCCAAATTAAATAAAACTGAATGAAAATCGAACTAAGCATGAAATCAAAGGATACTAAGGGTTGGGTTGCCTCCCAACAAGCATTTTTTTACCGTCACTAGCTTGACGGTCAGCTCTACTAAGGTGAGGGTTGATCATAGTGCTTTATCTCCTCACCTTTCACTGTGAATCTTTTTCCTATGTTATTCTAGATTAACTCAATATGCTCAAGAAATAGGATCCTGTTCACTTTATGAGGCAATATTGGGCTTATAATCAACACCACTTTCATTCCTGGTGAGAAATCTTCAATGGGAATCTTTTTCTTTCTCCATCCTTTGGGTACCTTCTTCTTAGAAACTTCCTCCTTGGTGGATGATGCATACCCGACACCAAACTTAGGTTTGATGTCAAGGGGAATTGTATTAATTCCCAGCAAAAGAGGCTTGAGTTGCAAACTCTGTTTACCTCATTAAGGGGTTCTTAGAGACTTGGATTAGTGAAGTCATTCTTCATGCCTTTATCTTCTTCACTTGAGTATTGCATAGGTCTAAAAACCTTGAAGATCAAAAGCTCCTCATGCACCCTTAGAACAAATTCACCTTTTTTCACATTGATCAGAGCTCTCCAAGTGGCCAAGAATGGTCTTCCTATAATTATATGGGTGTTTTCATCCTCTCCCATGTCGAGGATCACAAAATCTGCTAGGAGGAAGAATTTTTCCACCTTGACCAAAACATTCTCCACTATTCCATATGCATATTTCAAAGACTTTTCTATCATTTGTAATGTTATCCTTGTTGGTTGTACCTCTTGGATTTGCAACTTCTTCATCACAGACAAGGGCATTAAATTAATGCTTGCACCTAGATCACACAAGGCTTTCTCAAATGTAGTGCTCCCAATGGTGCATGGAACCTAAAAGCTCCCTGGATCTGACATCTTCCTTGAAATTTTGCTCTGAATTATGGCATTACATTCCGGTTAAATTACAAAGTTGGTCCCTATACTTTCAGTAAAATTACAAATTGGTCTATACACTTTAAAAGTTCGTAATTGAGTCCTTCGAGAGAATTAAAATTTGCAATTTAGTCCTTACCGTTCAAAAAGTGTTGATTTAACAGAATATTCTCAGCATATGCTGATAATATTCTGTTAAAATAGAGTATATACTGAGAATATTCTTTTAAATCAAACACTTTTTGAACGGCGGGGACTAAATTACAAATTTTAATTTTTTTTAGGGACCCAATTACAATCTTTTAAAGTGTAGGGACTAATTTACAATTTCACTGAAAATGTAGGGACCAACTGTGTAATTTAACCTTAAATTCCTTAGTCAGGACCACTGTTTCATCTCCCCTTAAAGTTTTCTTCTTGGAAAGTAAACCCTTCATAAACTTGACATAGAGAGGCATTCGCTCTAAGATGTCAGCAAAAGGAATATTGATTTGCAACTTTCTAAAAACTTCCAAGAACTATGAAAATTGCTTGTCCTTGGTCTCCTTTTGCAGGTTCTAAGGATATGGCATCTATGGCTTGTACTCATATGCCTTGGGTTGGGCATGTGTTACGGTGTCCTCAGTATTTTTTAGAACTTCTATTTCCTCTGATTCCTTAGTAACTTGTACTTCCTCCTATATAAAGCTATGAGTATTCTTGGAGAGTTTTGTAATTATAGATGCTAAGTCAGGAGCATTCTGAGACTGAGAGGGTGCGTGTTGTGGCTGAGTGGCTTGAATTGATAGTTGTTAAAATTATTCTAATTAAAATCGCCCTAAGCATTATTGAAGTTCGGTTGCCTTTAAGATTGGTCTCTCCACCCAAAGTTAGGATGATTCCTTCGCCCTTTATTGTATGTCTTCGAAAAAGGGTCATTATTGGAGGGTCTAGAGCAATTACCCATGTAATTAACCTGTTCAGGAACAAACTGGCCATACTCATACTTCTCACCTTAAGGGAAGCTACCACTCATGTCATAGGAAGTATCTTGAGCACTAACGGTTGAGACTTGCATTCCACTCAAGTGTTGTCAGATAGCATTAATTTGCTGAGACATAGCCTTGTTCTGGACAAGAATAGCATCTAAGGTATCTAACTCCATGACTCGTTTCTTCACAGTGGTCCTCTCAGAATAGTATAAATAGTGGTTGTTAGTAACCATCTCAATTAACTCCATAGCCTCATTAGGAGTCTTTTTTTATGTGGAGTGACCCTCCTACAAAATTATCCAGAGATATTCTGGCGGTCTCAAAAGCTCCATCATAGAATATTTGCAACTGAATCCAGTCTGAGAACATATCAGGAGGACACTTTCTGAGCATCAACTTATACCTCTCTCAGGATTTATAGAGAGATTCACCCTCTCTTTGCTTGAAGGTTTGAATATACATCCTCAGCTTAGTCAGCCTCTGAGGTAGAAAGAACTTGGTCAGAAACCTGTTGACCACTTTATCCCAAGTGTCCAAGCTCTCCTTGGGTTGAGTGTCAACCCACTATTTAGCTCGGTTTCACACAGCAAATGAGAAAAGAAGTAGCTTATAGATATCAGGATGAAATTCATTAGTCTTCATAGTGTCACAAATCTGCAGAAAATTAGAGATAAACAAGTTTGGATCTTTCTATAGGAGTCTGTAAAACTGGCAATTCTGCTACACCAGAAAAATTAATTGAAGCTTTAGCTCAAAGTTGTTAGCAGCAACAGGGGGTACAATAATGCTATTCCTATAGAAATCAGGGATAGGAGCAGTGTATGAGCCAAGTATTATCCTCGGTTGTTCATGCATATTAGGAGGATTAACAACATTGGCATTAACCACATTTTTGTTGTTGTTGAGCTCCATAGAAAGCTTTATAAGCTCTAGCTTATTGTAAAAGCCACCTTAAGGTCCTTTTAATCTCAGGATCAAAGTCTAATAGGGGTTCTGTATTCCTGTTCCTGCTCATAAACAATAGAAAATAAAGAGAAGGTGGAAATCTCCACGTCAGAGTGTAGAGAATTTTCAGTGAGGTATCCTGTGTAAAAAAAATAAAATAAAATAAACTACACAACTAATACTAGAAATTTTGAAATCAAAAAAGAAAAATAAACTGTTAAACTCGAAAATAATGGAAGAAAATTAATCAGGAAAAATAAAATAAGATTACTAAGGGAGACACCAAACTTAATTTCAGGAATTGAGGAAAAGTTTTAACTAAAATAAAGCTTAAATTTTCGAAAATTAAAAGGGTAAAATTGAATAAAATTTAAAAACTAAGAACACCTAATCTAAGCAATCAGACAGCAGTTAGTTGTCAATCACAGTCAATCTCCGGCAACGGCGCAAAAACTTGGTAGCGGAATTCGAATGTCCATAAATGAATCGGCAAGTGCACCACGTCGTACCAAGTAATACCTTAGGTGAGTGAGGATCGATCCCACGAAGATTGATAAACTGACCAATAATAGTCGAAAGACTCAGTTAGTCAGGCAAGCAGAAAATGATGTTTTGAGGTTCAAAAGCATTTAACAGTATTTTAGAGAGTAAAAAAGCAAACTGTAGAATTGGTGTAAAATGTATGCGAGAAAACAGTTAAGCTTTCGGAGTTATTTATTCTTCTGGATTAAGTTTTCTTACCAACTATTTTAATCATGCAAGATTCATTTCATGGCAAACTGTAATTGACTAAACCCTAATTCCTTAGTGATTTAGTCTCCTCTAACCTAATCAACCGTCAATTCTTTGGTCACTTAATATATATTAGAGGGTTAGGTTCAATTCTAGTTTATTAGCCACAAAAATCCTAATTACCCAGATGTAAGAGGATTATATGTCACGTATCCTGTTAAGTCCAAGCAATTAGCAGTTTAGGAAGAATTTACTTTCAAGCTAGTATTCAAGTAAGATAACTTTTCCAAGAATCAACAAGAATTCATGTAGAATGAGAATTATTCTTCCGATATATTCCAATTCATGAGATGAAGAACAAAAGTAATCCTTGAAACTAAATCAATACATTAATTAAAATAGAATGATAATAGTGTTAACCCATAGAAATAAACAGAGCTCCTAACCTTAACCAAGGAGGTTTAATGGCTCATGACTCAGAGAGAAAACTAGGGTTCAGAAATGTGAAAGTGTGTAAGAGAGAAGATAGCACGAAGGGCTAAATCTTTTTCCTTTTATATCTAACCTAATTTGACTTGAAATTAAAAAAAAATTATAAGGCCAAAAGATTTTGTTTGTAAATAAAAATAACTTAAATAATATAAAATATATCAATTACAAGCCAAATCCAACTAAAAATGCTCCTTTGGTGAAGCATGATCCGTATTGCTGGCGGTAAATGCCAGATTCGGTGTTTAGCGCCCTAGAGGGTAGAAAGTCTCCTTTCAATTCTGGCTTGCTAGTGCTAAACGCCAGGCTTGGTGTTTAAAACCCTAGTAGGCAGAAAGCTTTTTTTACATTTCTGAGTTACTGGCACTAAACGCCTAGGTCCGCGTTTAGCGCCACCTTGGCAGGTTCCAAAGTCTTCTTTTTTCTTACACACGAACTCTGTCAAATCGATCCAAACTTCACCTGAAATAATTAAAACACTAAAGCAACTCAAAGTAGCATCCAAAGAGGCTTCAAACATTAAAATCTAATTAAAACTCAGTAAATTTGTATCTAAAATAAATAGAAAATAAAGAAAGGATGCTTACGCATCAGGCCGTACTAAACGCCAACCCTCCAGAATTGAATTCCACCAAATTAACACCCCTGGCGCTAGACGCCTAGAGTTGGTGCTAGACGCTAGGGGTCTAGAGACAATTCCCTTTTCCTGTGTGCTCCCTAGTGCTAGATGCCTAGAGGGGGTACTAGACGCTAGGGTGGCAGTGGCTACTCCTCGTGTTGTGTGCTTCTCAGCGCCAAACGTCAGATCTTGGTGTTTAGCACCAAAGCACTAGAAACCAATTCCTCCTTCACAGTACTTTCCAATCCATTCCAAGCGCATATGTCTTTGTTTCACTTAGAATGCATGATTCAAATATAATTAAAAACAACAAAAACTATGAACTATGAAATTAAAACAAATAAAATGTAAAGATAAAATGTACTTAAAGGATACTAAAGGTGTTGGGAGGATTCTTTAACCTCACTAGCTTGACGGTTCATTTCTATTAGGTAAGCACGTGAGTGGTCTTCTGGCGGTTAATGTCACCACCAAGATAGTGTTTCAACTTCTGGCCATTTACAATGAACCTCCTATCAGACTTTTCATCCATGATTTCAATATGACCAAAAGGAGAAACCTTGGTGACTAGAAACGGTTCTGATCACCGAAATTTCAGCTTCCTGAGAAATATCTTGAGCCTTGAATTGAATAGAAGGACTTTTTGACCCAGCTCAATCACTTTGGTGGCTATCTTTATATCATGCCATGTCTTTGTCTTCTCCTTGTAGAGTTTGGCATTTACATAAGCTGTGTTTCGAAACTTATCAAGCTCATTGAGTTGGAAGAGCCTCTTCTCTCTAACAGCATTGACATCAAAGTTCAGAAACTTTATAGCCCAGTAAGCTTTATGCTCTAACTCCACAAGCACTGATAGACTTTGCCATAGACCAACTGGTACGGAGACATGCCTATAGGAGTCTTGAAAGCTGTCTGGTAAGCCCATAGAGCGTCATCAATCTTTCTAACCTAGTCCTTTCTTGAAGCACTGACAGTCTTCTCTAGAATCCACTTGAGCTCTCTGTTAGAGACCTCCACATGGCCACTTGTCTGAGGATGATAGGGGGTAGCCACTTTATGTCGGACTCCATACTTCTGGAGAAGAGAGTCCAACTATTTATTGCAGAAGTGACTTATCTGATCACTGATCAAAGTCCTTGGGACACCAAACTGGTTGAAAATATACCTTTGTAAGAAGCTCATCACAACTCTGGTGTCTTTGGTGGGTAAAGCAATAGCCTCTCCTACTTGGACACATAATCTACAGCCACTAGAATGTAGTTTTTGAGTATACGGGAGGAAAAGGTCCCATGAAACCAATCCCCCACATGTTAAACAACTCAATTACCAGGATAGTTTGCTATGGCATGTCATTATACTTAGGCGAATTCCCAACTCCCTGACATTGGTCACAGTTCCTTACAAATTCTTTGGCATCATTGAAGAGAGTAGGCCAATAGAAACCATACTAGAGGACTTTTGGGGCAGTCCTCTCTCCACCAAAATAGCCACCATACTCAGAACTATGACAGTGCCAAAGCACGACCTTTACTTTTTCATCCAGAATACATCAACGGATGATACCATCGAAGCAAACAAATAAGACTCCTCCCACAAGAAACTTTTGGCATCATGGAGTAACTTCTTAACTTGTTGCTTGGTGAAATTAGTGGGAATGATCTAACTGGCCTTATAGTTTGTAATGTCCACAAACCACGGGGCTTCAGATATAGCAAAGAGCTTCTCATTAGGAAAGGCTTTATTCATTGGAGTGGGGTTAGCTATGGCTTTCTCTGGCTCAATTCTGGAAAGGTGGTCGGCTACTTGATTCTCCATATATTTTCTGTCTCTAATCTCAACATTAAACTCCTGAAGAAGGAGTACCCACCTAATCAACCTAGGCTTAGCATCTTGTTTGGTCAAAAGATACTTCAAAACAGCATGATCAGTGTAGACAATAACTTTTGAACCAATAAGATAGGACCTAAACTTGTCAAAAGCATATACCACACCTAATAATTCCTTTTTGTGGTTGTGTAATTATTTTGTGCATCGTTTAAGATGTGATTTGCATAATATATAACATGAACAAGCTTGTCTTGCTTCTGCTCCAGAACAGCTCCAATGGCATAATCACTGGCATCACACATCAACTTAAATGGCGAATTCTAGTTAGGAGGAGCTATGATGGTTGCAGAGACAAGCTATGCTTTCAGGGTTTCAAAAGCACGCAGACAGTCATCATCAAAGCAAAAACGTATATCTACAACTAAAAGGTCGCTCAGAGGTCTAGCTATTTTTGAAAAGTCTTTTATGAACCTCTTATAAAAACCTGCATGGTCTAAGAAACTCTGTATTGGCTTCACATTAGCTTGTGGTGATAATTTCTCAATTACCTCTACCTTAGATCTATCTACCATTATTCCTGTGCTTGAAATCTAGTTCCCAAGAATAATACCTTTAGTCACCATAAAATGGTATTTTTTCCAGTTTAAAATAGGGTTTGTCTCTTGGTACCATTTCAAGACTAAAGATAGATGGTGTAAGCAAGAATAAAAAGAATTACCAAACACAGAAAAGTCATCCATAAATACCTCAATAAACTTTTCAACCATGTTAGAGAATATGGAAAGCATGCACCTTTGAAAAGTTGTTGGGGCATTGCATAAACCAAATGGCATCCTCCGGTAAGCAAATACACCAAAAGGACAAGTGAATGTCTTCTTCTCCTGGTCTTGAGGGTCCACTGCAATCTGATTGTATCCGGAATAGCCATCTAGAAAATAGTAAAATGCATGTCCAGCTAACCTCTCAAGCATCTTATCAATAAAGAGCAAGGGAAAGTGGTTCTTCCTAGAAGCAGTGTTGAGCCTCCTATAATCAATGCACATACGCCAACCGGTAATGGTTTTTGTAGGAATTACCTCATTCTTTTCATTTGTAACTGGTGGACGAAATTGTGATCACTACAACTTCGCACAACTAACCAGCAAGTGTACTGGGTCGTCCAAGTAATAAACCTTACGCGAGTAAGGGTCGATCCCACAGAGATTGTTGGTATGAAGCAAGCTATGGTCACCTTGTAAATCTTAGTCAGGCAGACTCAAATGGGTATGGTGATAAATGCATAAAACATAAAGATAAAGATAGAGATACTTATGTAATTCATTGGTAGGAATTTCAGATAAGCGTATGAAGATGCCTTCCCTTCCATCTCTCTGCTTTCCTACTGTCTTCATCCAATCCTTCTTACTCCTTTCCATGGCAAGCTGTATGTAGGGCATCACCATCATCGGTGGCTACTTTCAATCCTCTCGGGAAAATGGTCCTATGCGCTGTCA
>NC_029773.3:71145542-71146754 GCF_000817695.3 Arachis duranensis | reverse complement strand
GTCCACAGATCCTGAGGTGTCAAGGAAAAGTCATCCCTGCACCAAATGGCATGCAAAAATGTGTTTTTAGCCATTTCTGGCATTAAACGCCGGGCTGGTGCCCATTTCTGGCGTTTAACGCCAGCTTCTTGCCCTTTTCTGGCGTTTAACGCCAGTTTGGTGCCCCTTTCTGGCGTTAAACGCCCAGAATGGTGCCAGACTGGGCGTTAAACGCCCAACAGCTAGCCTTACTGGCGTTTAAACGCCAGTAAGTTCTTCCTCCAGGGTGTGCTGTTTTTGTTCCTGTTTTTCATTCTGTTTTTGCTTTTTTCATTGATTTTGTGACTTCTCATGATCATCAACCTACAAAAAACATAAAATAACAAAGGAAAATAGTCAAAATATAACATTGGGTTGCCTCCCAACAAGCGCTTCTTTAATGTCAATAGCTTGACAGTGGGCTCTCATGGAGCCTCAGAAATGCTCAGAGCCATGTTGGAACCTCCCAACACCAAACTTAGAGTTTGAATGTGGGGGTTCAACAACAAACTTAGAGTTTGGTTGTGGCCTCCCAACACCAAACTTAGAGTTTGACTGTGGGGGCTCTGTTTGGCTCTGTTTTGAGAGAAGCTCTTCATGCTTCCTCTCCATGGTGACAGAGGGATATCCTTGAGCCTCAAACTCAAAGGATTCTTCATTCACTTGAATAATCAACTCTCCTCTATCAACATCAATCACAGCCTTTGCTGTGGCTAGGAAGGGTCTGTTCCTTGCATCATGGGCAAATTGAATGCCAACCTTACACTTTCCGGACTAAAATCCAAGTATTTCCCCTGAACCATAGTAAGCCAATTCTTTGGATCCGGGTTCACACTTTGATCATGGTTCTTGGTGATCCGTGCATTGGCATAGAACTCTTGAACCATTAAGATTTCGACTTGTTGAATGGGATTGGTAAGAACTTCCCAACCTCTTCTTCGGATCTCATGTCGGATCTCCGGATATTCACTCTTTTTGAGTGAGAAAGGGACCTCGGGGATCACCTTCTTCAAGGCCACAACTTCATAGAAGTGGTCTTGATGCACCCTTGAGATGAAACTCTCCATCTCCCATGACTCGGAGGTGGAAGCTTTTGCCTTCCCTTTCCTCTTTCTAGAGGTTTCTCCGGCCTTGGATGCCATAAATGGTTATGGAAAAACAAAAAGCAATGCTTTTACCACACCAAACTTAAAA
>NC_029773.3:71140674-71142431 GCF_000817695.3 Arachis duranensis | reverse complement strand
CTCAACAAGAATGCTTTTGTCCTTGCTCCTGCTCATAAGAAAGAGAAGGGAACAAGAAAATGTGGAATCCTCTATGTCACAGTATAGAGATTCATTTAGGTGTCAGAGGAAAATAAAAATAGACGGCAGAAGTAGCAAATTCGAACTTATCAAAGAAGATGGAGTTTGAATTGTGCATTAAGGGATAGTGTTAGTCCATAAACAGAAGGATATGAGAAGAAGGGAAGTAATTTTCGAAAATTAAGTAAAAGATTTTGAAAACATTTTGAAAAACACTTATTAATTTTCGAAAATAAAAGTGGGAAAGAAACCAAGTGATTTTTGAAAAAAAACTTGAAATTAGAAATCAAAAAGATTTGATTGAAAGCTATTTTGAAAAAGATGTGGTTAAGAAGATATGATTAGTTTTAAAAACATGTGATTGAGAAGATATGATTTGAAAAACATTTTAAAAAGATTTGATTTTGAAAATTAAAAACTTGGCTAACAAGAAAAGATATGATTCAAACATTAAACCTTTCTCAACAGAAAAGGCAACATACTTGAAATGTTGAATCAAATCATTGATTGATAGCAAGTATTTTTAAAAATAGAAAGAAATTGATTTTGAAAACATATGATTGAAAAGATATGATTTGAAAAAGATTTGATTTTGAAAAAAAGTTTGAAAACTGAAAAAAATTGCATTGCAAAACAGAATCTTCCCTCTTGTGCCATCCTGGCGTTAAACGCCCAGAATGGTGCACATTCTGGCGTTTAACGCCCAAAATGCTACCCTTTTGGGCGTTAAACGCCCAACCAGGTACCCTGGCTGGCGTTTAAACGCCAGTCTGTCCTTCTTCACTGGGCGTTTTGAACGCCCAGCTTTTTCTGTGTAATTCCTCTGCTGTATGTTCTAAATCTTCAATTCTCTGTATTATTGACTTGAGAAGACACAAATTAAAAATATTTTTGGATTTTTAATAATAAGGAATAATCAAAATGCAACAAGAATCAAATAACAATGCATGCAAGACATCAAACTTAGTAGTTTGTATACTACTGACACTAATGGGAATGCATATGAGACACATAAACACTCAAGTCAAGAGAATTCAAAGATTAGAGTAAGAAATCATCAAGATTTATTTGAAGATCCTTAAGACACATGAATGAATGCATGCAATTGACACCAAACTTAACATGAGACACTAGACTCAAACAAGAAACATAAAATATTTTTGGTTTTTTTTTTTTGATTTTGTAAATTTTTTTGTGTTTTTCGAAAATTATGTGAAAACAGAAAATAAAGGTTTCAGAATTCTTAATTTGAATTCCAGGAATCATTGCAATGCTAGTCTAAGACTCCGGTCCAGGAATTAGACATGGCTTCACAGCCAGCCAAGCTTTCAAAGAAAGCTTCGGTCCAAAACACTAGACATGGCCAATGGCCAGCCAAGCCTCAGCAGATCATTGCTCCAATAGCAAGTTTGATAGAAATCAACAAGTTCTAGTGATGATAAGTTGAAACCTCGGTCCAATAAGATTAGACATGGCTTCTCAGCCAGCCAGATTTCAACAAATCATCATGAAACTCTAGAATTCATTTTCAAGAATTCCGAAAAAAAATACCTAATCTAAGCAACAAGATGAACCGTCAGTTGTCCAAACTCAACAATCCCCGGCAACGGCGCCAAAAACTTGGTGCTGTTGCCGGATCAGAAATTTGGCACTGATGTTACTGGACCAAAAGCTTGCCGAAAACTCGAACAATCCCC
>NC_029773.3:71140233-71140494 GCF_000817695.3 Arachis duranensis | reverse complement strand
ATAATTCATTGGTAGGAATTTCAGATAAGCGTATGAAGATGCCTTCCCTTCCGTCTCTCTGCTTTCCTACTGTCTTCATCCAATCCTTCTTACTCCTTTCCATGGCAAGCTTAAGCAAGGGTTTCACCGTTGTCAGTGGCTACCTCCCATCCTCTCAGTGGAAATGTTCAACGCACCCTTTCACGGCACGGCTATCCATCTGTCGGTTCTCGATCAGGCCGGAATAGAATCCAGTGATTCTTTTGCGTCTGTCACTAACGC
>NC_029773.3:71129737-71140102 GCF_000817695.3 Arachis duranensis | reverse complement strand
GAATCCAAGAGATATTCACCCAATCGAAGGTAGAACGGAGGTGGTTGTCAGTCACACGTTCATAGGTGAGAATGATGATGAGTGTCACGGATCATCACATTCATCAAGTTGAAGAACAAGTGATATCTTAGAACAAGAGCAAGCGGAATTGAATAGAAGAACAATAGTAATTGCATTAATACTCGAGGTACAGCAGAGCTCCACACCTTAATCTATGGTGTGTAGAAACTCCACCGTTTAAAATACATAAGAACAAGAGTGATCATTGGCCTCGGCCCCAGAGAGGGAACCAGAAGAACCAAGATGAAAATACAATAGTATAATGTCCTACTTATAGAAAACTAGTAGCCTAGGGTGTACAGAGATGAGTAAATGACATAAAAATTCACTTTCGGGCCCACTTGGTGTGTGCTTGGGCTGAGCAATGAAGCATTTTCGTGTAGAGACTCCTCTTGGAGTTAAACGCCAGCTTTAGTGCCAGTTTGGGCGTTTAACTCCCATTTTGGTGCCAGTTCCGGCGTTTAACGCTGAGAGTCCTTTTTAGTCTCTGGATCAGATTTTTGCTCAGGTCCCTCAATTTCAGCCAGAAAATACCTGAAATCACAGAAAAACACACAAATTCATAGTAAAGTCCAGAAAAGTGAATTTTAACTAAAAACTAATAAAAATATACTAAAAACTAACTAGATCATACTAAAAACATACTAAAAACAATGCCAAAAAGCGTACAAATTATCCGCTCATCAGTAACCACTGTCACTCCTTCCTTCTTGGGAACTACTTGCACCGGACTTACCCAAGGACTATCAGAAATAAGGTAAATGATTCCAGCTTTTCACAACTTCATAACCTCTTTTTGAACCACTTTCTTCATAGTTGGATTAAGCCGCCTCTGTGGTTGCACAACGGGTTTAGAATCTTCCCCAAGCAAAATCTTATGCATACATATGTTGGCCTTATCCCTTTTAAGTCACCAATGGTCCATCCTAGAGCCATTTCATGGTCTCTCAGCACATGTATCAATGCCTCCTCTTCACCATATCTCAGAGAGGAACTTATGATCACCGAATATGAATTCTTTTCCCCCAAAAAAGCATACTTGAGAGAAGGAGACAAGGGCTTCAACTCAAGTTTTGGTGGCCCAGTCACCTCTTTAAGCATGGTTGGCGCCTCTTTGGAGGGTGGGGAATCATCAATCACAACCAAGTCTCTCTCCAAAGGGAGCTCCAAAACACTCTCAAGTTCTTGTGCTTCCAAGACATCTTGAATCAATGGTTCAACTAAATAAATCTTCATACATCCTTTAGAATCACTGGGATGTTCTAAGGCCTCAAGCACATTGAGCACAATTTCCTTATCATTGACCCTCAATGTCAATTCACCTTTTTGAACATCAATCAAATCTCTCCTAGTGGCAAGAAAAGGTCTCTCTAGGATGATAGAGGCATTGACATCCTCTTTCATATCCAATATAACAAAATCCACAAGAAAGATAAAAGTTTCCACCTTTACTAGCAAGTTCTCAACAACTCCAAGTGAAAATTTAATAGAACGGTTAGCAAGTTAAAGAGAAATTCTAGTGGGTTTTACCTCATCAATGTGGAGCTTTCTCATTAAGGAAAGTGGCATAAGGTTGATGCTTGCTCCAAAATCACACAACACCCTTTGAATAGTGACATCTGTGATGACAAGTCATCTTATGCTAGTTTTACTAGCATTTTTTCCTATTTTTTATTAGGTTTTATGCACTTTCTTGCACAATAAGTAAGTGATTGGAGTAGAATTCCATGTGTGTCTTGACTCAATCAAACATTGTTGATTTTATACAAAATCATGAGATTTATGCACAAATTAGTTAATTATTATGAACTTTATGATTTTGAGACTTTGATAGCATGTTTGATTGATGACAGCTGAAAAGATGAAGAAAGAAAAAAACAAAGAAGTGCAAGGTGCGGATGAACGGTGCGTTCATTTGATGAATGCTACGTTCACAAGTGACGCGCACGCATACAAGACGCTTACGCATGGGGAAGCATTTTTGGATATCCACGCGTACGCATGCATGGCGTGCATGCGTGGGTGAGGGATCAGCGTTCACAGGTCAAAAACGCAACGTTCACTCTGAATGAATGCCTGCGATACTTTCAGAGTTGGGATTTGAATTTGATCAGCAACGCGTACGCGTGCATGACCTGCACGTGTTGATGTGACACTATTGGTGATTGGCGCAGACGCGTACATGATGCTGGAGCGTAGAAGTGGTGATTTCCTATCCACGCGCATGCGCAAGAGACGCGTACGCGTGAGGAGCGTTCCTGGCGCGAATGTAGCGTTCAAGCTGCCAAGGATCGCGCATGCATGTGGTACGCGCACGCGTCGATGGGGAAAAATGCAAAGGACGTACATGCGCATAGGACGCGCACGCGTCGGTGAAAGAACGCTACGTTCACCTGATGCTGCATGGAACTACCATTTCTGACCCACTTCATCAGAAGGCCAAAAAGCCCACTCCAAGCACTGAAGGACTGAATTAGAAAGTGTATAAATGGAAGAAAATTTGATTTCATAGGGGGGCTCTTTCCTTTTGATATTTTCTTTTTAGCTTTCTTTTAGTTTGCCTTAGAGTTTTAGATCTGAGTTTATTTTTCATTTCTGTTCTTCATCTTCTTCTGCAATTTCCTTTGTTTTGGTACTAAAGCAATGATGAACTAAACCCCAATTTCATTAGGGGGAGGAGCTCTATTATAATTCCAATGAATCAATGAAATTCTTCTTCTTCTCAATTCGATTGTATAGCTATTGGGTACCTTCCACTGTGATTGTGAATTATTCACTCCGGAAGGGGGTTTAATTCAATTGAATGTGGGTGTGAGCCTCGAAAGGAGAATCACCTTCATTAGAACTAAAGCTCTATCCTTCACTACTCTCTTGATCAACACTATTCGGGAGGAATTGAGATCTTGAGAGTTAGTGTGGCTTATGGATAAAAGAAATGTGCTCTAACTCTTCTCATGACAATTAGATCAAGGAATTGGCAAGATTGATTGTGATTAAAAAGATTGGATTGCCAAGGAATTGGGATCCAATCAATTTCAATCCGCCCTAGATCTATGCATATGATTGAGAAAGGAGTTGAGACTCAATTGATTCATGAAGGATTATAGTATCTCCAATCCCTGATGAATCACTTTCTTTGAATTTCTTTCACTGTGATTTTTCTGCACTTGCAGCAATTTATATTGTTTAATGATGTTTTGATTCCCAACACCCAAATCCCTTTATTAGTCATGCAATTTAAGTTTCCTTGCTATTTAATATTTCTGCACTTTTAATTCCTGCACTTTAAGATTCAGTCATTTACTTTCCTTACAACTTAAGATTCAGTTCTTTTTTAATTTTTTGCACTTTAAATTTCAGTCAATTTAGCTCGCTGCCATTTACTTTCCTGTCAATTTACATTCTGCACTTTAGAATTATTGCAATTTATTTTGTGTCAATCACAAATCACTCAAATCATTACTTGTTAGCTTAACTAAATTCATCACCATACTAAAATTGCTTGATCCATCAATCTCTGTGGGATCGACCTCACTCTTGTGAGTTATTACTACTTGATGCGACCTAGTACACTTGTCGATGAGTTTGTGTGGAATCGTTTTTCCCTCATCAATCACCAATGGTACATGGAATAAAAAAGCTCCCTGGATATTTCATCTTTTTTGGAAGGTTCTTCTAGATAATTGCACTACATTCTTTAGTAAGTACCACGGTCTCACTTTCCTTCCAATCTTTCTTCTTGGTCAGGAGCTCCTTCATGAATTTGACATAGAGAGGCATTTGCTCCAGAGCGGATATTTATCTGTAATTTCTTGAAAACCTCCAAGAATTTTGAAAACTGCTTATCCTTTGTTGTCTTTTGGTGCCTCCGAGGATATAGAATCTTGGGCATGTATTTGGGTACCGGAATCTTTTTTTTATGGTTCGGCCTCAACTTGAACTGGGGTGGAGGAGGCGTGCTCAGGGGTGTTTTCATCAGAGCTCCTAGCTTCCTTCATAACCTTTTCAGTACCTCCCTCATTACCCTTAGCTTCTGTGCTTATCACTTTGCCACTCCTCAAACTGATAGCCTTGCATTCTTCCTTTGGATTTGGAACTGTATCTATGGAAAAAGGATTAGGAGGCCTCTCAGTAACTTGCTTGTTCAACTGGCCCCATTGAACTTCCAAGTTTCTAATTAATGCTCTAGTTTTCTGTATAAAACTATTTATATTTTTGGAGAGTTTCGCTAAGGCCACTTCCAATTCTGAAGGTTTCTGAGGAACCGGATGTGGATTGTGTGATTGAGGAGGTTGGTATTGATGGTTGAAATTAGTTTGGTGGGAGTTGTTGTTGTTGAAATTGAATGCATTTGATTCTGATTTTCAGCCAAAATTTGAGTGATTTCTCCATCTCGAATTATAGGTCTTGGAAAAGGGATCATTATTAGTTGGTCTTGAAGAATTACCCATGTAATTAACCTGTTCAGCTGGGGGTTGCTCATAGCCAAAGCTTTCAAATTGAGACACTACACCACTTATGTCATAAGAAGGATCTTATGTAGCAACAGAGGAAACTTGCATACCTCCCAAATGTGGAATGATGGCATTAATTTGTTAAGACATAGCTTTGTTCTGAGCAAGAATAGCATCTAAGGCATCCAACTCCATGACACCTTTTTGAACAGTTCTCTCTGGAGAATACAAGTTCTTATTATTGGCTATCATCTCTATCAAATCCAAGGCCTCATCAGTGGTCTTCATATGCAAAGAACCTCCTACAGAATTATCCAAGAAAATTCTTGAAGCTGGAGTGATACCATTATAGAAATTCTGTAATTGTACCTAATCCGCAAACATGTCGGGAGGGCAATTTCTCACCATAGCCTTGTATCTCTCCCAAACTTCATAGAGAGACTCTTCTTCAAGCTGTCTAAATTTCTGAATGCCAGTCCTCATCTTAGTCAACCTCTGAGAGAGAAAGAATTTGGTCAATAACTTACTAACCAAATTCGTCCAGGTCGCTATACTTTCCTTGGGTTGTATCTCAAGCCACTGACTAGCTCGAACCCTCACAGCAAAAGGGAATAACAACAACTATTGGCATGCACAACTGGTGGCATGATGCTTCCTACACAATTCCCCGGATTGGGGTTAATATATGACCCCAAAGTTCTTCTAACTGGCAGGACATTATTTGGGTTATTGAGCACAAGATTTTTAGTATTATCAGCCATACTGAATTTAGCTTTCTCTTCAGACTCGTCCCCAAAAATTTCTTGAACTTCTTGACCTCTAGCTTGTTTTTTTTTGTCTCCGAAGAGTTCTTTCAATCACAAGGTCATACAGAAGAGGTTCTTTGTCCCTGTTTCCCTGCATAAACAACTAAAAACAAGAAAAATTGGAATTTTTAATGTCACATTGAGGAGAATCCCGGTGAAGCACACAAAAATAAAAGATAAAGAACTAAAATAAGTAAGGACTAAAGGGGCAAAAATTAAGGAAAAACAAAAACAAAAACAAAAGTAAAACAAATAGGAAGTCTAATCTAAGCAACTAATTAACTGGTAGTTGTTAGTCACAAAAATCTCCGACAATGACGCCAAAAATTTGGTGCAGATTTTCAAACCATAACTTACCGGTAAGTGCACCAGGTCGTACCAAGTAATAAACTCAGGTGAGTGAATGTCGATTCCACGAGGATTAATGGACTAAGCAAGTAGTGGTTGATTAATTGTTCTAGTTAGACAAGTTGAAATGAGAGTTTTGAATGTCAAATAGCATAAAAGACAATGAAGTAAGAAAAGCAAATAGTGAATGGTTGAGAAAACGGTATGAGAATAGATTTAAGTCTTTGGAGATGTTTAAATGTCCGGATTAATATTCAATGTTAACTACCTTAATCATGCAAAGATTTTTAGTTTTGGCAAATCCTAAGTGATTGAATTCCTATCCCTAGGCAATTCAATCTTCTCTAATCCAACCAACCATCAATTCCTTGATCAATCAATTGTATTAGAGGATTAAGTTCAAATTCAGATTTATAGGCCACACAAACCCTAAGAACCCAAAGATAATGCAATTATATGTCATGTCCATATTAAGTCCAGATAATTCAGCAGTTGTGAGAAAGGGTTTCAAGATGTAATTCTAGTGATATAGCTTTTTCAAGATTTAGAAGAATTCAATTTGGATTAGAGTTATTTTTCAATACTCACTAATTCGTAGGATGAAGAACGAAATCAATTCTTAAACATAAATCATTGCATTAATCAATAGTAGAAGAAAAAATAATTATTAATCCATCAAAGTAAACAGAGCTCCTAACCTTAACAATGGAGGTTTAGTGGCTCATGGTGTAGAGAAAATTCTAGGAGAGAAAATCTGTAAATTGTGGAATGAAAATTAGGAGCCGAGAACCTCGCGAGGGAAGATTTATATCCTATTTATATTCCTAATTAAGATTGATTTGAAACTTAAATTAAAATCTAACAAATCTTTTTTAATTGTTATTTGATTTGAAATCCAATAAAAAAAACCTTCTGTTGATTCTTGCTTGCACGTGTGGTCCCCACTTTGATTCACGCTATTGGCGCTAAATACCAGTGATTGGGTGTTTAGCACCATCCTTACAGCAATGTTACACATGAATCCAAGGCGCCGGTGCTAAACGCCGGTGAGTGGGCGTTTAGCGCCCAACATTCAGAAAGTATTGCATATTTTTTGAGGCTATTGGCACTAAATGCCGAGTCATAGCGTTTAACGCCACCTGTCCAAAGAAGAAATTGGCTTTGTTGAGCTTGTTCAGTCGTGTGTACGCATAGCTGATGCATACGCATGACTTTCCTTATTGCACTAGTGATTCATACGCATCAATCCTTCTTTGCTCCTTCATGAAATTTTCACCAATTCTTCATCTGAATATTACTTGTAATCAACAAACAGTCACAAAAACTCAAAGTAGCATTCAATAAAATGGGGGTATAATCCACTAAAATTCTCTAATAAATCAATAGCATACCATATAAATCACATAGAAAAGATACTAATGATACTCACGCATCAGTGAGGAAGTGAGCGTCAATTCGATCGCGCCCGTCGTCCTTCTTAGTGCTTTGTTGATGATCTTCCAATCTCGTTGACAGAGACTAGGTGCGTGAAAGGCTTGGACAGACCTGTAAACATGGATAAGAGTCTCGGCTATGCTCGAGATGGTAGCGATCTCTCATTGCCAATTCTCTCTCCAAGTTCTGTACCCTATGCTTAAGCTCCTGCATGATTCGAGAGTTGTCATTACCGGTACCGCCGAACGGGCACTTTTCCGGAGATCGGGCATGGGAGTCGCCTTAGTGAGAGGGGAATCCTCGATGTTCCTGGGAGGTTCCCAAACTCACGCTGCTCCTTAGGTGGCCCACTGGACGCCCGGTGGCTCTGCCCTCCTCTCGTACTTCCGTCGTACTAGGAATAAGCTCCATGCTCACGTTAGGTCTCCCACAGATGGCGCCCATGTTCAGTTGCTCGTCGGGATTAAATGTCGGTCAGGAGGTTAAGAGCAACCAGAAGTGTGAGATATTTAGACTTGGGCGTGAGCTTTACGAGGAAAAGTGCGGCCACGATCGTCGGTGAATCGACGGGTGGAGCCACCTGCAAGGATATTTCGATACCAAAATAAGAGTCCGTACGATGAAGCGGCTAATTAGGGTAAAAATAATATACCTCGAGAGAGGGGTAGATCCCTTCCTTTTTATACCCTGTACTTAAGTGGGCCCTCTTTCTTGGACCCGTCTATCTAAAAACTTCGACCAGCTGTCTAAATCTTTTTCAAGAAGTAATGTAACCCACAGGCCATTTTTGGCTCATATGGATCAAAGGTCTGTCGGGTTGGTAGTATGTATAATGGATCTCCAATTTATTGGACTTGCTAGAACAATTTTCAACCAACTCATCATACGTAAATTTTGAAAATAAATTAAGACATTCCATAACGTATCACAAAAATTATTGTACCAACTACTAAGACTAAGTACCTGCTCTTGACAAAAATAAACAAAACATCTATTACAGACTCTCTCTTAGATTACTTCAGAATCATGATTATAGATCTTTTAAAACCAGCGTTTAAAATCGTGTTCATAAAACTTTTCAAGTCACAATTTTTTATAAAATTATGACTATAGTCACTTTTAAAGTACGATTTTTAGATGTAACAATAAAAAAATATGATCTAAAATCTAAAATAATTTTATTAAAAAAAGTCATTCTTTAAAATAAAATGTGACAAAAAAATTTTATTTATTTTAAATTATAATTAAAAATCATGACTATAAACCTAAAACCTAATTAAATATTATTGTGGTTTGAAACTTGGTCAGAATTTTTAAATTTTATGTGCAAATTGGTGAAATAATATTGCTACACATCCCATATTGGTGAAATAATATTGCTACACATCCCATAGAGTTTGGATTAATAAAAATTTTATTGCATGACACGGTAGTAGGATTTTTTATTTATTTAAATTATTTAAAAATTTTATTTATTAAAATGTGTAATGTGTAAAAAATATACGGTTTTATATTTATATTACACATATTGAGTACACAAAATAAAAAAAATTAAACATAGAGTTTGGGTATTGGAAAGAAAAAAATAAACATAAAGTTTAGGTATTGTGTATCTGAAATGTGTTACAAGTTAAAAAAGGGGTAATTTACATATTTAAATACATAAATTAAAAAGTTGTTACGTGTTTGTGTAAAATGCATTATTATATAAACCGTGGGAGTTAATTACGGTTTTTGATTTGTACATAAACCGTGGCTGGCAGGAAGGTTTTATGGAAGAAAAAGTTTGGTTGTAAACCGTGGCCACCAACCACGGATTAGGAAGGAAAAGTGTTAGGCATAAACCGTGGATGGTTACCACGGTTTATGAAGAATTTTGCGTTAAACGTAAAACCTCCTAGGCTCCTACGGTTTACGTTTATATGTATATATATACATAATCTGTTAATGCTCAACACAAATCATTTGGAAGCAATAAAAATTTTTGAAACCTTCATAGTTGAGAGAGTTTGAGAGAGAGGGTGGGAGGATTTGCTCAGGTTTGAGTGGTGGAGTCATGGAGGATTTTACATATATTTTTAAAATATAATATAGATACATTTTTAATTATATTAATAAGACGATTAATTTACGTCTGAATTCACAATATAAGAGTAACTTTTGTGAAACACGTTGAAAAGGATAAAAGTGTGTTTCAGTACTTTGAACGATGTTCTTTGATGTTTGACAACTTTTTTTTTGATAATTATTTTAATATTCTTAGCATTTATTTATAAAAAATTATAGAAAAACCAATCATAACAAGCAATAACCTAAATGTGAGTTGAGTAAATGCAGAAGTTATAATTTTTTGCTTCTAATGAACGGGCTTTTGGGATGCAGAATCAAGTTGGCGTTAAAAAAAAGTTGTCAAACATCAAAAAATATCGTTCAAAGTACTGAAACACACTTTTATCCTTTTCAACGTGTTTCACAAAAGTTACTCTTATATATTGTGAATTCAGACATAAATTAATCGTCTTATTAATATAATTAAAAATATATCTATATTATATTTTAAAAATATATGTAAAAATGTATCTCTCATGCAAGTTGAATCTCACCCACGTATATATCCCTCCTCATAAACCGTTGTAGGTTACAAGGGTTTATGCCAATTACCATTTATTCATAAACCGTTGCTGGCGGCAAGGTTTTATGAAGATTTTCTTGCATTTATAAACCGTGGTAGCCTACCACGGTTTATGATCATTTTGTTTCAACACCTAAGCCGTCCCTACCAGCCACGGTTTATGTACAAATCAGAAACCGTAGTTGGCTCCCACGGTTTACATAATAATACATTTTGCACAAACACATAACAAATTTTTGATTTGTGTATTTGGGTAAAGGTTTCTCTGATTTTATTTAAATATGTAAATTGTCCTTAAAAAAATATTTTAGTGCATTCGGAATATATTACATCTGCGTAAATATATTATTGTTAATTTAAATTATATTTATTTAAATTTTAAATTAAAAATTTTGTAATTTTAATTTTTTAAATTTTTTAAATAAAATTACATGAAATAAAAAAATTAATCAACGCAATATAATATTATATTGACATCGTATTAATTTTATAATTATTTATTTTTATAATTGTTATATTTATTTTATTTATTTAAATAAAAAATCCATCTTAAATGCATTTAAAATTTTAAATTGTTAATTTTTTAATTTAAAATATTTAAATTTTTATTATTTTTCAAAATCAAATTTAT
>NC_029773.3:71123714-71129474 GCF_000817695.3 Arachis duranensis | reverse complement strand
TGAATTTCTTATTTACTTTATCCCTCACATCCTAAATATGTACCAGAGGAGGAACCGAACAAGAAAATAATATTGGTAGAGTCAAGAGGAGACACATTTAGTGGAACAACAGGAAGAAGATTTGGGTTAAATATTTGGCTAATTTTTTTAGATATAAAAAAGATTGTATGTAATTCTTGGTAATGATTAATTGATGTGTTTTTTATATAAATTTTAATTTTTTTAATCTTAAATAATAAATTAGACTCTCAAAATTAAAGAATAATAAAATTTAAAAAAAATATTAGGGTTACATTTTTTAAATTTATAAATTAGATTTTCTTGATAGGAATAAAACATAATTTCCTACTTGCAAGAATTAGAGGAGCAACAATATCCATTTACAACAAGTTTAACACCAGCACAATAATACTTAATAGCGGTGAAAAAATCACATAAACCAGAAATTAGAGACAAGCTAATATACTAAGATTTTTAACGTGGAAAACCTCCTCAATGAGAAAAGTAAAAACCACGAGTCACCAAGACTAGGAAATAGTTTCACTATGATGAAAAATAGGGTACAAGAGAGTCACAAATTACTGCACAAAACGTGCATACAACAAGCCAACAATCCAAACTTCAAAGCTTACAAAATAAGAACAAGAAGATGAAAATACCACCAAAACAGAGTTACTGTGCGTGACCAATATCTCCAACTATAGAGATCGAATCAAAGATCCGAACGGTGAAATCAAAGAACCAGATGTGTAGAATACACTGTCAAAATTTGAACTCGATCCAACGGTTAACGAATCTGCAGCAACCAATTTACAGAGACAGTTTTGTGTGTATGTGAAAATAACTTTTTTTCTAGTGTTTGATGTTTTCCTTTAAAAAGGACCTCTCTCACTCAACCCTAACTCACATCAGTCATTTCAACTATTTATAGATTTGGATACTAATATTTAAACTTTTTCTCTATATATAGGAAGAAAGTTCAAAAACCCAACACTTCCATTTGTGTTAAAATAAATTTTTTCTATTATAAATCAAATAGAAGAATCCGATTTGCATATTTAAAAAAAATTAATACAAAAATATAATTTTGAGAGTTAAATTTATATGTTTAAAAAAATCTAAAATAAAAAAAAGAATCCGACTCTCAAAGTTGTATGTTATAAAAAGAAAATTAAATGTTACAAGTCTCACCCTCATTGGTCTATTGAAAAGTCTAATTGTACATACACATTTATATCATCTTTTTTTTTTCTTTGGCATTTTATTTTATTTTTTTCTTCTCGTCATTTATTTCACAATATATTTTTTATTTTTTCTATTACTATACTTCTTTATCTTTCTTTAAATAATAATTATTTTGTTGATAAGTTTTCACATTTTTTTTTACATTATGGGTATGTCTAAAATGAGCACAATAATTATGTGCTTATTGAATGCACCATATTTATATATAACATTAGATTTAATTAGATAAAAATGAAAGGCTAATATGAAAGAAGAGCATTAATAGACTCTAATAAATACAAAATATCCTAGTACATAATTAAATGCTTTAAATGACAATACTTTAATATGAAATACTTTAAATGGTAACAGAATCTTTTATTCTTAAATAATTAAATATAAAACATATAAATACAAAAATATGAATATTTTTTATATCTATAGTCACAGTTTTCTTTAGCTATTATGATCATGGTTTTAAAATGGGATCATAAACAACAAATATTATAATGATTATTTGGATTAGATACTTATGTAAACCCCGATGAATTAGTAGATAATTAGTCAATAAATTAATTTATAATAAGGGAGATTAGAAATGTGAATATTATATTAAATTAGGATAGAGCTCATCGAAATGAGAATTTTGACACTAATTTCAAAGAAAACAGTCTAAGATTGAACTAAACAGGCCGAACCAGTTGAATCGAGCCCAAACCGGACCGTGAACCCAACCGGCCTAGCACTTAAAAAGGACCGAAGCCATCTCCTTTCTCCCATTCAGCATAAACAGCGCTGAAAGCTCCAAGGAAGAAAAGGAGCGCCGAAACCTTACGGCAAACTTCAACCCGCCGTAGCTCTTCCGTCCGAGCTCCGATCATCGCACCGTTTGCAACCACGCATTCACCGAGTCGAACTCTACGTTTCTACCAGAACAATTTCATAGGTAAGCCCTTAAATATTCTCAGCCACTCTTTTCTTCCAATTTTCGAAATATAGGAAGGGAAGTTGAATTTCTTTAATTTCTAATGTTTTAGGATCCAATTAACTTGAGAAAAATATTCACTCTTGCTTATGTGAAGTTTGGGTAAGGTGAGGATGTGATACTTTTATTTTAATTTTATTGAATTTGAGCTTTGAGTATTAAATTGGATATATATGTGTTATGAATGTGTATTAGGTTGTAAATAAATAATTAGAGCTTGAAATTGTGGACGTTGGAATTTTTAGTGAAGGCTCGGCTTAGTATTTTGTTGGGTTTGGAGCTGTGTTTGTTGTAAGAGAGAATTGATTTGGTCGTTACGTGAGAATCGACCAAGGTATGGTTTAGGTTTCATGCATTTAATATATAATGTTCTATGAAAACTTAGGCTAGATGATCATAGGATAAGTTGGAACGTATGTGAAAGTTGTGGTTTAGTGTTTTGTTATTAAATATGGATTGATATGGTATTGATTAGTTGAAAGATTAAGGAAATGTTAATCAATGAGTTGAGGACACAAATGTATAATTCATAAATTATGGTTTGATTGTGAGACTTGGCTTGTATATATAAGCAATTGTTGTTGGTGGTTTTGGCTAATTGTGATAATTGTGGATGTAAGTATGATGTGTATGGTGGATATGGTGTTGAGGAAATAGAATTTGTTGATATTAATATGTATATGTGAATGTATTGGGAGTATGAGAATTGTTGGAATGAGAAAAGAGGTTTTTGCAAGTTTTTTCAAAAAGTTGATTTTTAGCTAAACTTTGGTAAGGTATAACTTGGCTTTCGGACCTTTAATTTGTTCCCAACTTGTTTTAAAATGAAAATTGGGTTCGTGATGTTTATGCCAATCGAAGAACAGATGAAAAATATTGCAAATTGAAGAAGTTATAGAGTTTAAAAGTTATGCTTGCAATCTATTCTGTTTTGGCAAATTTTGATTCTTCCTGCTACTGCAAGCTAGCTTCTGCATCAACTCTATTTTTTTAAAGAAAGTATGTCCACGCGTACGCGTGGAGTGGATTTTTTGCGATGCGTACGCGACAAGTCCATGCATGTGCATAAGGGGTAAATAAGCATGTTCACGCGTACGCGTGACATGAAGATTTCATCTACGTGTACGCATGACGAGGTACGCGCGCGGGAGCTGCATTTTTACAATCCCACGCGTACGCGTGAGCCACGCCGTGGCACATGTTCCAGCAAACATGATTTTTAAGGTTTTTAAAATCTATTTCAAGCTACTAAACCTCTATTTTCATTTCATTGGTCATAAATAATAGTGTTAAACTTGATAATCAGATGAAACTCGGAAATGAGAATAACTTGAAGATGAAGTAAAGTTAAAAAGTGATGAATTGATTATGAGAGATTATGGATAAGTCATATATGATACTTGACTGGATGTTCTGATGAAAGATTATATATGAAATTGGCTTGAATGATTTAATGATCTGAGATACGAGATTCCCTGGATAAAGTGTCGTGGCTTGCCACCACGTGTACCAGGTTGAAAGTTCGATACTCTGTTGACCCTACGACGTAAGTGTGACCGGGCACTATATAAATTCCCGGTAATGTTACCCCCATTGAGCAATATCGATTATTTGAGAAAAAGCTATGCATAGACTCTTGAGGATGCACATCGAGGGACAATCTAAGTTCAATTCAGACTTGTCGGGTTGGCTAGATAGCCGACAGATGAGCCTCATCAGCCATAGGACAAGCATGCATCATATGCATATTACTTGAATTACTTGCTTGTGCTTTAATTGGGTGTGCCTAAATGTACTTGTCATGTTAAATGTATATATGTTACCTGCAGTATTTGTAACCTTCTTGTACTTGCCTTTATTTGTTTATTTGTTTGTGAAATGCATGATGGAGTTGGAGGTATGGAGGAATGGCAGTACGAGACTTAGATTTAGGACTAAGTTAAGTTAGGTTTAGATACTCTTAGAAAACCACCTTTTATCAATTTTGTTAATACTTTAAGCTCTATAATTTAAGTGTCGGCGTTCTAGGATTGCCTCTGGCATTTCCAGGACCTTATCTATTATGTGTGTGGCACCTTTACCATATTGATAACCTCTGGTTCTCATTCCATACTATGTTGTTATTTTTTCAGATGCAGGTCGAGAGGCGCTTCTTTAGGCATCTGAACTCCTGAAGCGAAGTGGTTACTGGTTATTTTGTTGTACAGTGATATATATGTATGTACTTAGCATACTCTCCACATAACTTGTTCCTTTTGATCCTCTTAGAGGTTTATGGAGAGACATAATTTTGTTTATGTACATTTGGATTTTGGATATATATATATATATACGTGTGTGTAAGTATTCTCCAGCCAGCTTTGACTTCGCAAGCTGAGTTGGGAGTTTGTTATTTTATATTTTTGACTCTCTATTCATATTTTTATTATTTTATGTTTGATAGATATAATTTTTTCTTCACACGCAAGTTATTTCGTTTCCAGAGCGTTGCGCTTTTTATTTCGCGATTTTGTTTTACCCATTTTTTAAAGCTCCTAGTTTATTATATTATTTCTGCTATTATATGTACATATTTTATTTTAGAAGTCGTAGCGCCTCACCACCTCTTGTTACATCGTAGGTGTAATGCTTTATGTGGTAGGGTGTTACAAAAAATATTTCGAAAATATAATTTATTTAAAATATTATATATAATACATGAAAATATTAATCTTTTTCATTTTTTTCAATTTTTTTTTAGAAAAACGGAATAAAATTAATATAAATCTAAATACATGCCTATTGCATTATATATTTACTTATATGGAAAAGTATAGGGAGCCAATGGCTTACGCGTACAATGCGTACAATGGAGGTTTAGGAAGTATTAGAGATATAATCATTAGTGTTACATTGTCCTATCAAGTTGCGCTTTTGAGATTAGTGGTTTCATGATATGATATTAGAGTTTAAAATCTGAAAGGTCATGGGTTTGATTCTTGGTGAACCCCAAAATCAACTTAAGTTTTTGGGATGAGTGGTTTTATGACATGAGATGTTTATTTATCCTGGTATTCGGATGGTTATTCTGGATAGTATGGGTGATGCTCATTCTATTCATGAATCAAAGATTTAGCTCATTGTATACATTGTACACTAAGGCCATTGGCTCCCTAGCATTACTCTACTTATATTAGTAAGACCTAAATTAATCAAACTTACGTAATTTAAAATATAAAACGTATAAATACAAAAAAATAAAAGTATTAGGTTAAAAAATTTTTAAAAAAAGATAACCCAAATTTAAAAAAAACTATCCAAATAAATCTATTATCAATTATATTTAAAAATTTTAATCCAATTAGATAGTAATAATTTTTTAAGTTTTTTTTATAAATTAATCAATGAAAATATAGTTTGATTAATACGAGTTAAATTCTGACAACAATGTGTTTGTATAAAATATAAAAAAATATATACTTTGTAGCAACGGAATTAAATGTGTAATAATAATAATAATAATAATAATAATAATAATAATAATAATAATAATAATAATAATATGCCTAAAA
>NC_029773.3:71096489-71123674 GCF_000817695.3 Arachis duranensis | reverse complement strand
AGAAATTTAGAAGGTGATTTTAGTTTTAGTTTGGTGCGTGTGAAGAGAAGGAAACAGCATAACTGATTCCGGGATTTTAGTTTGTTAGATAAAGTTATAGATATATTTTTTTTAAATAAATTTTTTCAATTTTAGAAAAATATGATATCACGCTAGAGATAACAAACTTTGTTATTCATACCCTTAAAAATTTTATTTTTAAAGTTAATGAATTATAACTCAAATAATATAATCCCTTTATTTTAATGACACCAAGCACAATATAATTGATGCCAGTAAGACAAAGATAGGATAAAAAATCGAACAAAAAATCTTTGTTTAAAAAAGCAATAAATAAATAAATAATAAAAAAAACAATATTTTAAAAACTGTGTTCAAACTTCAAATAATGAATGAGAGTTCACCACGTAAAAAAATAGAAGCAAGTGAGCTTGAATAAGATCCCAAAGCCTTCGTAATTTTTCTTTTTCTCTCTTCAATTTTCTTCTTTCCCTTTTCTTCTTCATTTTTAATATTTTCCCGCACAATTCTCGGCAATGTCTCTCTCCGACGGCACAGATTGAACCCTGCATGCGCAAGCCACGTTACTCTCTTTTTGTGGTTTTATTTTTTTTTTTCAACAATTTCTCATAAGGAAAAAATATTCTGTCTCAATTTCGATTCATCGATCCAACACCGTTTCGTTTTCTGTTTCTCTCTCAGAAGCCTCAATTCCACTCCCGATTCGATCACGGTTCGCTACAACTGCGAGCAATTTGAGAATTCGGTGGTGGAAAAACAGAGGTGGAAGAAGAACAGAGGAAAAAAAATACAGAGGCCATTCAAAGTTTGTGGTAATTTTTTAAATCTGAAGGGAAAAGTATTGAATTTTGAATGATTTATATTTTGATTTCTTGCATGCACTGCTAGAATTTTTTATTTTGTTCTCATTTTTATTTATTTGTTTATTAGTTTTTTTTTTTTTTGGTTGATCATGTTGGATTTTACAATGTTGATGAAGGTGTTAGAATTTGCTGATTCGGATTGTTGCTGCTGATCAAGGATTTGCTCAACAATTTTGCAGCAATTATTCTTTAGGTTATTGTAGTTGCTCTTCACCTCCATAAGAGTTAGTTACACGTGTGCTTATACAATAAGGTAAAGTTGGAGTTAGTTGGAATGTTTTTAACACTTTTTGTTGGTCTATCACTTCTTGGATTTTAAGTTGTCTACATGATCTATTCATTCTCTTGATGCAGTTTTCAGCTTCTCCAAAAGTGTCAGCTAGCATTTGGAATTGAATTTGTGATTGGATGTTATTAAACTTGTTGAGTTGAGAACTCAGATCTTAATAGGGTGGAAATTGTGCTTAAATTTTTTGAGTTGTTAAGCAATTACTTAACTCCTTGGATTATTCTTATATAGCCATCATTCTGTAAGAAGAATTAGAAGCTTCACCGGTTGAGAAACTTTTATTATGATGCATAAGGCGGAGAACCTGTTAGTCAACAATCATGGGAGGGATCCTGGTTTCTCAAAGCCACACTTCCAGCCAGGATTTGCCACTGTTTCTAATAAATGTCAGGATCTACGTAGTAATATCAATAATAGGGCAGGGGAAGAATTTCCTGTGCAGTTTGTTAATGATGGAGTTGCTTCTAGAAGAATTCCTGTTCCTCGTGACATATCCCAAATGCGTGAAAATAGAGCAGCACAAAGTAGAGAAAATGGCGACGTCAAGTATGAGTGTCTTACTAATATTTTGGGGCTGAAGAAATTGGAATCTCAGAGGTCAGATGTAAGTGACCTTATATCTCTGAAAGAGCCAACTCATGAGATGGAGAATGGGGCTTCTGTCACTGTTGGTGAATTAATTGATGAGTGGGGTGATCATGGGACACGTGTGTCATCTGTTGTGCAGAATGGATCCATGCATTTGAATGGTCATGTTGGTTCAATTTTAGATGACTCTCGGAATGGGAGAATGAAGTTTCTGTGCAGCTTTGATGGAAAAATATTACCGAGGCCTAGTGATGGAAAACTCAGATATGTAGGGGGACAGACCCGCATGATATCCATTAAGAAGGATGTTTCGTGGGAAGAGCTTATGAAGAAGACTTTCGGTATTTGCAGCCAACCTCATACAATCAGATATCAACTTCCTGGGGAGGATCTCGATTCTCTGATATCTGTTTCGTCTGATGAGGATCTTCAACATATGATTGAGGAATACCAAGGGCTTGAAAGAAATGAAGGTTCACAAAGACTCAGAATATTTTTAATTCCCTTGGGTGAATCTGATGAGGCATGTTCATTCGTGGCAAGCACAATTCCACAGAGTGATCCTGATTACCAATATGTTGTTGCTGTGAATGGCATGCCAGGGCCTACTCTTAGAAATAGTGCTGGGCAGTGTTTGACAAATGAAGCAAGTCAATTGAATGCACCTGGTTTACAGAAAAATTCTCTCAATGCCTTTTATCCTGTGGAAGCCAGCAGTGGTATTCATGCTTTGAATGCAGATGGAAGTTTTAATGATTCTCTTACTATGCACAGATGCAACAATCAATCTCCACAAATTTCCTCTATTCGAATTAAGGGAGGAGGTTCAAGTATGGGTTATACACAGTTGCTTGGTAATAATTCATGCCAAGATAGTATTGAGAGCAATGCATCGTTTATTACTGCTCAGCTGCAACCTGAGAACTCCCCCATAAGCCCTGCTGATCGCAGATACCCCCAACAAGTAACTTTGAATCTCTTAAATGAAAGTCTCCCCTGTCAACGTGATGATGTTTGTCCACCAAAGAAGCACATTGGAGGTCAATTTAGCAACTGCAGTCCTCACAAGGAATCTGTGACCCCTTCATATCTGGAAAATTCAAACTTTCAACAGGCTGAATCTAGTGGTACTAACAATCCCCCTTTTGGGTTGCTTCATTCATTTTCTGATCCACAGTTGCATGAGAGTTTAACAAGGTCTTGTTACTGCTCACAAGAAGGATCTGTCCTCTCTTTCTCCTTGAACCATGCAAAGGCTCAGCCATCTTCCATGTTACAGTCTAGTTTCTCACAAGGAAATCTTATTGAGCTCCAGCAAGATTCCAGTCTCCTTTATCCTCAATTACAAAGTAAGTTACCAAATAATATTGAGTCTTCTGAGTTGTATGGAAGGCAGGATTTGACATCATCTTCTCCATATTCAGAATCATCAGGAACGAATGGAATTCATAAAGATAGCATTTTAATTGGAAAAAAGTATCCTGTGCCTCAATCTGATGTAAATGGATCTAGCTTTATGGCGAAGCATGCTGAGAACAATTCTTTAACTTCAGAAAAAATCAATATAATTGAAGGAAAGAATCCTTTTGATGAAACAAATGGCAACTTTTATGAAGGGAAATCACTTGCTGCTCATCTGGGACACGTGACTGAATTGAATCTTCTGGATTCCTTCCCTGCTAATAAATTGAATGCCAAGATTAATATGCAAAAGGATTGGGAGCTAAGTTCTGAGGACATGAGCCAAAGTACTATAAATAGTAAGAAATATGCTGTTGCTGAAGGTGTGAATGGTGGACAAGGATCTGATTTTGCATTGACAAGAAACATCAAGTTAAATGGTTCAGTGCCAACCTGTCGAGAAACCTCTTGCCACAAAAAATCTCTTGGTGATCTTACGTGTGAGCTGTCAACCGAACCTACTTCTTGTAAAGCTTCGCAAGTTCAACCTTCCATGAGTTGCCATGATGCCTGTTTTAATGAAATTTCAACTTTAAGCACTGCTTCTTTGTATCATGTACATCATAATGATCCCGGTCCTTGTTCAAATTCACCTACAAATGATCAGCACATTCCAAACAACACTAATTTCCACAAAGTTCCTTCTTTTATTGATGACGACTTGATAACCAGTACTGACCAGATCTTTCCAGTTATTGGGGGGCACTTTGCTGGAAAGTCAAAACCTGGAGATGTCATGCCAGGACTATCAAAAAATTTAGGAAACTGTGATGATGTTAATCAAACAAAACCATTTGGGCTTGTAGAAGATGTGACTGGTGTCGTTCCTCGAGTCATTCATTCTACATTTGCATCCATCCCCCCAATTGTGGATGTAAACGGATGTATGCCTGTATCCTTGTCTTGTACAGAGGGAGATAGCATCATCGCAGACTCTGAACCTGAGGTAGAAAAACTAAAATCAAATTGGATTTTTGGCTAGTCTCTTTCATATTTCTGAATATTTTTTCTTCATTTATAGGATTTTAAATACGATGAAGCTGACAAAAATGATTTCCTTTCTGACGCAATGATAGCAGAAATGGAAGCGAGCATCTATGGTCTGCAGGTATTTCATCTCTGAAATATTCCTTTTTTGGTTTTCATTTTTTACAAGTTTCAAGATCAGAATCTGTGATTTATTAACATGCTACTTAAACCTTGCTACCTTCAAATACACTTTCACATCCATCTATGTATATAAAATATTCGTTTCTGATTCTTTTCTAGAGGATTTGTTTTTAGTTGAGCAACTTGAGAAATAATTGCTGTTATTGTTTTTCTTTAAAGTCAGAGTTAAATGGTCTATGGAGGGAAAAGAAAAGTGGAATGGGCCAACGACAGGAAAATTGTATCAAGAGCTGATTAATTGATAAAGTTTTAGGGTTGTTGAGACTTGAGAGGAAGTTAAGGAGGAGGGAGAAAGGGAAGTCAGCTAAAACCTAACATTTTGAGAGTTCGTGGGGTGCATAAGAGGGTCACTGGAACTATCTTTTCACAACTTTACTGTTCTTTATTTTGCATGGTTGCTTTAGCCAGGAAACTCCAACAAATACATACTTTTCTTAAACTAGCATTGATTTTTTCATTTCTGAACCAATTTTAATGCCTTTCATGATTAGAGTTTTATTAACACTTCCATGTTGGAACACTGTATTTTTTGTTTTGTCAATAGAAGAATAAATTTGTTATTGAGAGACAAAAGATACAATGTTGTGAATCATCTTTCAAAAGCTTAAACTATTGTGTAGAGGCACATGAATGACTTCATATCTGACAGACCTCCCCAATACTCAATAGCCTTTTTTGGGGTTGATACGTAGACAATATATAGGCCCATCTTATTGTGTGTTGAAATTAAACATGTCATATTGAAGAAGCGCTAATACCTTGCTGTGAGCTATCTCTCCTAAAAGCATGAGTTATTCATGTGCTTATCGCTGTTGCTAAGTAGTTTACATCTTCCTAATGCTTTTCTGCTTTACATAATATGGTTTTCCTATTGGCTATAACTGACTTGTATTATTATTCAGATAATAAAGAGTGCTGATCTTGAAGAACTTAAGGAGTTAGGATCTGGTACTTATGGAACTGTTTATCATGGAAAATGGCGGGGAAGTGATGTTGCTATAAAGAGGATTAAGAAGAGCTGTTTTGGAGGGAAACCTTCTGAACGAGAACGATTGGTGAGTCTATGATGGAAATTATTCTTGAATATTTGTTATGTATATCTATCATATGTTTTATATGTTTATCTCTGTTTTACTGTTGGCAACCGTCTTCATAGACTTACAAACAAACCCCTTAAGTTGCCAAAATCTCCAAGTTGCCTGTTGATTTTCCAAAATTTTTAAATTAGTTATAAGTGGAAATTGTAAAATCTTCAAAGCAAATCACTCTTTACATTGATTATGTTTCTTGGCTTGGTTAGACTAAAGATTTTTGGAGAGAGGCACAAATCCTTTCAAATCTTCACCATCCCAATGTTGTTGCATTTTATGGGATAGTACCAGATGCAGCTGGGGGAACATTGGCAACTGTAACCGAATATATGGTTAATGGTTCCCTACGGCATGTCCTCATCAGGAAAGATAGGTAGTTTATTTCTTACTTGTTCCTCTCAACGCCATTTTGTTTTTATAGTTGTTTATGCATATAGGGTCTTATTTCTGCAGATTACTAGATGACCGTAAAAGGCTAATAATTGCCATGGATGCGGCTTTTGGTATGGAATATTTGCACTCCAAAAACATTGTTCACTTTGATTTGAAGTGTGACAATTTGCTTGTCAATCTAAGGGATCCAGAAAGACCCATATGCAAGGTAAGAATTCTATGAGCAAAATCTCATTCATTTCAAATAAAGTTAAGAGATAAAATGATAAAGCTTGTTCGACATGTAAAATGCTATGCTTCCTTTTTATTATTCAAATGAGCTTATAAGGGCTCCGAAAGTTAAAAGCAGATCTTGGAACCCAAAAGTAGAATTGGAACTTTGAATTCAAGCATATGATCTGGTTAATAATGATTAATGCAGGACAATGAGGATGCTTATAGTGATGACAAAAGGAAGACAAACTTTCCATAAAAACAGCTTAAATGCCAATATATAGTGATGAATCCATTTCTGTTGATGAATTCAATATCTGACAACTTTCTAAAGCTATAATTTATGAATTGGTGCGCCTAAGTTGACCATGTGTTTCCTTCAGCAACCTTTGTTGATCGGTTGTTTTCCCAGGTTGGAGATTTTGGATTATCAAGAATTAAGCGGAACACCCTGATATCTGGTGGTGTGCGAGGAACCCTTCCTTGGATGGCACCAGAGCTGTTGAATGGCAGTAGCAACAGGGTTTCTGAAAAGGTCAGTTGCATCATCTGTTGTTATATTGCATCTCACCAAAGCAACAATTAAGTCATTTGTCACTTTTTAAGATCAACTACATAGATCAAATGATGCTGTTGTAGTTATAATACTAGCAACTTTAAACTGAATCTTTATTATTGCCTTCTATAACATCTGTTGTTTTCAGAGTCTAGAACTGAGACGGGAATTGAAACTCAGTATTATGTTTAATAGTCAGAGACTGAAACTAAAAATTCAGTCTCAGAACACAAATTTCAGTCCCTTTTAGTACCTCCAGAAAGTGGAGACAGAAGGGACTAAAATTTTGGAGACTAGAAATTGAAACTTTAATAATATTTTTTTTCAAAAATACTATCATTTAACTTTTCAAATTCCAAATCTACCACTCAATCTTCATATTTATTTTAAATCAAACATGATACTTAGACATAACTCGGTCCAATACATTCTACACCAAACACAATATAGAGACTTAATTTAGCCTTAGTCTCTTAGTCTCTGTCACTCAGTCTCCCTTCCAGACACAGCCCTAAGTCTTCAATGACTAAATCAAATTAAAAAAAGAAGCAGCAGAAATCCACTACTTTTTATGAATTTGATTATTTGAGCAACATTGAGAGTCAATGAATCTTTTGATGGCATTTAGATAGTGGATGAAATTTTCAGGTTGATGTCTTCTCATTCGGCATTTCAATGTGGGAGCTCTTGACTGGTGAGGAACCTTATGCAGATATGCATTATGGTGCCATTATTGGTAAGATTCATGCCCCTACAGTTTTTCTTTTCCAGAATAGTTAATGATGATCATTTTATGCAGTTTTGGAAGTTTATTTTCTTGATTCCTATGGTATGTCTTTCATACCATTGCTTTCTTGATATAGTTCTTTTGTAGAATTTCAAAGTTGAAAGGGTTGGACAAATTTATAGTAAACTTAACTTGCCAAACGTTGTGCGTGACATTCACGCCTAGGCTTATTCAGAACCAAACTTCGAATTAATTATTTTTCTTTTTAAGAGAATATAACAATCATTTTTTAGCTGTTCTTCGAGTCTAAAATGATTGTTTCCATTCTTCCTAGATATGATTATGATGGATTTGAAAGGAATGATATTACATATCTGCCACTGGAAAAAATATGCTTTGTGAAATTGTGAGTTGTGACTAACTTCTTGGTCCGCTTGCATTTTGATGACATGCTTATAGGGGGGATTGTAAAGAACACTCTTAGACCACCTATTCCAGAACATTGTGATCCTGAATGGAAGAAACTCATGGAAGATTGTTGGTCGCGTGATCCTGAAAGTCGCCCATCGTTCACCGAGATAACTAACCGGTTACGATCTATGTATAAGGCGCTTCAAGCAAAAGGGGTTGTCAGGCACGACAGATAAGGCAGGCCTATTTTCTGCACTACCAAGACCTTCATTGGTTATTAGAAATAGGTGGCAAGTGTTTCTTGTCTTTCAGCTAGCTGTGAAATCTTAAACTAGCTTGTTCTTCTTGTAAAATGTGAGGTTGAGATCATGGTATAGTAGATTGTATCTGTCAATTTTCTGCTTGGTTCAGGATCTAAAACTCTACCAGCAGCATAGAGAGTAAAGATTAGGGAAGAGTAAGGTTGCTCTAGTGTAAATACAGAGACATGTGTCTTGTAAGATATGTTTTGTTAATGTGAGCTTCCTTTCTCTCCTGCCTTTTGGTCTTTCTCCCTTTTTTTTTTTTTTTTTTTTTTTGGTTAAGTAACAAATTGGACTTTCGGTAAAAAAAAAAAATATGAGGGTCAGATTTTATATTATGCAAATTGGAGGGTTTGATTTGTCTTTCAGTTTGTGTTAAAATAATTTTTTTTCTCCTATAGTAAAGCAAATCACAAATCAAAAAGTTTGATTTGCATATTTAATTTTTTTAAGACTGAAATACAAATTTGAGAGTTTAGGGTTTAGGATCAGATTTATATATTTAAAAAAAATTAAATCTGATTTAGATTTGTATATTTAAAAACAATTTAAAAGTTACAAATTCGACTCAGCTCTCCACATGAAAAAGAAACATAAATTCTCCACATTACTTAAAAATATCATTGGAAGCCCAATAACAAAAATAAAAAGCGCAACTTTTATACTATTTCTTGAGAAATTTTTTTACTCTTATTTTATGAAAAATCAATTAGTTTAGTTGTATTTTCTGTTTTAAAGATTAAAACCATATCAATAATGTATTTAGAATTTAGTAATTATTTATATTAATAAGATTTAGATAACGTAATAGAGAAATGCTAGGTGAATTACCGAACATAATATATATCCTTTGGTTTCGTTTGATTTTAGGTTTTAAAAATTATTTCAATCGACTATAAGATGTTATACATTAATTTAATAATGATTAGGAGATTTACTTAATGGTAAATTCTTGTGTTTATGAATTCGGTGCTGAATTTGTCAAACTTACTTTTTATGGTAAGTTTTAAATATTTAAAAATTATTTATTTTTATATTTTTAAATTAAATATTGGCACCATAACATGCATATCAATTAATTCTATTATAAAATGATAAAAAAAATTTAAATTACCTTTGAAACATCAAATAATAAAAATTCAATTTTTTATTTAGAAATTATAAAAAAATAAAAACATAATTTAAGACTTCTAATCATTTATTAATTTAGTCATTATACAAGTAATTTTAATCCACCTTACATCTTGTTAAGTTATAATTTTTGAATAAGTGTTTAAAAGTTATAATCTTTTAAAAGATAAACTATCATTTTTACTCATAAAAAAATTAAGATGCGAACATTTCTAGGGTTTCTTTATTTTAATAAATAAATTAATTATAATAATTACGAAAATAAACCATTTAAAAAATATTTATCAAAATAAATACTTCTCTTTTAGATAATTTTGTATGTATCTCGTTTACAGTGTAAACGAGACAAGAGAGGTGGACGCGACACATGTATATCTCGTTATAGTGTAAACGAGATATTTACGGTGGAAACGGGATAATGTAAACGAGATACATGTGGTTTTAAAAAAAAATAAAAATAATAAAAAATATTAATAATATTAATAATCCAAACTTTTAGCACGCAAATGGTACATGAAAAAGTTGGTAGAAAAGATTAAAATGGATATGTTTGATCAATTAGTACTAAAAAAGAGTACATAAAAGATTTTAGATTAAATTATAATCCAATTGGATTGATTTAAATTTGAAAAATAAAAATAATCGTTTGCCAATTGTTAAGAAATGTTGATGGGATAGTAGGAAGAGAATTGAATCCGTGGGAGATAGCTATTTCAATTCTCTTCCCACTATTTCTATTAACCTCTCCTAACATCATGACAAACAATTATTTTTATTTCTCAAATTTAAATCAATCCAATTGGATCATAATTTAATCTAAAAATTTTTATGTACATTTAAATACCAGACAAGATGGATTATCCATTTAAAATAAACATGTTAACACGTTTACGTGAAATCACGTAAACACGTTTTCTAACTGCCCACTATTAATCCTATTATTTATAACTGACAATTTTTAAATTTTTCATATACTCTCTTGAGTATTAATTTTTAAATTCAAATTATATATATTTCAAATTTTGAGTATTAATTTTTAAATTCAAATTATATATATTTCAAATTTTGTTTGTTGCATAGGAATACATAAAAATTTGAAATATAATTTAAATATAACTATATTTCAAATTTCGTTTATTGTATGTGAGTATATAAAAATTTGAAATATATTTAAATTTTGCTTGTTGTATGGGAGTATATTTAAATTATATTTCAAATGGACAATTAATCTTCTCTATTATTTAAAATGGACAGTTTATGTTCCTGTTATTTAAAATCGCCCATCTTTTCTGTTATCTAAAATATTCTATTTTTAAAAGTTTGATTCAAACTATATTATTAATATTTTTTATTATTTTTAAAAATTATATTTAATTATTTATAAATACATATATCTCGTTTATAGTGTAAACGAGATATACGAAAATGGAAAAAACACACATATCTCGTTTACACTATAAATGAAATACGTGCAAAATCATCTCGTTTATAATGTAAATGAGATAAGAGAGGAGTATTTATTTTGGTAAATATTTTTAAAATTATTTATTTCGATAATTATTATATTTATTTAATTTATAAAAATAAAAAAATCTGACATTTCTACCCATAGATGAAGAAAATTGAAGTAATCCATCAATGATTTGTGTATCAAAAATGCCCAAGCGTTAGTCTACCATTGACTCCGTTAATAATCCTTCCTATGTGGCATTACGTGATTATGTGGCAAATAAAGTCTTCATGCATAGCATGCTGAGTAATGTGAGCGTTATAAGCAACCTTAGACACAAAAATTTCTCAAATTTTTAAACTTTATCCAGAAAATCATTCAAACCAGAAATTCTAGCTTGAAAAATTGGAGGCACACATCTAAATGTCAATGCGAAATTGTTTACCCCAGTTTTGAATTAGAGTTGCAGTTGATCTGGGAGCTCAATTTCAAAGAGGAAGCAAGATAAGATGTTTGATGAGAGATGCTTTTGTGGGTTAGATGCGATGCTGCTGCAGTTTGGAACTTCAATGAATTCTGGGAGGTAGTTCATCCGTTGTCTCCAATGGAAGGTAAATGCTTGTACATTTTATTCTATTCCCATTTAATCGGTATCTAAATCGTTCTTATATAGTTTTCCTTTCACATACGTTAGACTGAAGCTACTTTGTGTGAGTAGACAAAATTGAAGGATAATGGGAGGATTTGAGGAGATGTTTGTATGAAAGCAAGAAGCGTGGAGATGGTAACGAAATTAATGCTAAGTTTTAGATGCTCATCAAGATAGCAAAGATTGAAACTGAAGTTGTGAGACTTAGGGTGTGGTTTATCATCATTTCTTTGTTTGTGGTGCTTAATTTCGTTTGTAGTGTTTATCTCTGAATGAGGATATGAGTTGCATATTGTTCTATGTGTAAGATAGTAATGCAATGCAATGCATAATTCGATAACCTTTGTTTGTTTGATCCGTGGTTGTTGTTGTATGTGATGGTTGATTTTTTTGACAAAAATACCTATACCCGATGTAATAATTGACAAATTAACACCTATTATATACGGTAATTGTCACATATAGTCACAATATATATAGAGTTGGGCAATATTATCCTGAATTTACAGAATGATGTGAACCAATTTCAAGTCCAACACAATAACTCTAATATAGCATAACTGAACATTCATACATGCACTAAAATTAACGCATTATCTGTCCAAAAGAGGCAAGAGTAACGTATCTTTTTCAATGTGATAAGCCAAAGCAAAAGTACTAAAAAATAATATGATGTCTAAAGTTGAACCACACATAAACAGCAAGAAGTCTAGTCATGAAACAAATCCTTCAACAAAAAATGAACCACACATAAATAGCAAGAAGTTTATTGTCAATATCATAAACAACCTAAAGCTACTGCAGGTGCTTCAGGGGTTTGGTGCGAAGTTGTTACTTCCACTTGATCCTCCATTAATAGTTGCAATGGTTGACCAATGTCTTGCTGGTGCTCTAAATTCTGGTTGGGGCCACTTGATTGCATTTGAACCTCTAACAGTAGGAGTTGACATGAAAGTCATGAACCTACTAGTAATTTCTTGAGATATTTCTTGCATTGTTTGAGATGTGACAGTAGATTGTGGTTGAGCATTTGGTGTTAGTGGCTTCATGGGTAGTTGAAAAGTTGGTTGTGCTTAGTTGACATATTGAGTACTTGGAGGTGGTCTTTTCAAATTTCTCTTTTTTTGGAATTTGTTAGCAACTAGTGGCTTAAATGGCTGATTCATCCTTGGAGGCCTAATTGGATCAGGATTAATTGGAGCGGTAGTAGGTTGTAGCATTGGAGGAGATACCTATATAAAATGTACCAAGCATCAATTAAAGTACACAGTTAAATAACAGAAATAATACACAAGAAAGGGTATAATATTACTGGTTGAGTTGGTACTTGAGTTGTTGTTACCTTAGTCGCTTCAACAGCTTCCAAAATTTTCTCTCAAAACATCTCTTGAATCCTATCTGCCTCATCATCATCTGCAAAATCAGCTTCACGTTGGTCTTCTGCACCTGGTTGTTGAGTTAGAGGCTGCCCTCCTGCAGCAGCAGCCATTGCTTCCTTCTTCTTAGTGCAATTACAATTGTTGTGGCCACTCTACAATAGACAATTGGATGTGAGAAGGTATTAATACAAATAAACAGTACCTTAACCGAAAGAAGCATGTTATATACCTATAAGTAATACTTGTAGGTGATAGCACCGTATCTTTATTTTTCTCTATAAAGATCTAATTCCAAGTCTTTGGGAGCATCATTCCTTTTGTCTCTGGTCAACTTAGGTCTTCCTGCTAGTTTCTTATACACTAGAAGTAGTACTGGAGGCATATTCACATGCTCCTAATACTCCTGACAAGGTACAGGCTGGATCACAAATTTGTAAGCGCTATGATATGCACCCATAGTAAGCCAGTTGTGAGCATATTCTTTGGGCCTCCTATTTTGATATGCAAGGACATCACATGCATGCCTACATGGCAATCCAGTTAGTTGCTAAAATCTGCCATTGCATGTCATTTTACCTAAGTTCACCATAACCTTGTGTGACAAGCATTGAATTTCATATATGTTTTCAGGGTCATCTCCTGTTGGTAGTGGTCTCCATTTGTTGCTTTCCCTTTTTTCTTTTTCCAACCTACTTTGCTGTACAGAAATGATCAACCCACAATAATTGACTAAAGCCTTCTTATTTGTGGCAATAATACTCATCACATAACATCTAATTTCCTCCAACATGGTTATTATAGGCTTTTTCCTCATCTTCTTGATTCTAGAGTTGAATGACTCGCAGATATTGTTAGTGTAGTTATCATATTTTGGATACTCACTAAACCTTGACTTACTCCATTAGTGTGAGGGTATCCTATTCAAATAATCCCATGCATGAGGATTAACCCTTCCCAATCTATCCATTACGAAGTTGAAGTCTTGAGGTATTAAGGCCTTGGCACATCTCCACATAGTCATCTTCATCTCCATATACTTCCATCGTTTCCTGAAATTTTGCCAAATGTGCATAGCGCAAAACATATTATGTGCTCTAAGATTCATTTCTAATATAGCGGGTATGAGATCCTACATGCACAAAACCAATTACAAAGTAAGTAATAAACAAGTATCTAATATGAAAAACATATTTATTAACTAAATAATAAACAACTAACTCATTAATTAGCTAATTTATAAAAGACATCACTAATGCTCACTGTCTTCATGTTCAACATAAAATTGAACCCATTTATATCGTGGTCAATTAGATCTTTTCAAAGGAGTTCTAAAAACCATTTCCAGCTATCCTTGCACTCAAACTCCAATGACATAAGCTATTGGATATAGGTGGTTATTGGCATCATGACCAATAGCCGTCAACAGATGTCCTCCATAATAACTTTTAAAAAGGTTCCATCCAATCATATGAATGGTCGACAGTTAGCTAAGAAACCCTTTTTACAAGCATCCAAACAAATGTAGATCCTTTTGAACAAAAACCATGTACCTTCCACATAATTATTGCTGATAGCGATAGTAGAACCAGGATTGGTCCTTAACATCTCATTCGCATAGTCCCTCAGAATTGCATACTGTGCTATCTCAGACCCTTCAATCCTCTCCTTTGCCTTACCCGTAGCTCAATAAATCTTTCGCTCATTCCCAGTTACATCATATTCCTTTTTGAAGAAATTCTCAGCTTGCCTTACTGTCATGTTTGCTTGATCTTGGATCTTATTCTCAAGCTCATCTACAACCCATTTCTCATCTATTGATTTATTCTTGTTCATTCTACTGTAGATATGTTCATTCACAAAGGTCTTCACCTGAAAACTAAACAGAAAATGCTCTTGGCATAGTAATCTGCCATGGACAATTCTCATCATAGCAGATTGTCTTACACCTTGTTGAATTAATCCTTGGAAAAAAGATACTTCGGCCCAAGTTGATATTGAACTTTCTCACTACTTTCTGGAATTAGTCTAGATTTTCAAACTCCATAGCTAACTCTAGCCTGACCTCCTTAACTGGTGCATTTGCATTGCCATATCGAAAAGCTGCAGACTAACTATCTTCATCATCACTTGGGAGGGAATTAAGCTCCTCTGACTTATAGAAGTGGTACCCTGCATCTAGATCTGAACATTCTTCACTTTCAACAGGGATAAAAATTGATAGAGGCTTATTTAGGTTAGGGTTAGGTATGAAGGTTTAGACATCGGGTGGAGGTCAGGTCTTGCAGTTGACCTTCTTTTTCTCTTTTTACGACTCCCTTCACCAATTTCTGAGTTGATATTTGGTGTTGCCTCTACAGTTTGAATGCAGTATCTTATGATGCTTGTTCACAGCAAGGTGTTGGAGTGTACTGTGTGAGCACTGCAGTGTTTGAAATACATGTGGGCAAACTTGGGGTCAACACTTACTGATGTCACTGCCTCATGGGTAGGAGCAACTAACTCTGCAGAAATTGGTTGCTGATTTGGGATTTGGTCATCAGAGATTGATATCTGTGTTGGATGACTATTTAAAATAGGTTTTCCTAATGGTTGGGAGGGGGTTGATGGTATTTGTGGTTGCTGGCTGGTCACTTTTGGAGCTTGGAAGAATAACTTTGGGATTATAAGGGTCACATTTGGTATTTGGGTAGTCAATTTTAGTTGCTGTGTGCATGTGGTGTTATGATGGACTTCTTCATTTTGGACTCCTACTGTTGGCTAGGCCTTTAGCCCAGGCCCAACTTCAGCCTCAAGTACCAGATTTAACTTTATTGGAACATTCCTCGTCACAACTCTATATGTACAACGACATACACACAATAAAAAATCACTAATGTAACAACCTTAAACCTAGTTAAATGAAACAACAGAAACTCAGAACTAATCAAACAAAAAATCTGAAGCCCTAATCAAATCACCGAGATAAAACAAACTTTAGATGCTCTCTCACTTATGAACAATGAAAGTAGTCTACCCAAAGAAAAATTACATACTTGCAAATGGCTCCATGAATAACCACGAACAGCTTCAGATGTTCCTACAATAGCTGTGCCCTCTGCAGCGGAGAGACTCACTCAAGATCATGGGCACGAGTTCGTTTGAAGTCAACCTTCTTTACGGCGTACGAAAATGAGGAATTAAAATTGACGGAGATTAATAGAAAAGATGAATAACTTAGCTCTGCTAGGGCTTTAAGCTCTGTCCTATGAAACGCGCGAATCTAAATTGCCTTTCTAATTCCCAAGGCTAAATTGTCTAGGTAGATAACATTTAGTTATTATATTTTTAATATAAATTAAAAAAATTGCCACATATATAATCACGTAACGTGCAACATAGGAAGGATTACTAACAGAGTCAACGACAGACTAATGCTTGGGTAGTTTCGACACACGAAGCCCATCATTGATGGGTATTACTTTAATTGCATTCATCTAGTAGAAATGTTAGCGTATTCATCTTTCATAGGTATAAATAGTAGTTTATCCTTTTTTTAATAGAGTAATGCAACATATTCAAATTTTTTTGGCAAGTAAGTCCAACCAAATTAGTTCAAACTTAACAAAAACCAACTTCATTATTAGCGCTTGTGGACACGTTGCCTTTTCATATTCCGCGCATCTTCTTCACATTCTTCTTCTTTTTTGCGTTCTTCTTCTTCTCCTTCGTGTTTCTTCTTCTTCTTTACATATTTTCTTATCATTGTCGTTCTTTTATTATTTTGCTATTGGTGTATTTTTTTCCTTTTTCTCCACCTCTTCTTAGTATTTTTTCAGTATTATGTATGTCTTTTTTCTATTTGATTTTTTTTTATTTTTATTCTTGTTATGAAGGTAAAACAAGAGAATTATGAGAATGAATGAATGCATGTTTACACTTATTAGATTGAATTATTATTTAGCAGAATGAAAATATGTTTACACTTATTAGATTGAATTATTACCATAAACAAAAATAGCATTGAAATTTCATAATTGTAACATCAAAATTTTGTTACAAAATCTAGAAATCTCTTCTTTAATGTTGTATTCTTTTGCTTTATATTATTCTTTCTTTCTTTCTTTTTTTTCTTTTCTTTTGCTCTTACATCTTCTTTTAAGAGTATTCCTTCTCATATTAGACATGAATGAACATGTATTTTAATCTTATTTAGTTAAATGAATATATATTCACACGTATTGGACGAAATTCTTGCTAGAAATAAAAATAACACCAAAATATCTTCCTTAATACTGTATGTTTTTACTTTTTATTTCTTTTTGTATATTTTTTGAAATCTTACATGTGCAACGAAAAAGAATAAAGGAGAAAAAAAGAATACTGTAACGATAGTGATAATGATGACGATGACGATGACGATGACTACGACGATGATGATGGAGAAAAAGAAGGGAGGAGAATAAATTCAAATGAAAAGGAAGAAAGAGGAAGAGGAGGAAGTGGTAGCGATGGTGGTGGTGACAACAACAATGATAATAAAAAAGAAACTGAGAAAAAAAAGAAAAAGAAGAAAAAGAAGTAGCATCGGTGTACGAAAGAGGAAGAAAAAGAAGTTGGACTTGATTGGATAAATTACTTGGAGTGTGTTTGACAAATTTGTTAGAAAAGAAGAAGCACACTAAAGCTTCTTAAAAGTTTCAATTTTTAGTTTGGCAAATTTTTTATTCATGAACGCAGCGTTTACAAGAAGCAACTATTTTGAGCTTTTGCGTTTCACCAACGGACTTTTAGTCATCAATATTCTATCTTTATTTACCATATGCCAACTTTATCTTTTATGCACGTTGTTGTATTATTTATGAAATTCTTATTATTTTTGTTTATATGAATTCTCTTTTTCTATTATTTATTATTTTTATTTTTTATTAATTATTTATTTGATATTATACACTTTTATAATTGTGATTTTTTATATTATTTTTTATTATTTTTTTATATAATTTTATTGATTCTATTAGGTAAAGTAAATTAAACAAAAAATTAATTGTAAATAATAATAATAATAAATTATAAGATACTAAGAAAGAGTACTAAATGTACTAAAAATATACTATATAAAAAATCATAAATTTTTTTTGACTTATTTCAATCACTACCAAGATAAATATTTAATTTTTTTATTATTCTTAGTACTCTTTAAAATTTATATTTGTTAGTTTTAATTAAAAATATATTTTGTCAATTTTTATATATTATTTTTATTTTAGTATATAAATACTATTTTAGTAATTTTTATCTAAAAATGATTTTGAGTAGTGTAATCCAAACAACATTTATTTTATTATAATCCATTTTAATATAAAGATTGCCAAATATAAATCACCTTAATACAAACTTATTTTTCATTAAAATCTAAATTTGTAAAATTAATTTTATGTAAACTTTCGTTTATAAACTGTAATCCAAACACACACTTGGTTGTAGAGTATTTTATAAAAAAAATTGATAAAATAAAAATAACAACACTCACGCATAATATAATTTTTTTTATGTCTACCCATAGAAAAAAATCTTTTAAAGTAACAATGTTAGTAAAATAATAAAATAATACTTTAATCATTTTTAAATTTGTAACATTTATTATTTATGAGCTTATTATCTTATAAATAATAGTGTAAATTAACTCATTTTTTTTCAAAAATGACTAAATAATTTTAGAGTAGCTGGATCTTTGCGTTTGTGCATAATATAATTTGTTTACCAAATATTAAACATTTGAATAATATTATATATCTAAATTTTTTTTGTTAATAAATTTAACTAAATTAATTTAACATAATAAAAATAATGACTAATATTATTTTGAGTCTTATTATTTAATTTAATTAGACTTAGTTTATAAAAAAACACTTAACTTAAATATGTAACAAATTAACAATGTAGCATTCCTCTAAACATTTTCTCTCTTATTTATCCTATTTTTCCTATTTTATTTTAGCGGCAACCGTTCCCCACCCGTGGCTGATGGCGACACTTTATTTTTGGCGGCAACGCAATGGAGTGGTAGCGCCAACAAAAGTTTCAATTTTCAAACTCATCACTCAACAACATACCCAAAAATCACTACATCATTGCTCTTGCTGGTGCCGTGAGAGTGCTATTTGATGAAATGGCTTCTTCAAGCATGGAAGGATCAATGCCCACCATGGACGAATATGAGGCTCTCTTGTCAACCACCGACGTCGAACTTCTCAAGAGAGCATGGCGTAGCGAGAAGGCTGCTCCCGAGATTCTCCGCTACGATTTCGATCTCGTTGGCCGCGTCACCGAACAGCTTCAATTGATGGTAAACTTTTTTCCTTTTCTTGATTCTAACACCGGTGAACCCTAATTTCATCCCCCTTTGTTTTCTTATGCTTATGCCTGTTTCAATTTGAATGAAAATTTGAATCTTTATTAAGTGTGTTGTTATTAGGGATTCTATTATTTGAAACCTTTTTTGTTTTGTTTGTTTTCTCCTGAGACGTTGCTGACTGAAGTAAATTTCAATTTTGGTTTTCAAAACATGTGAATAAAGTTTTGATATTAACTAGATTGAATTCTGCTAGTTAATTGCAACAGGAAAAAAATATTTTTTTTTCTTTGTGAACAATTTTTTGGCTTCTGTTCTTTAAAATTTAGTGCTACATTTTTGCAGGAAGAAACTGTGGATGAGAAATCTACCAGTGGTGCTGACCCGCTTTCGTTGTCTTTATATCAGATGGACTTGGATAGGACCCTCTTTCTCTTGAGATCATATCTTCGGATCCGCATACAGAAGGTAACCATGTGCTATTATCATGGTTGTTATGTCAAAATTAGTTTCTTAGGTAGCATATGAAGTGTGTGAACCAGTAAAATTTATATCAGAATCAAGCTCAAGTATATGCAGTAGCTGTTAGTCTACAACTTGATTTCTGTTAATTTTTTTGCGTGGACTCTCTTTTACCATATATTTATCCTTTAATAGTAAATATTATATTCCCCATCATTAGAGTTTAATTGCCTTTATAGTATAAAGGATTTTACATTGCCATCAAGTTAGATACTTGTTGATATGGCAATGTTTAATTAGATGTCTATGTAAATTATAACCTTCACTTGTACTTATAATAGGTGTTGAGAATAATCAGTTGTAGAACTAAAGATTGATTGTTAAAATATTTGAACACTCATTGAGCAGTGAATATAGACTTGACTTGCTGCTGTGCTCATTAGAAATGCATTTTGTTTAATTTTTGTAATCATGTTTTTGTTTCAGATTGAAAAATACATGTTCCACATTCGAAAAAGTGACGAGCTATGGAATAGGTTATCTAAAGGGGAGAAAGATTTCGCTTCAAGGAAAGGCTCTCTTTTAATCCACATACATATGCTTACTGATACCATGCTTGTTTCGGTTTTTGAATCTAACAAATCTTCGTGTTGCAGGTGCATAGATGACCTAAAACATCATCTTGAGGAGAGTGTGCTTTCAAAATTGCCTGAAAATTATCAATCCGTTGAGAAGCAATCTGTAATAAGTGAAGAGGATGACATGGGTAATTTACCATCCTAGAAGTTATTTATTATGTTATTTCATCATTTTTTGGACCATTTTGTGGCTGTTAAGCACTCCAATTTGCTTTGCCTGAAAAGTTTGAGTCTGTAATGAGATAAGTTTCTACCTTGTTAGTGTTTTGGTTGATAATACGAAAGATTTGTCATTTATTGTAGTGAAGACATGAAACTCAGAGTATGAGGATGATAGGATGCCACGGGATTTTAACCAGAAAAATAGGAGAAATGTTGTGATACTAATCCCTGGACTAATTCAGAAATAGAAAATAATAGAAAGAGAAAACCTGAATTAGAGCACTATGGACAACTCAGCAATTAGTTACAGTTATTAATTGGCCAAATTCCCCATTAGGTACCTATCATTATTCTCTCCCTAAAGAATCACCTTATCATCAAGGTGATGTAGTCATGTAACTAGGAGAAAACGATTAATGCTGAAAAGATGGAGAGTAACAAGCCTGCAATTTAGTGGTATCCACCCAGGTCCCAGTGTTTGAAACATGATGGCTTAGGATTCTCAGCACCGACTGAGGTGCGGCGAACCTGCAGAGCATCTCCTCTGGATCTTTGACCAATGCCACAAATCAGATACTGATAAGGGAACGGCCTTGAACCCTTGAGAAGAACTTCTCCTATGGTTCCAAACTGTTGGCTTTGTGTAATGGTTACCTTCAATGTTTCCAGCTATATGGCCCTTTAGAACAGTCCTTGAAAGCATTGATGGTTGAAGTGGAACAAATTTTCTTAGCCCACAGTTCTTGCTCAAAAGGAAGATAATCAAGATATTTAGATTGGCTTTTTGAAGAGGGGAAAAAAACTTTTTTTCATCGAAAAAAGTATTTTTATATAATTGTAAAGGTGCTTGGATACAATTTTTTAGAAAAATATTTTTACTTTAAGTAAGCAACATGTTGCTTTTTTAAAACAGCAAAATTTTAAGAACATTTTAATAAATTGTTTATTAGAAAAAGTACTTGTATTTTCAAACACAATTGCTTTTTCTAATAAAAATATCTTCTTAAACAAATAAAAAATACGTTTTTTTCCCCAAAAAAACCAATCAAACTCACCAAATGAGTCTAGAACTTTGATTCAATGTAGCTTTCTTCTAATTTATTTATTTACTCCAGCATTCTGGAGAAGTCCTTGGGGTTGGGGTGCATATCAGTTGAATCTTGTCCATGAATCATACAATAGAGGCTTTTCACCTTCTCTTACATTTTATCCCTTTTGAATTTCCCTTTTGTCTCTCTTTCTAACTGAAGTCTTAGACTGGAAATCTTGCTTTGGTTCTTACCATCCATGTATTATTGCCATGATAACTGGTTACTAGTTTTCAGTTGTTTCGTTTCTATCTTTCAGTCCCAGAACCACGCCTAGACACATTCGTCTTATGCAGAAGCAAAGAGTATCTCTCTGGCATTCAACTTGAAGATGGACCTGTTGAAGACAGGCAATTCTCTTACCCTTTCATGACTTTTTATTTCTCCCTGCTTAGGAAAAGGTTAACAAAATTGTTCTAATTTTCTGATTCGGTGGCAGGTCGAAGCTCTTTGAGATGGAGCCGGGTGTCCTTTACTTCATATGTTACAAATCAATAAAGCCACTTGTGGAGAGTGGGAAAATTGATCTTCTCTGATATGAAAACTTCGGATATTGATGTTCATGAAATTCCCCGTTGTTGATCAATTGTCTCCTACCAAGACTTGAATTTATGGAGCTGATTCTATGACACCTTGAGGAAGAGAAGAAAATCCGGACTTTAATTGTACATTGTACCTGGTTGAATTCAACAAGGCTCCTGAAGGAAGCTTGAAGTTTGACTGTGTGCTACATGAACATTTATAGCAACTTATTTTCATTTATAATATTTGAAAGTTATATTAAAAAAAAAATTAAGAATGAGTATCTGTAAATGACTAAATGTTCTTGAAGTTCGTATTAAATGTACTTCAAATCATGCAAGTATTTCTTATACAACATACTCATTCTTTGAGTTTTGAATAACTTTTTAGGAGAAATAGATCTTTTCAAAATTTTTTCCTCTCAATTGATATATATTAAAGTATGGTATTTCACCATATACTCTTTAAGTAGAACTAAGAAAAAACATATAAAAATATGTTAGATGATAAAAATCACACTTGACGACATTAATTAAAAGAAAAAAATTAAGAGGATTCATTCTCTTTTGTAGGCTTTTATTTTTCGAAGTTTTAATTTAGTGTCGATTAACCTTGAAATAACTGAATCATGTAGTTTTGGAGATAGATAATGCATATTTAATTTTATAGATTGTGAACATTTTTGTAATTAGGATATTTGCCTGAAATTGCCACGGCAATCGAATGATATAAAATGGTGGGATTTATTTAAATTCTCTAAAGATTCTTGTCATATAATTCGGGCTTAAGGCAATAAAATTCTAGTAAAAACTTTGGTTGCATATTGTTTTGCTTAAAATATGATACATTTATATTTACGGCAAATTTCTTGGTTGTCTTTATCCTGCTCATTACTTCATATTGTTTTAGGTGATTGCTAGTGTTTGGCAAGTGTTAACAACTTAACATTGAGGACTCTTGAGTTGTGTTTAGAAGGAAGATTAAAATTGATTGGTAAAGATTAAGAGATAGAAATTAAAAAGACAAACATTAAATTTGAGGTTCTTATGGTTTGTTAGCTGTGTTGATGGTGTTCTTTTTTAAAATGCTCAAGAATTTAGGTAGCGTTTGTTTTCGGATACAGGACACGGAGACATGGACAGTATATTCTTAAAAAGTGTTTGGAAGCAAAGACATGGATACTGAACATATTGTCTCCGGGACAGTTTTTTATACTTTTGTGTCTACTTTTTTATGAAGGACAATGATGGACACGGAATTTGAAAGAGGGACACGGACTGTTTTTATGAATTTTTTTCTTTTTTGTCCATGGTGCTATTTTTTATTATTCCACTGTTACCCTTTCTTATTTTTCCTATTTTGCGTTGTTTTCAGAAAGTATTTTTTTTACTCCATGCTCTTTTTCTATCTCTACGTTCTTTTTCTTTCTTTTTTTTCTCAGGTACTCTCTCCTTTTTATAAAAATTTTTATTGGACTGGATCATTTCTTTTTTCTTATCATTCTTACTTCAACATCATTTTAACCTTATATTATATTATTTGATTTGTAATAAAAATAATAACAAAAATAATTAGTCTGGAGACTTTTAAAAGATAAATATTATAAAGGTAAAATTGATATTTTAAAATGCTAAAAAATAATTTATAAATTGTAATTGATTTTATATAATTTAAAGAAAAATTAATTTTTTGAAAAGAAAAATAAAATTTTAGATAAAAAAAATTAATTTTCTAAATAAAAATAGATTTTTATGTGCAAAAATTAATTTTTTTCCATTTAAAAATGGATTCTTTTTTTAAAACTGATTTTGTATTTAAAATTAATTTGGCTTATTAACCTAAATAAAATTTTTTATTAATCAAACTCAGATTTTTTTTGTTAATATTAACCATATGTATTCCTACATATTAATAATAAATTTAAAAAAAATAATTATATTTATAAATTTTATTTTAATATAAATACTATTATATAATTTTTTATTAAAATTTTTGACTACTTCAAATATTTTTTTCAAGTTTCCAATGTCTGTACTCTTACGTACTCTCATTATTTATTAAATTAGTTTATACTAAAAAATTTGGAATCACATGGCTATTTTAGTCATTTTATATAATATTTTAGTCTTGTCCATGTGTATCCAAACATAATACTAGACATTACATTAGTGTCCTATCCATCGTATCCAAACACGATACACAAAATATAATTTTTAATGTCTCTGTCCTATTGTCTTTGTCTCAGTGTCCTGTTCTGTCGTGTCTCTACAAACAAACGCTACCTTAGAGTTGCGTTTAGTTTTGAGAATATGATAAGATACAAAAATTAATATTTTTATATTTTATTTGACGGTAAATTAAATATAAGATAGAATAAATAATAAAAAATTTAATTTATTTTCATTTTTTTCATCTAAAATTTAGAATGAAAAGTAAAATGATAAAAGATATAATTATGAAAATTTGATAGTGATAATAAAAAAATAAAAGAAGATTGTGTTTTTTTATCAAAAAAATATAAAATATATTAATTTAATATCCCAAGACACAATATTTTCATTCATATCTCATTTATTAAATATAATTTTATATTTTTAAATTTATATTTCAATATCTTAAAGACGATCTAAAATCTTATTCAATATCTGTTGTTAATAAATGAATAAATAGATGGTAGTGTAGTGCAAGGTAAGCTCTGATGTGCTTCTTCACCTTCTTGCTTGCCTTGTATTAGAAATTATATAATTTTTATGATATAAAATTTTAAAAGGGATCTTCTCTATTTTTTTAACACTTCAGGAAATAAAATGTGATCTTTCATTTTTAATTCTATAAGTGAGATCAAAATTAAATAGAAGAGAACAATAAAAAGTGAGATCCTATATTAAATACCATTCAGTTTTTTTTTTCACCAGAAAAGATCTACTCTCTCCTTATACAGCAGCCATGTGAACTAGTCAAGCCTAATATAATTTCGATTTCCTTATTCGATTCATGAATCATATTTTTATTTATGCAAGTACATCATTCACCACAACTTTTTTTTTAAAAAAAATAAAAATTTATGTCTCCTCTAGTCCAATCTAGAGCCCGTTTGGGAAGTAGCAGAAGCTACTTTTTTTAACTTTTGAAATATAAAAAGTCACAATCTATGTATTTGGCACTATTTTAAAAAAAGCTTTTAACTTCCCGAAAAGTTAATTTGTAACTTTTTGAAGAAGTAGAAATATATGACTTCTTGCTTCTCGAGAAGTCATTCTACCACTTACTTACAAAAAATTAATTTTAAAACAAAAAAAATATACTTTCCTTCTTGACTCTATGAAAAATACTGACCATTCATCACCATTTTCACACAAGGTCTGCTAGAAGCACTGGCCTTCTACCATCATTCTCACGCAATGTTCCAAGTCTCACCATTTTTACGTAATGAAACATCTGATGGAAGTATTGATCCTCCACCACATTTTCAGACAATATTACATCTGAACAACTTACTGCATATATTCCTTCTAAGTATTTTTTTTTATCATTTTATCACTATTTTTTATTATTAAATTTGTATTCAAGTGTGGTATGAAATTTCAGTTTTAATTTTATTTTTTTCATATGTAATTTTATAGCTTATTATTATTTTCATAGTTAATTATAACAAGTTCTTGACCTTAATAAAGGAGAAGAGAGTTCTAATAGGAGTAAAAATAAAAAATAAAAAACAGCAATAAAATATACATTGACACGCATTTTATATTTATTTTTTATTTTCACCTACCATATCATACACAATATTAGTGATTAGGTTATGTAAAATCAACATTTAATATTGAAAAATATTTGTTATCATGGTTATTTTAATATTCATTCTCTTTTATAAAAAAAATTTATCTTTTGCATTATTTATCCAAACGCTACAACTTTAAAATAAGTACTTTTATAACTAAAAAACCAAACACAAAATAACTTATTTATAAGCTGTTTTTAATAAAAGTCCTTATGTTTTAAACTCCTTTTTCAAAAGAATTTATTTAAGTTATTTATCTAAACTGGCCCTAATCCATACATTTCTTCGGATCATGTGGAAAGTGCAATTATTAAGTGGAAAGTGCTTGAGAGCATATATNCCCACACGTTTAACAGTCCACTTCACTCAGTTATTGACTTATTGTTATACCGGCCACTTCTCTCTCTCTCTCAGTGGCAAACGTTGGGTCCAATCAATTTATGCTAATGAAGGTTCAGAACTAATTTATACGACGCGTCAATGCAAGAATATATCTTTTTAATTGTTAAAAAAAACTAAAAAAATAAAATATATTTTTTAATATTTATTTATGAAATTAATAATAAAAAATTGCATTTTATTATTTTAATTATTAAAAAAATTGGAAAAGTTTATTTCTGCGTCAATACACAATGAAATGGCCATGTTATTAAGATACTGATATTTTAATATTTTTAATTATTAATTTTAATTATAAAAATATATAATATATATTAATTAAAATTAACTGTTAAAACTATTAGAATATAAGTATTTTCATAATATTTGCAAATATTTTTAAATTTTATAGCCTATTTGATATTTTGACTCCTTAAAATGAGTCGGGATTGATAATATAAACTATCAAGTACCAAATCATTTTTTGTCTACAAAGTACAGACTCTTTCATATTACGATACTATAATCAATTCGCAATATATCGTGCGGGTCTAGCAAATAAATTTCTTAACAGACTTGACAGAGTAGACTTTTAACATATGTAGGGGTGGCAAATGAACCTAAATTCGCTGGGTCGGTCCGCGTAACCCGCTAAAAAAGGCGGGCTGGGCTGGAAAATCGGGACCTGGAATAGCAAAAGTCCGCCTAACCTGCACCGCTTAAACCGTGGGTTTTGACGGATTTTGGCGGGGCGGGGCGGGCTTCCCTGCCGGACTAAGGTTTTTTTTAGTAAGGGGGTATTTTGTAATTTTTTTTCTAAAATCTAACTTTCCCCAACCTAACTTACAAGAGTATGAAGATAAAAATTGAGTGTTTTGAATTATGTTTATGTTATTTTGGAGACAATATTTATAAATATGTTTTGGATTATGTTTATTTTGCTTTGGAGAGAATATTTATACTTATATTTTGAATGAAAATTTGATTTATAATTATATTTATTAGATATTTATAATCACAAAGATTTTAATGTTTGTAAATATAAAAAATATAATTTTTTATGCCATTAGAAATTATAAATTTATTAATATGGTTGTGAAATTATATATATTACTTAGTAGTTAATAGT
>NC_029773.3:71089415-71096429 GCF_000817695.3 Arachis duranensis | reverse complement strand
ATCTTGTTCTGTTTTTCTTTTCGTTTAGTAAAATATGTTTTCTTTTTTGTTTTATTTTTATATGAATCTCCATTTATTATTTTTTTTGCACAGAAAATAAATACCTACGAGTATTTATAATATTATGTTTTAATTTTTTTTAAAAATTTAACACAATTATAATAAAATCTTATACCATTTATTTAAATATATCAAATCAAGCAAACTTTTTTTTTTTTACTAAAGATAGGAGACTCGAACCCGCAACCTTTTAATTGAGTATGAAAAAATTATGTCATTTTAACTATTACTCATTGGTATCAAATCAAATAAACTTTAAACAGAATAATATACACATAAAATTTTTAAATATATAAATTAAAATAAAATAAATTAGAATAATTTACACAATTTATATATACAAGGATATTTAAGTAAAAGTTTTTTTTACGAGAATTTCTTAAGTTCTTGAGGAACAGATACCTCAATCTTTACCCCTATTTTTATTTATTTGTGGGACAAATTCTTGGGTTTGTAGAAATTTTGCAAGTTTTCGTTATTCTCTCTGTCGAAAATAATCTCTGCGAGTGTATGTTTTTTGTCATTCCTAATTTTAATATAAAATATTTGTATTAAAAAATTCAGCAATACTATAGAAAAAAAAAACTCAAACTGTTTAAATTTTTTTACTTAATATTTATTAATTACAGAGTACATTAAATAAAGTCAAAATAATAAGTTTTAACTGTTTTTGGCTCAAAAATTTTATTTTCCAAAACTTTTTTCTAAAATCTTAAATATTTAACTTTTGAATGTATTTATTATGTATTTAACTAAAAAGGATAAAAATTGATGTAACATTTATAATTATTGTTAATTAAAACATTTTGTTTTATAAATCATAAATAAATTGAAATCTCTTCATTTTTAATCAACTGACCGCACTTATCTTTACTTGAATTTAAAAAAAGATTGAAATATATTGAAGTTATAGAAATTATAAAATTATCCTTGAATTAATTGATTAATTCCTCGGTGTAAATATTTGATCTACTTATTCTCTTTTAATAGCTTGGCATTATTATAGAAGGTCATTGGATTATATTCTAATAAGGGGTGACTAAAAAATTTGTTACATTAATTTACTAAAATAGATAGTATTTATATCTGTAATTTCGATAGAGAACTAACAAGGATATAACTAATAACAAGCCAACAAAAATTTTTGAACTGCATTTTATACTAATTAATTGTTATTAATTAATAATTATTTAAATTTTAATTGTTAAAAAGTACAAAATTAATAAATTTATTTTAATTTATCTTTTACCATTTATCACACAAATTCTAATTTCTCTTTCTAAAAAAAACGTCTAAACTTTAAAAAAATATCAAAATATAAGATAAAGAATTATTCAAATTCTAAGAAAAAAAACATACAAAATATAAGAAAAAGAATCATTCAAAACTAATAAAAAAGAATTATCCAAATCCTAAAAAAAAATACAAAACATAAAAAAAATCCAAAACTAATAAAAAAAATCTTCCAAATTCTAAATAAAAAAATAAAAAAACACATTAGCTAAAATAAAACAAAAAAACGCATTCATTAGTAAGAGTTACGGAAAAATCTCTTCATTAAATACTCAAATAACAACAATACCGTTACAGAAACATCCAATCAAATGAATGAAAAAACATCCACTTAGTATATAAAAATAAAAAAAAAACATTCACACCAGATTAACCAAATACAATTCACTTGTATGAAAAAAAAAAGAAAAAACCAAACAACATCTTCTTTCCCCTACATCATACCTTGAAACAGATTGAATTGCAACTTCACACTCAAATGTTCTTTGCCTTTCATTGAATTATTATCACTCACATTAACCAACGGACAATTCAATCTACATCCCAAAATTGATTGCTCCATGGATGAATGCTCTCTATATATTGGAAGCCATACACTGCGACGTTGACTTTTTTGTGTACAACAGCTCGGCGGGAAGAACTCTCTAACCACTACGAATGACTTCGGTCAAAGATGCAGCCGCGTGGTGGTCCTTGCAGCAGAAGGTGATCAAGCAATAAACAACAATGACATCCCGATGACGAACAGTAACGCTAATGACGGCAAGAACGGCGGAGCACAGCAGAAATGGATATTCGGTGGTCACGCATTATGCTGGTTTTTGCAGCAAAATGTAATCAAATAATGAACAACAATAAAACCCCGATCATTAACAGTAACACAAAAGATGGCAGAAACAGTGTAGCACAGGAGAGGTGGGATTTGGTGTTTACGTTGTTGAGAATGTCAGCGGAATAAATTAAGCACAACAACACACTTAATGCACGAAAAGAAAAGTCTTAACAAAATTATGAATCATGTTTTAATTAGGGTTAATTATAAATTCTATTTTTTTAAAATAATCATTAATAAGAATGATTTAAATTAATAAATTAAAATTATTATAATTAATTGAATTGTTTAAATTGACTGGTTAGAGAATTGATTTTTTATATTTTTCTTATATCTGGGTGTATTAATATGAGTCTAGCCTACAATTTCATTAAGGAACGAGTCTTACTTGAGATTGGGTTAGGAAACGTTGGTCCAATAGTAGCAAAACTAATACGTATGGTCTTATTCACATGTGTTAGACTTACTTGTATATGGGTCTTTATATATAGTTGATATTCAACCTGATTTAATTTGGATAGCAAGTTAACTGTTTTTTTGCTATTTCGATTATCAGCTTAGTGGATAACTAATTCTAATATGGGGTAATTTTTACTCTTTTAGGATTATATATGGAAGAAAGAGGGAGATGAAAAGATAGAAACTAAATTAAATTTTTGTATTATATTTAATGTAAAATATACTAAATTAAATTATGTCTTAGTATTATATTTAATTTAATATAAATATGGAGATTAAGAGATAGATTTAAAATTTAAAAAATTAAATAAGAATATTTTTTTAAAAAATATTATTAAAATTTTAGTCTTTATTTTTTAAATTTTAATTTTTTGTATCTCCATTTTTTAAAAATATTTAAGGGACTGAAATTTTGTATTTTAAGACTGATATTTTAGTTCTAATATTTAACCACTAAATATAATAATGAGTTCGAGTCTTTCATTCTCAATCTCAAATTCTAAAAGTAAACGCTACCTAAAGGAATAACCAAGTCATCTTTAAGAAATGACTAAGTCTATTCTATCGTAAATATTCCAATACTAGAATATTTTTTTAAAATCTAATCTCATAAAATCTGTTTAAAATTTTTGCTGACTCAGATATTAGAGTTTTTTGTAGATATCTCACTGCAGTCTAGATGTGTACGTTGGATAAACAACTGTTTCGACGAATAAGCCAAAATTCTCACCCAAAGATGTTTAAATTTTACGTCAAATCCAAATTCACTTTAATTTTAAATTAGGCAATTAATTAAAACAAAAGAAATAATGCAAATATTTTATTATTAATTATATTTAACCTAGTATGGAAAATAAAACAAAAAATTTTTACAGATGCTGAAATGCGTGTATATATAAAAAACTGACATATATGTTGGGAGATTTTTTTTTTTAATAATATTGGGTCGAAATTGATGTAATCTACTAAAATGGTAGAAAATCTGTGTTTGACGTCAGTGATGGACCTAGAAAATTTATGTCAGGGAGCAAAAATAATATACATTACTATTAAAAGATATATTAATTCAAATTTTAAAAAAATAAAGTGCACATTAATTATTTGTATATAAAAAAATTAAAAAAATTACATATAATAAAATGGAACGAAAGATATTTTTTGAAATATTTTTCTATTATTATTTTTATCTAAATTAGTAAATTGATCAATTGACTTTAAAAATTTATATGCAACATAATTACATATAATAAAATAGAACAAAAGATAAATAAATAAATAATAAGGATCATTAAATTAAGAATAAAATAAAATATATAAATTTATGAAGAGAATAAAAAATTAGATTAATACCAAAATTATAATTACTTGAATTAAAATTTACAATTGAAAATATCAAAAAGAGAAACAATGAAATTAAAAGATACAAAGAGTTATAGAGAATTATATTAAAAAATAAAAAATTTAAAACTTACCTTTTAAGGAAGAGAAGATGACCATTAAAAAAAAATAGAAAAAAAGTTGAAAATATGAAACTAAGAAGAGGATTTAAGAGAATAAAAAAGTGGTGATAGCTGAAATTTGAAAATGGGAGAAAACTAAATTTAATTAAAATAACTAATAGTCAAAATAATAGAAAGATAAAGTAGATTTGATAATTTACATAATTAGACTTAATTTATTTGTAATGAAGTCATTTAAAATTTAAAATAAGACATATATATGAGCGGTAGAGTGAGCGGGGAAGAGACTTTGAGGGTGAAACACAGCGAGGCAATCGATAATGTCGCCGGAAGAGATGAGGGGGAGAGCGGGGGAGGGCTTGCAACAGTGGAAAAGGAGGATCATATTTCGGGAGGGATTTCTAAGTCTTTGAAGGTTTCTTTCAGGGATAAAGTTGTGGGTTCTAAGATTGCTAAAACTTTTTCACTCGTTGAAACTTTGTCGGGAGATAACATTGCGGTAGTTTCTGGGAAGCAAGGAGATCTCTTGCCACCGAGTGTCATATTTACCCAAGAAGCTAAGAATTGTTTGCCATAACCTTATAAGGATGCTATAGTGATTAAGGTACTAGGTAAACATTATAGCTACACTGCATTATCTCATAAACTCTGAATGGTATGGCGGATTAAGGGAGGTTTTGATTTATCGGACTTTTTGGGGTTTGACTACTTTCTTGTGAAGTTTGATGTGGTTGAGGAGCGAGAAAAGGTTCTCTTAGGAGGTCCATGGATAATTGAGGAAAATTATGTGGCAATGAAGCCTTGGGATCAAGAGTTTAGATTAAGTGAAAACTGTTTTGGAGCAACTTTAGTGTGGATTAGAATTTCTGAATTACCAATTTGGTGCTACCAAGAAGATGCAATGCTCCGTGTTGCGGCTGCAGTTGGCATTCCCGTTAAGGTTGATTTGGCAACAAAATTAGCTGAAAGAGGACGATATGCTCAAGCCTGTGTTTAGATAGATTTAGGATTTCCAGTGAATAAGAAGATTCTTATTGAAGGTGTTGAATATGAGGTTAAATATAAAAGTCTTCACCTTATTTGTGACTCCTGTCTCAAGTTTGGTCATGATATGAGGTGTGCAAGACTGACAGCAATGCGGAAGGAGGAGGAACTAATGCCAAGGTGGTCGGCGATGTAGCAAAGCAGCCAGAAAATTCAAATTCAAAAAAATCCAGTGCATGTGGAAAAGGCAAGTTTTCATTTTGGCAAGAATCTTGGAGATGAGACTGTAAATGTTACTGTCCCGAATTTGGTGGAGAGTGATTTGCATGCTGTTCATGTAGACCATGCACAACATGAGGATTTGGAAGGTTGGACTCAAGTGATTAGGAAAGGAAAGTATAAAATGGGTCAAAAGCCTTCTCCTAGTACCCATCAGGTCCAACCAAAAGCAAAGAAGACTCCTAACAAGGCTACCAGTACTTGGACAAGGCCTAACCACCAACGTACAACACATGCTACTGGATCCAAAGTAAAATTAAGCAGGGGCATCAATATTGGAAAACCGGTTAGTGTGGCTTCTTTGGGGACCCGGCACAATGTTCATCATCAGCAGCAAGGTGAGACAACAAATGGCACTGTGCGAAAGCGTCCTCGCCCAAACTCTTTGTAGAATTCACCAGTAGATAAGGATGGAGCATCGACGGCAGGTATGGTGCAAGTTTCGACGGAGAAAATTAGGCTGCCACTTGAGAGTCCATTAAAGGCAGGATTGTCGAAGACAGGGACAACATGTTGAGTCTCGGGTTTGTTATTGGAGCTCCATTTTTGCTGTTTTTTATGGATAGTTTCAATATCATAGCCTGGAATGTGAGGGGTGCGTCTAACAAGATGGCCCGTGTGCATTGCAAAAATTTGGTGAGAATATATAAACCATATTTCTTCTTTCTCTTTGAGACTCATACCATGTTTAATAATTTGAAGAATTTTTGGGATAAGTTGGGTTTTCATTGTGTTGGTATTGAGGAAGCAGTAGGACACAGGGGTGGCATTTGGTTTCTATCTTCTATTGCTAATACTTCTTGTGTGGTTATTGATCAAATTGACCAATGTATCACAGTGAAAGTGAGTGTGGGTAACTTAGTTTGGCTTTGTAGTGCAGTATATGGGAGTCCTCAATTCAAAAAAAGAAGTATGCTTTGGGATCATTTACATTCTATTAATTCAGGCCATAATGGACCGTGGATGGCCATTGGTGATTTTAATGAGATTGTGGCACCAGACGAGAGTACAGGTGCTTATTTTTTTTTTCACAGAGCTAGTCTATTAGCTACTACTCTAGATGACTGTGAGCTCTTTGATCTTAAAGTGACTGGTAGGAGATATACTTGGTATAGAGCAGTTCAGGCTAGCAGGGACTTGGCTAAAAGGTTGGATAGAGCTCTAGTTAATGAGGCGTGGATGTCAATGTTTCCTGAGGGTTATTCTGAAATTCTTAGCAGGCTTCATTCTGATCATTGTCCTATTTTAGTTCGTTGTCATGGTAGCCCCAGAGTGAAAGGTTCTCGTCCTTTTAGGTTCCAAGCTGCGTGGGCAACACATCCTTCTTATAAACATGTTATTAGTAAGGCTTGGAATCAAGAGTTTGGAGGCGTTACTGAAAGGCTTAAGATGGTTCAACAGGCTTCTTTGGACTTTAACTCAAAGATTTTTGGAAATATTTTTGTGCGAAAAAATAAGCTGGAATATCAGATTGATCAGATTCAACGGCGTTTGGAGGTTACCGATGTGTTATCTCTGAGAATTAAAGAAGCTGAACTGAGGAAAGATTATAATAGGCTTTTATTGCAAGAGGAACTTTTTTGGTACCAGAAATCTAGAGACCAGTGGGTCAAGTATGGGGATAGAAACACTAAATTCTTTCATCTT
>NC_029773.3:71084854-71089114 GCF_000817695.3 Arachis duranensis | reverse complement strand
ATGAAGCACACAAAATCCAAGAAAGGTACTCTTGCTTTTAAAATTGATCTTGAAAAAGCTTATGATAGGGTGGATTGGAGGTTTTTGGAGAGTACTCTCATTGCTTTTGGTTTTCCTATCATCACTGTTAATTTGATTATGACTTGTGTCCGTGCATCCTCTCTTTCTATTATGTGGAATGGGAATAGATTGGTTTTGCTCCTAGAAGGGGGCTTAGACAGGGCGATCCAATGTCTCCTTACTTATTTGTGCTTTGTATGGAAAGACTTGCTTGTTATATATCTCATAAGGTGGTCGAGGGTGTGTGGAAACCAGTTTCTGTCACTAGGGGTGGCCCAAAATTTTTTCATTTGATGTTTGCAGATGATCTCTTACTCTTCTGCCAGGCTACAAAAAGTCAGGCCCAAATGGTCACGCATTCTCTTAATATTTTTTGCAAGGCATCTGGCATGAAAGTGAATCTTGAAAAGTCTAAAGCTTTTTGTTCTAAAAATGTGACTGCTCGTAGAAGAGATATTTTTACTAGTGTTTCTTCAATACGTTTTGCTTTGGACTTAGGAAGATATCTTGGAGTTAACCTTAATCATTCCCGTACCAGTAGGGTTTCTTTTCATTCGGTGATTGAAAATGTGAGGGGAAGATTAGCTAATTGGAAAGGAAGGCTTCTAAATAAAGCAGGGAGACTTTGCCTGATCAATTCTGTTGTAGCATCCATTCCTGTCTATCATATGCAGGTATCCTTTTTTCCAAATTGGGTTTGCGATAAATTATCTTCTATGATGAGACAGTTCCTTTGGAAGGGTCAAGTTGATGGTAGAGGTCTTTCTCTTGTTAATTGGAGGACCGTGATCACTCCAAAAAAATTTGGTGGCCTGGGTGTTAGAGACCCTGCGTGTGTTAATATATCTTTACTTGGTAAATTGGTGTGGCAACTTTTTCATTGTCAGGACAAGCCTTGGGTTGCTCTATTGAGGGCGAAGTATCTGAGGAATGAGGGAGTTTTAGATGGCCCTGTCCCTTGCAATGCTTCTCATGTTTGGAAGAGTATCTCAAAGGCTTTTGGTGCTCTTAAGGATGCCTTCTCTTGGTGCGTTGGGTCACTTGATCAATCTTTTTGGTTTGACAATTGGAGTATTGAGGGCCCAATTGCTCAAGATGTCCCTTTTGTACATATATCTGACTCTGATTTAACTATTAGAGACGTTTGGAAAGATGGTCAATGGAATCTCCATGATATTTTCTCTATCATTCCAGAAGATGATAAACAGCGTTTGAATGCTTATAATCCGGATTTGAATGCTGGAGAGAGTTCGGGTTGGTCGTGGGGTGTGGCATCATCTAGACTCTACTCAGCTAGGAGTGGATACAGTTGGCTAGCCAAAAGAAAGTTTGACTGGAATGAGCATGATAATTGGTTGTGGGTATGTCGTCTGCATATTTCTGAGAAGTATAAGTTCTTGATTTGGCTCAGTCTCCATAATGCTATTCCTACAGCAGAGTTTCGTTTGGGTCGTGGTTTAGCTTTATCTAGCCCCTGTCATCGGTGTCAGAATGGTTCTGAATCCATTCTTCATTGTCTTCGGGAGTGCCCTAGTGCCAAGGAGGTCTGGACCCTTTTAGGCTTGTATTCAGATAACTCGAATTTACATGATTGGCTCTACAGAGGTGCAAGGAGTGGAGATGCTTTTCTTTTCTTTTCGACTATCTGGTGGATTTGGAGAAGCAGAAATCATGACTTATTTAATATAGATGATTCATGGAGTGCTAGTAAAGTGGTGAGTTTGATTCGTAGTTCAGTAAGGGAGTTTCACACTATTTTTGCTATGCATCAATCTCTGTCTCCTCTTTCACTTTGTTTGCATTGGGTTCCACCTCTAGTTCATTCTGTTAAATTGAATTGTGATGTTAGTTGGTTTGCTCCTTCTGGCTATGCTGGTTTTGGTTGTATTATTCGCAATCCTGATGGATGTTGGTTGAAAGGTTGCACTGGAAAAGTCGAAGTGTGTAGTGTTCTTTTTGCTGAATTGTATGCAATTTGGAGAGGTTTACTTCTTGCTTGGGAGAGTGGATTTCGTGAGGTTATTTGTGAAACAGACTGTTTAGAAGCTCTTTTCTTGGTAAACCAAAGAATGCTTAGTAAGGATATTCCGGAATGGGATTTGGCAAAGCATATTCAGGAGGTTATGAATTGGAATTGGAGAGTCTCTATTCTTTTAATTCAGAGGACTGCAAATAGTGTTGCAGATTGTATGGCTAAAGCAGCTGCTTCTGTCGCGGACATTCACTCGAATTGGAGCCAACCATGGAGTGAGCTTCAACATCTAATAGATTTAGATATGACCCTAGCCAATTAATTTGGTTTTGTCTCTTTTTTCTTTCTTTTCTATTTAGTCACCAAAAAAAAAAAAAATTAAAATAAGAGTGGAGGTAAATGCCCACTTATCACATTAGGTAGGTCGGTCCCTGTTTGACGCCGTTGTGAAAATTTTTGATGACTATAGAAAAACGTTATTGCTGTTTTCTCATCCACGTCACTATCGTTTTTGACAAAACTTCTCAATTTGCATAAAACGTTAATGATTATGCATGACTAACACGTGGTTGACGGACTCTCTCTTTTTAGCGTGAAATTTTTTCACCCTAACAACTATCTTCTCTTTTCTATTTCTTCTTCTTCTCTTTCCAATTTCACAAAATAGCTCTCTTTTATTATTGTTATTCTTATCCCACTAAAACAAATAAATCTGCCAAAAATAAACAAAATGGCAGCACCATACTCACCAGTCACTACAACTAACCAAAGCCATCCAAGTAAATACTTGTATGTATTGGTTATTGCTTTTATTTATTTTTTTTACTTTGAAAACATTTTTAGAAAAATAGTCTAAAGTTTTGTTGTTAACAGTAAGTTAATTAATTGTTAATAGTAGTACGGGCATTAGTATAAGTGTGTGTTAGTGTTAGGGTTAGTAAATTAATTATTGTTAGTGACTTAGTGTTAGTGTTATTTAAAATAAATAATTATTTTTAAAAATTATATTATTTATGTATTAAATAGTTGATTATTATTAATGTTTGATCTTTATTATTGATGATAGATAAAAGATATTCTTTGTATATTAGTTTTATTGATTGAAACCACCAAATACTAATATATGCTATTTGTACAAAATATCTATGACTTTTTTTTGTCTTTAATGATCTACATTTTAAAAAAGTATATTCTTAAATCTTTTATATGTTATCGAAAGATGAACAACAAATCAACAATAATACATGGATTATATGTAGGAGGTAAAATCTAATTATTGTAGTATATTTTTAAATTAATATAACTCTTTATTTTATACACTCATCATATTCATTCACAAACTTTTTTCATTCTCTAAATTGAGAATATTCTGTAGAACAAAACTCTGGTTACTCTATTTTTATGTAGAACAAAACTTTCATACTCTATTTTTACATTTTAGCACAATGTAACACTTTTTTTTATAATTAATTTTATATTTTTTATTTCTCTTAGCATAAAATATTGCTGTCATTTTTATAAAACGTCATTCATGTTTTTATTTTTTTTCAATACGTTAACGATGTTTTTACTGAAAAATATTTTAAAAATATGCCTTTAAATAAAATATTATTGACATTTTTCTTTGTGTCAATTAAAAAAATAATTAACATACAATACGTTGTTGACGTTTTGTATATAGTAAAATTAAAAAAACACAATATCATTGAATATCACACAAAGATTTATAATATACAAAAAAATGAACCATATGTTGAAGAAACCTATTTTATATAATAAACTTAAAAAAAAATTAATGATCAGTTAGACATAAATTAGACGGAGTATTTGGTAGGAAAGAGATCCTATAAGAAGGGACAATGCTTTCGTGCAAAACGTGTGATTTTTATTTTATTTATTAATCTTTATTTACCCCAAAGAAGTGTGAACAGAGCTTATAGCGCCAAGTTGGGGAGGTGGACGACCTCAGTTGAGTCAATGTTCTTTCTGCATGTTTCTTTATTTTATTTTATTGTTCGGAAATTGGATACGTTAGTTGAGAGAAATTGAGTAGTCACTTTCTTTGCTTTTTCTCCCTTTTTTGTAATTTCTTACTAATATAAATTGTTTCCTTTTCCTAACTTCTCTTTGTTCAACCTCATTATTCATTAACACAGAACAGAGGCCAAAAAAAAAAAGGAAGAAAAAGCAAAACCAAAAAAAAAAAAGAGTGAAGAATGGAGAAAGCT
>NC_029773.3:71067443-71084846 GCF_000817695.3 Arachis duranensis | reverse complement strand
ATCGTTTTCAATTCAACACAATCAATCAACTGATCTCACTGTAAGCTTATGTCTAAATGAATATAAAATTCTTTCACTTCAATATATATATATATTTTTTTGTGTTGCGTTTTTTGCATGTAATGAATGATTTTTGAATTTTTGGTTATTTGTTTCTGTCTGAGAAAGTATATTTGATCTTAAAATTGTAATAATGTAATTTGAATTAAACTATATGTGTATATTGTTCATATTTTCATAGTAATATATAATTAACTAACATAACTCCCATACCCATTTTTTCATGTTAGGCTTCAATATGTGCTGCTGGGAATTATGCTTTTGGGCAACCAGGTGTACCTAGAGATGATGATGTGGTGATTGTAGCGTAAGAATTATGAATTCCAATCATTTTTGTATTTTTCACTCCTGATATAATAATTTTATTGATGGGATTGTTAAACTTTTTGACTCGAGTTTCACTTGAATGCCAGTGCATACCGAACTGCCATTTGCAAAGCGAAGCGTGGTGGCTTCAAGGATACCCTTCCGGATGATCTACTTGCCTCAGTTTTGAAGGTGAAACCTAGAATCTTTTCAAATAAGGAAAATAATGAAACAAACATTTTCGAGTAGGAAAATGAAAACAATTTAGGGGTATGTTTGGTTGTTGCCTGGATGTAAAAGTTGGGTGTACATTTTCATGGATGAATTTTATGTGTAAAGCTATACATGGAACTTATCCATGAAAAATTCCATCATATTTTTGTCCCCAACCAAACGTACCCTTAGTGAACATTTATAATGGTTAATGAATTGAAATTATCTATCTCGAAATGGTTTGGTTCAAAATGATCTCGAGATTCATTTCTTGTTTGGTAGTACTTTTGGTTTGATATAAGTTCTTATTTGTGGTTTCCATTTAGGCTGTAATAGAGAAAACAAATGTTGACCCAATTGAAGTAGGAGATATAGTAGTTGGTACAGTACTCGGACCCGGATCAGAGAGAGCAATTGAGTGCAGAATGGCAGCCTTTTATGCAGGTTTCCCCGGTATGTTTCTGAGAACTGATGGAAAAGAATGATGATTCATATGAAGTTTCTTACTGACTTCACTGAATGTAGTTGACTTCTATGTGATTTAACTAATGCTTGAATTTAGTAAGTATTTTAGTTTAATTTCCAATATATGACTGATTCCGTTCGATTTTCAATCAGAGGTGGTACCTCTTCGCACAGTGAATAGACAATGTTCATCAGGACTTCAAGCTGTTGCTGATGTTGCCACTTATATAAGAGCCGGGGTCTATGATATTGGTAAGAATGAATCCAGACTGTGAAATGAATGTGATGGTTTTTTCGGTTTACGGCCTAATTGTCCTGTGATTGACACAGGCATCGGAGCTGGATTGGAGAGTATGTCACAGGACAACATTTCAACTATTCGCACTGGCAACCCAAAGGTATAGTGGAGTTGTGTTTTTCAAATTCATATTTTGTTTGCCCTTTGAAACATAGTTTATTCAGTTTTTTATTTTATTTTTTATTGTTCTAACAGCTAGACACATTTAAACAAGCCCGTGATTGTCTTCTTCCAATGGGAATCACTTCTGAGAATGTTGCAAAGCGTTATGGTGTGACAAGGCAGGAGCAAGATGAGGCAGCTGTGAGTATGAGAACTGTATTTAAGATGCTAAGAATCTTTCAGAAGATTAACTTAATGTACAAACGCCTTTAATTTCCGTAATTAGGTTGAGTCTCACAAGCGTGCTGCAGCTGCAAGAGAATCTGGTAAATTCAAAGATGAAATTATACCAGTTTCTACCAAGGTAAGTACCAACTTCCAATGTAAGTTTCATTGCAGATTTTGAAATGTTATAGTACTATTGTACTAAACTGTTAATGGTTTTTTCTGTAGATTGTGGATCCAAAAACCGGAGAGGAGAAGCAAATTATAGTTTCGGCTGATGATGGTATCCGGCCTAACTCAAATTTAATGGATCTAGCAAAGCTGAAGCCTGCATTCCAGAAAGATGGTTCAACAACAGCAGGTGCTGAAGAAATCTGTTAATGTTAAGTTTGTTACAGTTTAAATTTCTTTTCACATTTTCGTTCTCAGTTCTTATTTTTAATTTCAGGTAATGCTAGCCAAGTTAGTGATGGTGCCGCAGCAGTTCTCCTCATGAAGAGAAAAGTAGCCGTGCAAAAGGGGCTTCCGATTATTGGAACCTTCAGGTAGACAATAATCACGCAGAACAAGTAATTTTGTTATTAGTGGATCTTGAAACAGTTCAGCATATATTGTTCAATGTGTATCCTTTGCAAGTAGTATCCCTATAGTGCAGGTTTTATAATATCTGAATTCCACATTAATATATAGAAGCAGCATTTTAAGCTCTTAATTTGATTCTGCTCATTTAATTCCAAAGATGTCTACTAGATAGGTTACTTGAAGTAATTCATTTCACAAATGAGTATAATTGTATTTAATTGTCTTAGCATCCTATATTCAATTATTGTAGGAGTTTTGCTGCTGTCGGAGTAGATCCTGCTGTTATGGGAGTTGGCCCGGCATTTGCTATTCCAGCTGCAGTGAAATCTGCTGGTCTTGAACTTCGTGACATTGACTTGTTTGAACTCAATGAGGTAGTGGTTTTACCAGTTAAAAATGCTAACCTAGAAGAACTATTTCTTTTACATTTAAGCAATTCAATGTTAATAAATCATATACTGAGAAATATAATGTTACGCAGGCATTCGCATCTCAGTTTGTTTATTCCTGCAAGAAATTGGGACTTGATCGTAACAAGGTCAATGTAAATGGTGGTGCTATTGCTCTAGGTCATCCTTTGGGCGCTACAGGTAACAATGAGATACTTTTATAGAAGCCTCCTCAAATTTACAGTTTGATAGGTTAAATTTATTAAACATTTGTCAGCTGATGCTGTCTTTGATATTCTTGGAATTGGTGTGTTTACTCATGCTACCATTTTGTGCCAGGTGCACGCTGTGTTGCAACTCTATTGAATGAGATGAAGCGTCGTGGCAATCGATTTGGTGTAATCTCAATGTGCATAGGTGAGTTCTTCTATTGGCCTTCTTTCTTCAACTCAAATGCTAGAGAACCTGTTGACCACTTAGGAGAAAAAACATAAACATATAAATCAGTTCTATTGTTTCAAGTCACCTGAACAGAAAATTCGTTTTCAATGAGAACTATATCATTAATGATGCTAGGTTAGTTGTGGAAATTCATTCAAGGTACATTTGGAAAAATGGTCAAATTTGAAAGCGGCTGTTCTTGTATGCTGTTGCTGTGTTGCACTTTGTTAGTCTAGCTTATGTATAGCTGCAATTAGGTCCATGTAATTTACACAATTTTAAATGCAAACTAAGAAGAAAACAAACAAATTATTGCTACATGCTTGTGTGAGTTTAAGATGGTTTCATGTCCTTGCTTGGTGACACACTAACATCATTGAAATGTGCACAATTTCAGGGTCAGGCATGGGAGCTGCTGCTGTATTTGAAAGGGAGTATTGAAGATTTGTGCAAGTTTAGTCATTATGTTCTTGATATTACATGATTTGAAGTGTTTTCATTTTGAATTAGGTTATGATCGGAAGGTTAAAACACGGGAGAGAAAAAGAGTAAAAGAGAATGGAATTTATCATGGCAAAAATAATTAAATAAATGTCCTTTGATTTGTCACAGCCCATATAACTCTGTAATGCTGAAATTGTGTCCTAGCTTAAAACGCTTTTTATTTTATTTTAGTTTAGTTTATTTTTTCTTTAAGCTTGTTTTCTTCTGTTCTTTTTAATATATAAGGATACGAGTAATATATATATATATATCAATTTAAAAGACAAATGATCTGTTTTAGAGACAATTATTCGTTAAATAATGCAGTTTGAATTTATTTGTAATTGACAACTAAGAAGCGATAAGATCCGCACAAATATACGGATCTAATTTAATCACAAGTCCTTTTTATAAACCATATAGAAGTAATGCTTCACTTTTGAAAAATTGGAATTTTCAATTAATAAAAAGATAAAATTAGATCTTTTATTGAAATAAAAATTTATATTAGTATTTGTTAATTTTTTTTTAAATTTTAATGTTAAAGAGTACATATGCATAAGTAGCATTAGCAATTTAGCATACGACATTCAGTCTGCTAAAAAGAGAATCTTGAAGTTTTTTATGGCATAGAGAAGCGTGAATGGTAGGTGGGTTAGTAAATGAATGTACAAAGTGGAGATATGGAAATTATACTTATCATTGTTAATCACTGTTTTGCACCTAAAGATCGTTTTCGTGAGCATTAATGTAGAGTATTGCAGACAAGGATACATAATAGTCACTAACATTCAAAACACAGCGCTATTGTTTAAGTGGTGGTGGAGATTTTCAAAAGAGGAATGTCCATTGTGGAAGAAGATTGTTTGTTCTTGTAATAATTTGAATCCTAATGTACGATTATCAGATCAGCCTGTACCAGTAAAAGGTGACCCGTGGAAAGACATCTGTCAGTTGAATATAAAAGAACAACAGGTGAAAGATAAACTTATTAGTGGGATGGCGATGGAAGTAGGGGATGGTAGGAAAACTGTTTTGGGAAGACAATTGGGTTCAAGGTGGTCCTTTGAAAGCGAGTTTTTCAAGGCTTTTCTCTGTTTCAAACCAACAAGGATCTGTGATAGGAGATTGTGGGTTTTGGGATGGGTTAGAGTGGATTTGGAATTTTCAGTGGCAGAGAGAGTTATTTCAATGGGAGTTGGAACTTGTTCATCAACTTCATGAGAGGTTAAGGCCAGTGAAGCTATCAACTGGTAGACAGGATAATCTTGTGTGAAAATTTGATAATAAAGATATTTTTTCTACTAACTCTTTGATGCAGATGCTGCAATCGGAGACTCTTTCACAAGAGATTACGAGCTATAGCTTCACAAGTGTTATTTGGAAAGGGTTGGTACCGCCAAGAATAGAGCTTTTTGGATGGTTTGTTCTAGTTGGTCGGGTAAATACTAAAGAGAGGTTGAGTAGATTGGGCGTCATCCAGCAGAGGAACAATATTTGTGTCCTGTGTAAAAAAGAGATGGAGTCTGTTCATCATCTGTTTCTGTTTTGTGAGTTTACTTGGCAGGTGTGGTGCGCGTGGTTGAGGGGCTTTCGTAGAGATTGGGCAGTCCCAGGAACCATTAAAGGTCTATTTGAGAGTTGGACTAACATGCTTAATAGAAAAGAGGAGAAGAACAGGTGGCTGATTGGTTTCTTTGCAGTGATTTGGAACATCTGGTTGGAACGCAATGACAGAATCTTCAACAATAGAGAAGCAGGTGTTGAGGTCATTCAAAGTAAAACGTTTCTGAGCTACAAGGAGTGGGCTGGTATTGATCCTTTTGGTTGTTGATGGCTATGCCGGAGATGACAGGAGATTGATCACCTTCGTGTTTGGTTTCTTTTTCTAATTGCTTAATTTGACTGTTTATCCGTTGCTCCACTTTATTGTGTTGAGCTTTCTTTGTTTCAAAAAAAAACATTCAGAACATACTCTATATAAAATACTAACATTAAGTTATTTTTAATAACTTAACCTCTATAATTTTATTTATACAATATTTTTAATTATATATTTATTAAATCTAAAATTACTCACTTATTTCAACAGTAATTAAAAAATATGAGATATCCAAAATGTTTTCTATATTTAAAGTTTGTAAATATTATCGTCGTCCTCAAATAAGTTCTGCAAACTACTATTAAAATCTAAATCTAATCAACTTTTATAAGGTCCTTCTCTATAATGAAATCAAAAGTTAGAGCGGCTCAAAGAGAATGTCCTTACGTCAACAAATTGTCATAAAACATCAAATATGAAATCTAATCAATTGTTGGTAACTTGTCTTTGAAGGTAGCCACTATTTATGAAAGCTCTTGAATGTTGTGTATAAAAATATTGTTGAGATCTATTTTAATGGTGATGGTAGTTAGATGACATAAAATTAAATATTGATTATGCAGATAGAACACGAATAAAATTTGCTGGTTTAGATACAGAGTTAAAATGTTAGCATAGTTCAAGGATTTGATCAAGGCTTGGGTCGTGCAAGCGTGCAAAAAATCTGTGCGGCTCGTGTTGATGATACACCACTTCGTATATATGCTAGAAGGTTCGTAGTCACAACTCACAAGTAATCTCCTCCTCTGATTAGAAATAATAATGTCAATTCAAATTTCATAATTACGCTCCTTAAATTTCTATTGTGGTTATCTTTGAGGTCTAAAAGATTAGAGGTGGAAATAGGCCAGGCGGTCTGTTAGGAGTTTGCAGCTGACCTGTATTTGACTTGGTCTAGTCTGGCCTGATAGAAAATAGACCCAGATTCAAACTATTAAAAAAGATTAGGGGTGAAAATAGGCCAGAAAATAGACCCAGACTGAAACTATTAAAAAAGCCTATATTCTTTAAAAGGTCAGGCTTAGGCTTTTGAAATAGCCTGCAAATATATATAGAGAGTTTTATTATACTAGTAAAAATGCTATTAGAAAGATTTGAACTTGGGTCTTCTATCTTATAATAATACTTTTATCCACTCAGTCATTTGTCTCTTTAATTATATATATGTATTTTGTATCAATATTATTCATAAATTTATTATTTTATATTTTATAATTTTAAAATTTAAATTATATCTTAAATTTAATTATTATTAAAAAAAAGGCCTATTGACAGGCTTCAAGCTAGGCCAGATTTAACAACAGACTAGACTCAGTACTCATTAAAAAGTCTATACCAGACTACAAGCCAGACTAAGACTAATTTACTCTATTACAGACCTGGCCTGTTAAGAGTAAAGCCTAACCTAACCTAGCCTGTTTCCACCCTTACACAAGATTTTCAGGCGCATTGAAACCACCAAATTGATGTATTATTCGATTAGATGGATACCACTCAACAATTTTAAAGAAATTAATATTTTGTCTAAATACTTAATTATCTTTTTGAAACATAAAAAAATTTAGATAATACTAAAAATCTAACTAATATCTTTTACTAAAGTCTATTATTATTTTAAATATTACGTTCATTACAACAGAAAATCGAATAATATTTTTTTAAATATATTAAAAATAAAGATAATATTAAAAAATATAAAAATATTATTATTATAAATATATTTGTTATAGATGTGTTAGATTGTAACTATATTTTAAAATTTTAAATAAATAGAATTAGTTATAAATATAACCTAGTTGAGTTAACTAGGAATTAGTCTTAGTTATAAATTATCCATTTTAATCCATATCATGACACAAAATTTTTACATTTTGTAAATTATTACTCAGAGCATGCTTCTCATGTCTATTCCACGTTTGGTTATGAGTAGGAATCCTATTATTCCATTTGTTATGTTTATGTCCACGGCTACGACCATGATTTCAAATGTTATTCTGACCATGGTTTCTTTTATATTTATGAGATGCCGCACTCACTTCAGGAAAAAGTTCTCATATGTGACTTTTTGGCCATATAATTTCAATTGAAAATTTATTTTAAAAAATGTAAAATTATATTCACAGATTATTTTAAAATCTTACAACCTTAAATGTATCCACTCATAACGAATTTTAGACAATAGTATAGTCTTTTGGTGTTCATATCTTTTAAATTTACCCATAATTCTTGTGGATCTTTAACAGTTAAGTATTCTACTTTTATCCCTTTACGAAGGTTGAAGGTTGTAAAAGGCTTAAAGAAGGGGGAGGGGGATTGAATCTATAACCTTCTTTTACTTTAATGAAATAACCCTTTTAGAACACACTTTCAGTCTGAATCTGTTTGAATTCAGTAGCAGAAAATTTATGAGACAATTTTATTTTGTCTCATGAATTTCAGAAAACAGAACAAAGAGGAAAAAAGAGAAGCTGACACCATCATGTATCCTGGTTCAGTTGTCTTGTGCAATGCAACTTACATCCAGTCTCCACCACAACAATGGTGGAATTTTTACTATAGTTAAAGTATTACATACACCAATTCCACAGGATTGACCCAATCCTTTTACTCTCAAGTTCTAACCTGACTTGACTTGTCTATGCTAATACCTAACTTTTCACTCTTAGTGCTCACCCAACTAAGAAAGAGGTACCTCACAGGTACAAGATACAAGACACAGAATCAATCTAAAGAAATCTGAAATCACTCTAGACTTTTCACTCAAGTGTTTCTCTCTGCCTCTTTCCACTCTTAGGCTTTTACTTGAACTCTCTCATTCTGCCTTTTACATAAAAAAATTATAGAAAGATAAACATTAAAAAGAAAATTATAATCTGTAAAATATGTAGGAGATTGATGCTTCAACAGTCTCTTTGCTATGTGATGAACTAAATTTGCTTGCCTTTGATTTAGTTCCTCATTCTGGCAGAATCCTCCTTTGACTAGGAAGCACTGTCAAAGTTGATGAACTTCTTCAGAGAACTCTTCTCAGAACATTAACCTCAAAAAGATTGGTTCTCTCTCCTTGTCTTCAGAATGATAAAATTTTTTTTTGTATCTCCTTGCATGTTGCTGAGTTGCTCTCTCCAAGTCAACTCCTTGAGTTGTGTGCTACCAACTTGCTTTTTCACTTTCTTCCATTAATCTTTAAATTAGGAAATTTTGGTTCTAACTTTCTTTCTTGACCGAAAGCCTCAGGGAAGCAAGAAAAAATATTTTCAATGGAAATTCCACATCTGAACCCTTGAGATGCTACTTTGTCTCCAAGAAACAAATTTGACCATTGATTTACAGCAGTTGTTAACAGAGATCACTTTCTCCATTTATCCCAATTTGGAGTGGCAGAGAGTTGGAGAAGAGGAGAAGAAATCACGATGCATGCAAGAGGAAATAAGTTACCTTTAACTTCTGCCTTAGCTTGATGTTGTTTGATTTGGGTGATTTGACCTCTGACTTTCTTGCTTAATCCTTCTCTTTCTTTCTTCTTTGGTGAATAGCTTAGGAACTAAGCTTTCTCTCTCTTTCTCTAGATTCTGACCGAAGAAGAAAAAGTGAATGTTGCCTTTGGGGAATGCACTTTGGAGGGATCAGCTTTAAGTGATCAATTCGGGCTTGGGTTGGTTATTATTTATTCAGCCCGTTTGATTTCTTTGGCCCATCTGATTTTATTGCTTTGATTTCTTTGGGCTGTTATTGTTTTATAGCCCACCAGCTTTGCTTTTTATTTTCCATCCAATTGGGCTACTGCTTTGTTTTTCTTTGGCCTACAACACTTAGTCAAATTCAATTAAAAATTAATTGGTTGTTTAACCCACTAAAAATAATGTTTGTCCTCATTAAATTGATTTAGTTAATTTCTTAACTTAACAATCTCTCCCTTAATGACAAACATAATTAAAACAATGATCAAAATGAATTAAAATTTGATGAAGTTTAGATACTTCCCTTTGATTTTGTCACTTGCTTTTGTGTTGCTCCTCCTTTCCTTTTCAAGAGTAGCTCCCCCTAGATTTATGCTCTTCTTTTCATTCCTGTTTTTATTATTCTTATAGAAAGCACAATAAAGAGCTACACTCAATTCAACTTGACTAAGGGAGTTTATACATGACCAGCAGCACAAATCCAGTCCAATACTGAACGTATCATGTCAGCAACAAAAACAGAGCATCAAGTTTAACCAAAACATGACAAAACAACAGCCTTTATATATTTCACAAAACATGACCACAGCAGCAGCAAGCAAAATGCACAATAAAATTTAGCAGCAATCATAATTCACAAAAAAAAATTCACAATTCATGCTACTCATGCTATTACTCTCCTTTTTCTCATCAAGGGTGGAAAATAGTCAGGGTCAAGTAAAATTCGCACCTTAAAAACTGCAAGAAAGTGTTAATGCAAAGTCTAAACACCAAATTAAATGAAAGTAAATGCAGTAGTAGTTAAAATATTACAGTCATCCAAAAAAAACATAGAGTATTTCAAAAGTAATTGATAACAGTTTTCATGAGACAAAAGTAAGCAGACAGCAGCAACATCATGAGACAAATCTAGGCATCTGAACCATCCTCCTCAGTATCACCTTCTTCTTCAGCCTCAGTGGCAGCATCTTTATCCTGTTGAAGATTATCAATGAATTTTATAAAGACAACCACTCTATCTCTTGATTTTCGGAGGAAGTTCTCATGCTTGCTTGTTAGCTTCCGTTGTTCCTTACTCATGGCAATCATATGATTGGATTGGGAGACAAATTCTTGGACCAAATCTCTAACAACATTAAATAGAGCAGATTTTTGTCCAGTGGAGATGGAGGTGCCCTCGGTGGAAGGTGGAGGAGATTCCTCAGGTATGAACTCATCATCTTCATCATCTTGAACCACCTTTTCAGAGTGAGTAGGTCCTTTATGTTGTTTCACTGAATCACCTCCCTTTAGATATGAATGTCTATTTTCATAATCCTCATTGGACAAGTCAACACCAAAATGCTCAAAAATACAAGTTAGAAACATGCCATAAGGAAGGGCTTTGTCTTTTTCACTTCTAACACAGTCAAACATGTATCTTACTATCAAATAAGCAAAAAAAAATTTTGTTTTAGTGAGCATGGCATACAAAACAAGAGTGTCAGTGTAAGATACCCTTTGATATGAATAATTCTGAGGAAGTGTGATGTGATTTACAATACGATGCAACTGAGCAGGTTCATAACCCAGGGCTTTATGAGTAGAGGTGATGCCATCAATTAGAGAAACATGTTCACAAAAATGAGCCAGAGCATCATTGAAAGAGATACCAACTCCTTTATCCCACTTAATAGAAGTATATGCACAAGCCCCAACATCAGTATATTTCAGTGAATCACTGATTGTTTCATTATTTAACACAATGTGTCGGCCCTTGACATAAGAATGAACACTGCCCTTGGTGTACGAAATTGTAAATCACACTTTTCACAACTCGTACAACTAACCAGCAAGTGCAATGGGTCGTCCAAGTAATACCTTACGTGAGTAAGGGTTGATCCTACGGAGATTGTCAGTTTGAAGCAAGCTATGGTCATCCTGTAAATCTTAGTTAGGCGGATTCAATTGGTTATGAGTTTTGATAATTAAAAGATAAATAAAACGTAAATTAAAATAAAGATACTTATGTAATTCCTTGGTAGGAATTTCAGATAAGCGTTTGGAGATGCTTTGTTGCTTCTGAACTTATGCTTTCCTATTGTCTTCATCCAATCATGCGTGCTCCTTTCTATGGCAAGCTGTATATTAGTGGATCACCATTGTCAATGGCTACCATCCGTCCTCTCAGTGAAAATGGTCCAAGCTACGGTTTCTGTACGGCTAATTAACTGTCGAATTTCTCGTCTCGGATGAAAAATACTAGGCACAGCTACCGCACGGCTAATCATCTGTCGGCTCTCACTCGTGTAGGAATAGGATCTCTCTATCCTTTTGCACACTGTCACTGCGCCCAACAGTCACGAGTTTGAAGCTCGTCACAGTCATCCCATCCCAGATCCTACTTAGAATACCACAGACAAGGTTTAGACTTTCCGGATATCAAGAATGCTGCCAATTGTTTCTAGCCTATACCACGAAGGTTCTAACCTCACGGACTCGGTCCGTAGATCAGAGACCCAAGAGACTATACTCTGACTGTCGTCCAATGACTATGTTGAACATCATGTAGACCGCTTGTGGTTGTCAGGCACGCAGATCTTGGCTAAGCGAGTAACGAAGATAGTGGGTGATTATCACGGGTCACTCTTTCATTCTGACTTAACTGAATTAAGTACGAGAGTATATCTTGGAGAAGAAGTAGGCGTTAATTGAAAGAGAAATAATAGTACTTGCATTAATTCATGAAGAACAGTAGAGCTCCTCACCTTAATCTATGAGGTGTAGAAACTCCACTGTTGGAAAATACATAAGAGAAAAAGGTCTAGGCATGGCCGAATGTCCAGCCTCCCAAATGTGCCAAATTGATCTAAAAGTGATAAAAAAGCTCTTAAGATTAAAAACTCTGTATACAATAGTAAAAAGTGCTATTTATACTAAACTAATTATTAGGGTTTACAGAAAATAAGTAACTTAGTGCAGATAGTGCATAAATCCACTTTCAGGGCCCACTTGGTGTGTGCTTGGGCTGAGCATTGAGCTTTACACATGCATAGGCCTTTTCTAGAGTTAAACGCCAGCTTGGATTCCAGTTTGGACGTTTAACTCCAGTTTTGGTGCCAGTTCCGGCGTTTTACACCAGAAAAGGGTCTCTGGTGGGTGTTTTGACGCTAGTTTGGGCCATCAAATCTCGGGAAAAGTATGGACTATTATACATTGCTGGAAAGCCCAAGATATCTACTTTCCAACGTAATTGAGAGCGCGCCAATTGGGCTTCAGTAGCTCCAAAAAATCTACTTCGAGTGCAGGAGGGTCAGAATCCAACAGTATCTGAAGTCCTTTCTCAGCCTCTGAATCAGACTTTTGCTTAGGTCCTTTAATTTCAGCCAGAAAATACCTGAAATTATAAAAAAACACACAAACTCATAGTAAAGTCTAGAAATGTAATTTTTGCATAAAAATTAATAAAAATATAACAAAAAGTAACTAAAACATGCTAAAAATTACATAAAAATAATGTCAAAAAGCGTATAAATTGTCCGCTCATCACAACACCAAACTTAAGTTGTTGCTTGTTCCTAAGCAACTAAAAATAAAATAGGATAAAAAGAAGAGAAAATACAATAAATTTTAAAATATCAATGAAGCTTAGTTCTAATTAGATGAGCGGGACTAGTAGCTTTTTACTTCTGAACATTTTTGACATCTCACTTTATCCTTTGAAGTTCAGAATGATTGGCATCCATAGGAACTCAGAATTCAGATAGTGTTATTGATTCTCCTAGTTTAGTATGTTGATTCTTGAACACAGCTACTTTATGAGTCTTGGCCGTGACCCTTATCATTTTGTTTTCCAGTATTACCACCGGATACATAAATGCCACGGACACATAACTGGGTGAACCTTTTCAGATTGTGACTCAGCTTTGCTAGAGTCCCCAGTTAGAGGTGTCCAGAGTTCTTAAGCACACTCTTTTGCTTTGGATCACGACTTTAACCACTCAGTCCTAAGCTTTTCACTTGGACATTCATGACACAAGCACATGGTTAGGGACAACTTGATTTAGCCTCTTAGGCTAGGATTTTATTCCTTTGGGCCCTCCTATCCATTAATGCTCAAAGCCTTGGATCCTTTTTACCCTTACCTTTTAGTTTAAAGGGTTATTGGCTTTTTTTGCTTGCTTTTTCTTTTTCTTTTTTTTCTTTATTTTTCGCTTCTCTCTTTTTTTTTTCTTTTTTTCGCAAGCTTTGTGTTTTTCACTGTTTTTTCTTGCTTCAAGAATCAATTTTATGATTTTTCAGATTATCAATAACATTTTTCTTTTTTTCATTATTCTTTCAAGAGCCAACAATTTTAACATTCATAAACTTCACTATAAAAAATATGCACTGTTCAAGTATTCATTCAGAAAATAAAAAGTATTGTCACCACATCAAAATAATTAAACTAAATTCAAAATAAATTTTGAAATTCATGTACTTCTTATTCTTTTGCAAATAGAAACATTTTTTGTTCAAGAAAGGTGAAGGATTCATGAAACATTCATAACTTTAAGACATAGACTCTAAACATTAATGATCATGTAATAAAGACACAAACATAGACAAAGCATAAAGCAAAGGAAACGAAAAACAGAAAAACAAATAACAAGAAAATTAAAGAACGGGTCTACCTTAGTGATGGCGGCTAGTTCTTCCTCTTGAAGATCCTATGGAGTGCTTGAGCTCCTCTATGCCTCTTCCTTGCCTTTGTTGCTCCTCTCTCATGGCTCTTTGGTCCTCTCTGATTTTAGGGAGGATGATGGAGTGCTCTTGGTGCTCCATTCTCAGTTGCTCCATGTTAGAACTCAAATCTCCTAAAGAGGTGTTGAGTTGCTCCCAATAGTAGTGTGGAGGGAAATGCATCCTTTGAGGCATCTCAGGGATTTCTTGGTGATGGACTTCCTTATGCTCTTGTTGAGGTGCATGAGTGGGCTCTCTTATTTGCTCCATCCTTTTTTTAGTGATGGGCTTGTCCTCTTCAATAAGGAAGTCTTTCTCTATGACAATTTCGACAGAATTGCATAGGTGACAGATGAGATGAGGGAAGGCTAACCTTGCCAAAGCGGAGGGCTTGTTAGCCACCTTGTATAGTTCTAGAGGTATGATATCATGAACTTCCACTTCCTCTCTAATCATGATACTATGGTTCATGATAGCCCGACCCACAGTTACTTCGGACCGGTTGCTAGTAGGAATGATGGAGCGTTGGATGAACTCCAACCATCCTCTAGCCACGGGTTTGAGGTTAGGCCTTCTCAGTTGAACCGGCTTGCCTTTGGAGTCTCTCTTCCATTGGGCTCCTTCCACATAGATGTCCATGAGGACTTGGTCTAACCTTTGATCAAAGTTGACCCTTCTAGTGAAAGGATGAGGATCTCCTTACATCATTGGCAAGTTGAATGCCAACCTCACGGTTTCCGGACTGAAATCCAAGTGTTCCCTCCGAACCATTGTGAGCCAATTCTTTGGGTTCGAGTTCATACTTTGATCATGGTTCTTAGTGATCCATGCATTAGCATAGAACTCTTGAACCATTAAGATTCCGACTTGTTGGATGGGATTGGCGAGAACTTCCCAACTTCTTCTCCGAACCTCACGTTGGATCTCTGGGTATTCACTCTTTTTGAGCATGAAGGGGACCTCGGGGATCACCTTTTTCTTGGCCATAACTTCATAGAAGTGGTCTTAATGGACCTTTGAGATGAACCTCTCCATCTCCCATGACTTGAAGGTGGAAGCAACTGCCTTCCCTTTCCTCTTTCTAGAGGTTTCTCCGGCCTTAGGTGCCATTAATGGTTATGAAAAACACAAAAAGCAAAGCTTTTTCCCACACCAAACTTAAAAGATTTGCTCGTCTTCGAGCAAAAGAAGAAAGAAAAGAGGAGAAGAAGAAGAATTAGAGGAGATAAAGGGGTGAGTGGTTCGGCCAAGGGAGGTTTTAGGTGGTTTTGATGTGTGAAAATGAAGGAGTGATGAGGGGTATTTATAGGGTAAGGGAGAGAGGGAATCCGTGTAAGAGGGGTGGGTTTTGGAGAGAGGGGAATGGTTTGAATTTGAATGGTGAGGTTGGTGGAGTTTAATTTGGGAAATAGTGGATGGATGTGAGTGGTGAAGAGATTATGGGGAAGAGGGTAGGATTTGATAGGTGAATGGTGTTTGGGGAAGAGTGTTATAGAAAGGTGTAAAGAAGGGGTATGTGGGGATCCTGTGGGGTCCACAGATCCTGAGGTGTCAAGGATTTCTCATCCCTGCACCTTTCTGGCATTTAAACACCCTCTGTGTGCCATTTCTGGCATTAATCACCAGACCGATGCCCTTTTCTGGCGTTTAACGCCCGGAATGCTGCCAGACTAGGCGTTAAACGCCCATTCTCCTACTCTTACTGGCGTTTAATGCCAGCCAGACACTAGACACCCTTTTCTGCCGTTAAACGCTAGTCTGGTTGCCAATTCTAGCATTTAACGGCCATAATGTTACCAGATTGGGTGTTAAACGCCCATTTTGATATCCTTAATGGCGTTTAAACGCTAGTAAGCCTTTCCTCCAAGGTGTGCTATTTTTAATGCTGTTTTTTTATTTTTTTATTTCACTTTAATTTTTGCAGCTGTTTTTGTGACTCCACATGATCATCAACCTAAAGTAAACATAAACTAACAATGGAAAATAAAATGAAAAAATAATTAATATAGATAAATAAGATTGGGTTGCCTCCCAATAAGTGCTTCTTTAATATCAATAGCTTGATAGGAAGCTCTTACAGAGCTTCACAGATGCTCAGAGCATGGTTGTGGCCTCCCAACACCAAACTTAGAGTTTGAATGTGGGAGCTTTGCTTGACTCTGTATGGAGAGAATTGGATGAAGCCTTTCATGCTTCTTCTCCATGTTTACAGAAGAAGATACTTGAGCCTTAAACACAAGGTAGTCCTCATTCAATTGAAGGACTAACTCTCTTCTGTCCACATCAATCACAGTCCTTGCTGTGGCCAGGAAGGGTCTTCCAAGGATGATGGATTCATCCTCATTCTTCCCAGTGTCTAGGACTATGAAGTTAACAGGGATGTAAAGGCCTTCAACCTTTACTAAGACATCCTCTACAAGTCCATAAGCCTATTTCATTGATTTATATGCCATCTCTAGTGAGATTCTTGCATCTTGTACCTCAAAGATCCCTAGTTTCTCTATTACAGAGAGTGGCATGAGGTTTATACCTGACCCCAGGTCACACAGAGCCTTCTCAAAGGTCATGGTGCCTATGGTACAAGGTATTAAGAACTTTCTGGGATCTGGTTTCTTCTAAGGTAACTTTGGCTGAACCAAGGCATTCAGTTTATTGATGAGTAATGGAGGTTCATGATGAGCAGATAATTTATACGCTTTTTGGCATTGTTTTTAGGTAGTTTTTAGTAAGTTCAAGCTACTTTTAGGGATGTTTTCATTAGTTTTTATGTTAAATTCATATTTCTGGACTTTACTATGAGTTTGTGTGTTTTTCTGTGATTTCAGGTAAATTCTGACTGAAATTGAGGGACTTGAGCAAAACTCTGAAAAAGGCTGACAAAAGGACTGCTGATGCTGTTGGAATCTGACCTCCCTGCACTCGAAATGGATTTTCTGGAGCTACAGAACTCCAATTGGCGCGCTCTCAACGGAGTTAGAAAGTAGACATCCAGAGCTTTCCAGCAATATATAATAGTCCATACTTTGTTCAGAAATTGACGACGCAACTTGGAGTTGAACTCCAAGTACATGCTGCTGTCTGGAGTTAAACGCCAGAAAAACGTCATGATTCGGAGTTGAACGCCCAAAACATGTCATAACTCGGAGTTCAACTCCAAGAAAAGTCTCAGCTCGTGGATAGATCAAGCTCAGCCCAAACATACACCAGTGGGCCCCGGAAGTGGATTTATGCATCAAATACTTACTCATGTAAACCCTAGTAGCTAGTCTAGTATAAATAGGATAAGAAAGTGACGATCATTATCATTCTCACTTATGAACGCACGTGATTGACAACCTCTTCCGTTCTACATGCAACCGAGCTTGAATGTGTATCTCTTAGATTCTCCAACAGAATCTTCGTGGTATAAGCTAGATAGATGGCGGCATTCATGAGGATCCGGAAAGTCTAACCTTGTCTGTGGTATTCCGAGTAGGATCCTGGGAATCCGAAAAGTCTAACCTTGTCTGTGGTATTCCGAGTAGGATCCTGGGAATCCGGAAAGTCTAACCTTGTCTGTGGTATTTCGAGTAGGAT
>NC_029773.3:71047628-71067189 GCF_000817695.3 Arachis duranensis | reverse complement strand
TTTTCCCGAGAGGATTGAAAGTAGCCACCGTTGATGGTGATGCCCTACATACAGCTTGCCATGGGAAGGAGTAAGAAGGATTGAAGGAAGAGTGAGTAGTGAAGCAGAGTTTCAAGAGGAGCACAGCATCTCCATACACCTATCTGAAATTCTCACTATTGAATTACATAAGTATTTCTATCCCTTTTTATTTTCCTTTTTTTTATTATTAATTTTCGAAAATCCATAAGCCAATTTAATCTGCCTAACTGAGATTTACAAGGTAACCATAGCTTGCTTCATACCAACAATCTCTGTGGGATCGACCCTTACTCACGTAAGGTTTATTACTTGGACGACCCAGTACACTTGCTGGTTAGTTGAACGGAGTTGTGAGCTTCTCTAACAGTGCCTGGAATTCTTGTATCACAATTTCGTCCACCAGTTCACCCTCCCAAGTCTCATTACCAAATAACTTGGCATTCAGCTTTATGATTGCTCCTAGATACCGAGCAACTTTCTCTTCAACAATATCTTCATCATCTTCAGAGGAAGAATACTCATCAGAGTTCATGAATGGCAATAGTAAGTTCAGTGGAATCTCTATGGTCTCTGAATGAGTCTCAGATTCCTTTGGTTCCTCATTAGGGAACTCCTTAGTTGTCAGTGGATGTCCATTGAGGTCTTCCTCACTAGAGATCACTACCTCTTCCTCCTCTATAGGTTTGGCCATTTTGGTCATATTGATGGCCTTGCACTCTCTCTTTAGATTCTCTTCTATATTGCTTGGGAGAGTACTAGGAGGAGTTTCACTAACTCTTTTACTCAGCTGACCCACTTGTGCCTCCAAATTTCTGATGGAGGACCTTGTTTCAGTAATGAAACTGAGAGTGGTCTTAGATAGATCAGAGACTATGGTTGCTAAGCCAGAGAGGCTCTGTGCAAAATTCTGTCTGTTGCTGAGAAGATGATGGAAAAGGCTTGCTATTGCCAAACCTATTTCTCCTACCATTATTGTTATTGAAGCCTTGTTGAGGCTTCTGTTGATCTTTCTATGAAAAATTTGGATGATTTCTCCATGAAGGATTATAGGTGTTTCCATAGGATTCTCCCAGGTAATTCACCTCTTCCATTACAGGATTCTCAGGGTCATAAGCTTCTCCTTCAGGAGAGGCTTCTTTAGTACTGCCGGATGCAGCTTGCAATCCAGTCAGATTCTGAGAAATCATATTGACTTGTTGAGTCAATATTTTGTTCTGAGCCAATATGGCATTCAGGATATCAATCTCAAGAACTCCTTTCTTCTGAGTCATCCCATTATTCACAGGATTTCTTTCAGAAGTGTACATGAACTGGTTATTTGCAACCATCTTAATGAGTTTCTGGGCTTCTACAGGGGTTTTCAGATGAAGTGATCCACCAGTAGAATAGTCCAATGACATCTTGGACAATTCAGACAAACCATCACAGAATATACATATGATGCTCCATTCTGGAAGCATGTCCAAAGGACACCTTTTGATTAATTGCTTGTATCTTTCCCAAGCTTCATAGAGGGATTCACCTTCTTTCTGTCTGAAGGTTTGGACGTCCACTCTAAGCTTGCTCAGCTTTTGAGGTGGAAAGAATTTGGTCAAGAAAGCATTGACCAACTTGTCCCAAGAGTTCAGGCTTTCTCTAGGTTGTGAGTCTAACCATGTCCTAGCTCTGTCTCTTACAGCAAAGGGGAAAATCATAAGTCTGTAGACCTCGGGATCAACCCCATTGGTCTTAACAGTATCACAGATCTACAAGAATTTAGCTAAAAACTGATGAGGATCTTCCGATGGAAGTCCATGAAACTTGCAATTCTGCTGCATTAGAGAAACTAATTGAGGCTTAAGCTCAAAGTTATTTGCTCCAATGACAGGAATTGAGATGTTTCTTCCATAGAAGTTGGAAGTTGGTACAGCATAGTCACCAAGCATCTTTCTTGCATCTCTAGCATTGTTGTTGGGTTCGGCTACCATGTCTGCTTCTTTTTTGAAATTTTCTGTAAGGTTCTCTCTGGAGTGTTGTGCTTTAGCTTCCCTTAGCTTCCTCTTCAGAGTCCTTTCAGGTTCAGGATCAGCTTCAACAAGATTGTCCTTATCCTTGTTCCTACTCATATGAAAAAGAAGAGAACAAAGGGAGTAGTGGAATCCTCTATGTCACAGTACAGAGATTCCTTTATGTGAGTATAAGAATAGAAGAATAGAGGAATGAGAAGAGAGAGGAGATGAGTAATTCGAAAAGAGGGAAGAGAGAGGGGTTCGAATTATGAGTAGAAGAGAAGTGTTAGTAATTAAATAAAGAGATATGAGAGAAAGAAATTTTGAAATTTAAAAGAGGGAAAAATATTTTTATTTTTATTTAATTAATTAATTTAGTTTCGAAAATATTAAATAAAATTAGAATTTAAAACAATTAGTTAATTAAAAAGAACTTTGAAAAAGTGGTTAGTTGTTTTCGAAATTGAGAGGTGAAAAAGTAGTTAGGAGGTTTTGGAAAAGATAAGAAATAGTAAACTTTTTTAAAATTAAAACAAACAAGTCAAGTAGTTAGTTGAAAAAGATTTGAAAATAAATTTTGAAAAGATAAGAAGTTAGAAAAAGATTTTGAAATTAAAATTTTAAAAAGATATGATTGAAATTTGTTTTGAAAAAGAATTGAAAAAGAAATTAAAAAGATTTAATTTTTAAAATTAAAGTTGAAGACTTGACTAACAAGAAACTAGAAGATATGATTCTAGAATTTAAAGATTGAACCTTTCTTAATAAGAAAGTAACAAACTTGAATTTTTGAATCAAAACATTAATTGTTAGTAAAGTTTTCGAAAATATGAAATAAAATTAAGAAAAAGATTTTTGAAAAATTAGTTTTGAAAATTTTCGAAAACATTAAAAGAAAAATTGAAAAAGATAAGATAAAAATATATGATTGATAAAAGATAAACATGATATGGAAATTGAAAGATGAGTATTTGTAACAATTTTATGCAGAAAATTTTGAATTAAAACATGAAAATTCGAAAAAAAATTACCTCCCTTGTGTCATCCTGGCGTTAAACGCCCAGAATGTTTAATGCCCAGTTGACTGCCTCTCCCTGGCTGGCGTTTAAACGCCAGAAATCCTTCTTTACTGGTCGTTTTTCTAAATGCCCAGAATGCTACCATTTCTGGCGTTAAACGCCCAGAATGCTGCCCATTCTGGCGTTTAACGCCCAAAGTGCCTCTTTATTGGCGTTTTAACGCCAGTGAGATCTTTTTCTCTGTGATTCCTCTGCTTTATGTTCTGAACCTTCATTTCTCTGTATTATTTACTTGAAAAGATATATATTTTTTATTTTTGATTTTTTTGAATTTGAAATTTTGATTTGACTAACAAGAAACAACTAAAATTTAAAATTTTTTTACCAAGTCAACTCAAAATTTTGAAAATTATGAGAAGAAAAAGGAAAAGCTATTTTTTTACTTTTGAATTTTTAATGAGGAGAGAGAAAAAATAACAAAATGAAACAAAACATAAGAATTTAAGATCAAAACAAATAATGCATGCAAGAACACTTTGAATGTCAAGATGAACACCAATAACACTTTGAAGATCATGATGAACATAAAGAACATATTTTTGAAAATTTTTAAGAAAAGAAAGACATGCAAGACACCAAACTTAGAAATTTTGAATGTTTAGACACTATGAATTCAAAAATGAATATGAAAAACAACATAAAATACAAAACAAGAAAATCATAAGATTAAACAAAGAAAATCATTAAGAACAACTTGAAGATCAAGAAAGAACACATGATGAATTTTCAAAAATTAAGAACAAAATTAAAATATGCAATTGACACCAAACAAGAAACATAGAATTTTTTGGTTTTTATGATTTTATTAAATTTTTTGTTTTTTTCGAAATTATTTTGGGAAAAGAAAATAAAGAAATTCAAAATTTTTAATGAGAATTCCAGGATTCATGTAGTGTTAGTCTAAAGCTCCAGTCCAAAAGACTAGATATGGCCAAATGGCCAGCCAAGCTTTAGTAAAACACTGTAAATAACAATTTCAGATTTAAGAATCCAAAGGCTCATGCAATGTCGTTCTAAAGCTTCAGTCTAAAAGAATTAGACATGCCCAAGTGGCCAGCCAAGCTTTAACATAACATATACAAGCATGTCAATGTAAAGTGGAAGCCTCAATCCAAAATAATTAGACATGCCTTAACAGCCAGCCAGGCTTCAACATCTCTCATGAAGCTCTAGAATTCATTCTTAAAAATTTTGAAGAACAATTTTTTTTGAAAACTTTTTTTGAAAATAAAATAAAGGTTGAAACAAGAAAGAAAGTTACCTAATCTAAGCAACAAGATGAACCGTCAGTTGTCCAAACTCAAACAATCCCTGGCAATGTTGCCAAAAACATGGTGCACGGAATTGTAAATCACACCTTTCACAACTTGTACAACTAACCAGCAAGTGCACTGGGTCGTCCAAGTAATACCTTACGTGAGTAAAGGTCGATCCTACGGAGATTGTCGGCTTGAAGCAAGCTATGGTCATCCTGTAAATCTTAGTCAGGCGGATTCAATTGGTTATGAGTTTTGATAATTAAAAGATAAATAAAATGTAAATTAAAATAAAGATACTTATGTAATTCCTTGGTGGGAATTTCAGATAAGCATTTGGAGATGCTTTGTTCCTTCTGAACTTATGCTTTCATATTGTCTTCATCCAATCATGCGTGCTCCCTTCCATGGCAAGCTGTATGTTGGTGGATCACCGTTGTCAATGGCTACCATCCGTCCTCTCAGTGAAAATGGTCCAGGCTACGATTTCTGTACGGCTAATCAACTGTCGGATTTCTCGTCTCGGATGAAAAATACCAGGCACAGCTACCGCACGGCTAATCATCTGTCGGTTCTCACTCGTGTCAGAATAGGATCTCTCTATCCTTTTGCACACTGTCACTGCACCAACTGTCGTGAGTTTGAAGCTCGTCACAGTCATCTCATCCCAGATCCTACTCAGAATACCACAGACAAGGTTTAGACTTTCCGGATCTCAATGCTGCCAATTGTTTCTAGCCTATACCACGAAGGTTCTAACCTCACAGACTCGGTCCGTGGATTAGAGACCCAAGAGACTATACTCTGGCTATCGTCCAATGACTACGTTGAACATCATGTAGACCGCTTGTGGTTGTCAGGCACGTGGATCTTGGCTAAGCGAGTAACAAAGATAGTGGGTGATTGTCACGAGTCACCCCTTCATTCTGACTTAACTGAATTAAGTACGAGATTATATCTTGGAAAAGAAGTAGGTGTGAATTGAAAGAGAAACAATAGTACTTGCATTAATTTATAAAGAACAGCAGAGCTCCTCACCTTAATCTATGAGGTGTAGAAACTCCACCGTTGAAAAATACATAAGAGAAAAAGGTCTAGGCATGGCCGAATGGCCAACCTCCCAAATGTGCCAAATTGATCTAAAAGTGATAAAAAAGCTCTTAAGATTAAAAACTCCGCATACAATAGTAAAAAGTGCTATTTATACTAAACTAGTTACTAGAGTTTACAGAAAATAAGTAACTAAGTGCAGATAGTGCAGGAATCCACTTCTGGGGCCCACTTGGTGTGTGCTTGGGCTGAGCATTGAGCTTTACACGTGCATAGGCCTTTTCTAGAGTTAAACGCCAGCTTGGATGCCAGTTTGGGCGTTTAACTCCAATTTTGGTGCCAGTTCCGGTGTTTTACGCCAAAAAAGGGTCTCTAGTGGGCGTTTTGACGCCAGTTTGGGCCATCAAATATCTGGAAAAGTATGAACTATTATATATTTCTGGAAAGCCCAAGATGTCTACTTTCAAACGCAATTGAGAGCGCTCCAATTGGGCTTCTGTAGCTCCAGAAAATTCACTTAGAGTGCAGGAGGGTCAGAATCCAACAACATTTGCAGTCCTTTCTCAGCCTCTGAATCAGACTTTTGCTCAGGTCCCTTAATTTCAGCCAGAAAATACCTGAAATTATAGAAAAACACAAAAACTCATAGTAAAGTCTAGAAATGTGATTTTTGCATAAAAATTAATAAAAATATAACAAAAAGTAACTAAAACATGCTAAAAACTATCTAAAAATAATGCCAAAAGCGTATAAATTGTCCGCTCATCAGCCCTCATGATAAATCATATTAGCATAAAACTCTTTGATGAAAAGAGGGTACACTGGTTTTTTTATGTTAAAAAGGTGATTCCATTATAGAAATTCTAAATTTTCAACAAAAGAAAAACCTTTCTTTTTCTGATTTGGTAATCAGTTAGAAAAGAGGGACACAGGGTACGGTACTTAATGACTCCTTCATAAAAATCATTATTCATGATAGATTTAAATCTGTAAGGGTTATGGTTGGAGTGAGAGGTCATGATGTGTGATTTGTGTGCAAAGGGATCAATGTCTGGTTCTCTAACAGATTTAAGAAGGATTCGAGGTTTACCTCTCTGAGAACGAATGGGAACAGACCTTGTCTTAGGTTGAGTGGGCTCAGAGATAGGTTTGGCAGTAGCTGGCTGTTTCCCTTTCGAGGAGCTTGGCTTCGACGAACCAGGTTTTGAAGTAGGTTCCTTTGGTGGTGGCGTCTGCTTGGCTGAGGGTGGAAACCTTGAGGGGTTCTTAGTGAGAGCCATAGGATCCGCGAAGAGGTGAGGTAGGAAGAGAAGGAGAGGGAGTGAAGGTTCGATCTTGAGAGCAAGTAGAAAGTTTTTGTTTTGCAGGAAACTTGAAGATCTTTTCACGAGGAGGCTTTTGTGAAATAGTTTTCTTCCTCATTTGGGTGGTTTCTGGTTTTGAACAAAGAGAATCAATAAAGGTAGTGGAAGAAATCGAAGAGTTTGAGGAGGAGTTATGAAGGGAGAAGAAGAAGTGTTGGTAACCGCACCAAATTTTTTTTTCTTAAAACATGCAACTACATCACCTTTGATTTGACTTTGAAAGGACTTGACATCACAAAAAGAAAGATTTGATTTTATTAAAAAAAAATAAAATGGAAAGTAATTTTAAATTTGAAACCTTTTAACTGAAGGACAAAAAGGAATTAAATAAAACTTAAAAAATAAACTAAGATAAAACAAATAAATGGATCATGTAACACTCATATTGGGCCCAGAGGTGGTTTGGTTTAAGAAAATATATTGGATCACCTAGATTCTGAATTATAAGATTGGCCCGGATGATTCAGCAAGTGCAGTGAAGCTTAGAAGGATCTGTTTAGAGATGGTTCTTCATATGCCCAGAATTGTCTCATACCTGTTTATGAGACAAAAAATCTCAAAAAATACATCAGCAACTTTCAAACAATGAATCATAGCTTAAAATCCCTAGACTAGTCCTAAGCATGCAAAATCTGTCATCGGCTAGTGGTTTAGTGAAAATATCAGCTAATTGCTCTTCTAATTTAACAAATTGAATACTAATATCTCTTTTTTGAACATGTTCTCTTATATATTGAGTGAAATATCACTTCAATATGTCTTCTAGAGTGCAAAACTGGATTTTTAGAAATATTAATGACACTCATATTATCACACAGTAAGAGAATATTTTCAGCATTTAATTTGTAATTAGTAAACTGTGTTTTTAACCACATAAGTTGAGAACAACAAAAAGAAGCAGCTATATACTCAGCCTCTGCAGTGGATAAAGCCACTGTTGACTGCTTCTTACTTGACCAAACATTCAAGGACTTTCCAAAGAAACAACATAAGCCTGAAGTGCTCTTTCTATCCACTCTATCACCAGCAAAATCTGCATCACAATAACCAACTGCAGAAAAATAATCAATCTTTGGATACCATAAACCAAAATTAGATGTGCCATGAACATATCTAATGATCCTCTTAACTGCAGAAAGATGTGACTCTTTTGGTTTTAATTGGAATCTTGAATACATTCCAACATTTTGCACAATATCAGGTCTAGAGAAAGTCAAGTACATAAGAGAGCCAATTATTCCTCTATACCTAGTCTCATCTACATCTTTCTCAGTTTCTCCCTTGTCTAATTTTGAATTAGGGTGCATGGGAGTTCCCATGGGGTTTGGCATTTTCCATACAAAATTTCTTAACTAATTCCTTGGCATACTTCTCTTGATGAATAAAAATACCATTTTCAGTTTGCTTAATTTGTAGCCCAAGGAAAAAAATTAAGTTCACCTATCATACTCATGTCAAATTCACTTATCATGAGTTTTCCAAATTCAGTGCAAAGGGAGTCATTGACGGATCCAAAAATAATGTCATCAACATAAATTTGGACTAGAATGAAAGAATCATTAAAATTCTTGATAAATAGAGTAGTATCTATGGTGCCTCTTTGAAAATCATTTTTCAAAAGAAAAGAGCTAAGTCTCTCATACCAAGCTCTAGGAGCTTATCTCAAACCATAGAGAGTTTTTGATAATTTGAAAACATGGTTAGGAAATTTTTATTTTCAAAACAATGTGGCTGCTCCACATACACTTCTCTATCTATCACACCATTTAAGAATGCACATTTCATATCCATTTGATATAATTTAAAACCACAAAAAATAGCATAAGCTAAAAGAAGTCTTATGGCTTCTGTTCCGGGGGTTACCTGAAACTGTAGGTCGATCTCGGTCGAGATCTTCTGTGTTGGTCGGAGCCGACGTGTCCGGCAGGTGTATAGCGGCCGGAGCTGGTGTGTCTGACTCGTGGGACTGAAAGTGCTGCTGATCCTTCGTCCCCGGAGGGTGGGGGGTACCTGCAAGGGACTTCGATACTTAAGTTAGCAATGGTATTAAGCAGGTATTGAGTAGAATCAGAGTATGAGTTATACCTGGGTGCTCTAGTGTATTTATAATGGTGAGATGTGACCTTCTGTGGATAAGATAAGTTAGTTATCTTATCTTATCTTTATCTTATCTTTAAGTGAGGTCATCTTATCTTCAAGAGAACCGCCCTTCTCTCTATAGGCTTGGGCCGCCTTAGGATTTGGGGTGTGTTCCTCTATTTGGGCCCTTCTTTAGGCTTTCTTGGTGACTTGGTCGAGCTCTTTGGAAAAATGTCGGGTTGTCCTGACCTGAAGAGGTCATTCGCTTTGTCTGTCGAACATCCCGGGTCGGACAGCTCGACCCAGGGTATGAACAGCTTCCATTCGAGCAACAGGGGCAAAGGATTCATCAAAGTCTATTCCTTCTTCTTGGTCATATCCTTGTGCCACTAGTCTTGCTTTGTTTCTTGCAATGCTACCATCCTCTCCTAACTTGTTCCGAAATATCCACTTGGTGCCAGTCACTTTCTTTCCATTCGGCCTTGAAACCAATGTCCAAACTTGGTTCTTCTCAAACTCATGAAGCTCATCCTCCATTGTCTTTACCCAAAAAGGGTCATCAAGGGCTTTCTTGACATTTCGAGGCTCCATTTGAGAGAGAAGAGCTACTTTTGATTCTTCATTTGCCTTTCTAGTTGAAGATCGAGTGTTAACACCATGAGAGACATCCCCAATGACAAATTTCTCAGGATAATTCTTCAAGAATCTCTATTCACGAGGTCTGGTGGACTTAAAGGCAGATTCATTCACCAAGGGATTCAGAGAAATGTTGGTTTCAGGATTTCCTTCAGATTCATGAGACAAAACGGAATTATCTCTTGTTTGATTTTCAGCAGCTGCAGTTTCTGGTTCAGCTTATCCAGAATTTTCATTTTCGTGATTTTGTACAGTTTCATCATCCTTTTAAGCTTGATTTCCTGCATCACAGTCTTCCAAAATGCTTTGAACCAAGTTAGTATCATAAAATGTAACATGTATGGACTCCTCAATTATTCTAGCATCTTGATGATAAACTCTATATGCTTTACTAGTTGTGGAATATCCTACGAATAAACACTCATATGCATTTGGATCAAAATTTCCCAAATTGTCTTTGTTATTTAGAACAAAAAATTTACATCCAAAGATATGCAAGTAGTTTAAGTTTGGAGGGTGACTTTTCCAAAGTTCATAAGAAGTTTTTTTCAAAAATTTCCTTATGATGGTTCTATTCAAAATATTGCAAGCTGTGTTAACTGCTTTAGCCCAAAGGAATTTTGGAACATTACTCTCACAAAGCATCGCTCTTGTCATTTCTTAAATACTTCTATTTCTTCTTTCCACAACACCATTTTGTTGTGGTATTCTTGGACAAGAGAAGTTGTGAGATATTCCAAATTCCTCACAAAAGGATTCAAATAATTGGTTTTCAAATTCAGTTCCATGATCACTTCTTATAGAAGAGATCCTTAAATTCTTTTCATTTTGAAGTTTCTTGCTAAAAACTTCAAAGGCTGAAAAGGCTTCATTTTTGTGTGCAAGAAATAAAACCCAACCAAACCTAGAGTAGTCATCCACAATTACTAAACCATAATGTTTACCACTTAAGCTTTGAGTTCTTGTTGGACCAAATAAATCAATATGTAGTAATTCAAGTGGTCTTTTAGTAGAGATGTCTTCCTTTGATTTAAATGAACTCTTTGTTTGTTTTTCCATTTGGCAAGCATCACAAGTGATGTCTTTGTCAAACCTTATCAAAGGAAGACCTCTTACTAATCCTTTCTTAAAAAGTTTGTTTATTTGAAACATACTCGCATGGCCCAATCTCTTGTGCCATAGCCACTTTTCAGATTCTTTAGAATGAAAACAAGCTACATTTTGATCCTTTAGTTCATCAAGGGTAAGTCCATACACATTATTACAACGCTTAGCAATAAACAGCACTTCATTGGTCTTTTCATTTACAACACAGCATTCAAGTCTTTTAAAAGTCACCAAATAAACTAAGTCACACAATTGACTTATACTCAAAAGATTATGCCTCAAACCATTTACCAAAAAGACATCATCAATGAAGGTAGAATGATTATTACCTACTTTTCCAACAGCAACTATTTTATCTTTTCTATTATCTCCAAAGGCTACAAAACATCCATCATACTTGTTTAGTTTGATGAAGAAAGTTGACCTTCTAGTCATGTGCTTTGAGCATCTACTATCCAAGTACCACATATCCTTTTTGTTTTTGGATGCTAGGCAAATCTGCATTAAAAACTTCAAGTAACATTAGGTATCCAAATTAATTTGGATCCTTTAAAGTTAATCCATCTTGGTTGCCCAAGTGCATTAAAATCACAAACAACATTGTAAATTTGGTTTCCTACAATTCTTTTTTCAATGAAGCATTGTAAGTTTGAGTGACCAAATTTCTTACAATTAAAACAATGATTTTCTAATGCATGTTGCTAAAAAAGAGGTGAGTTATGATGCTGGAAATGATTAAAGGACTGAGATTTTCTGGTTTTTGGAAGAGGTCCATTTCTAAACTGATTTTTGTCGTAATTGTTCCTCTTTGCAAAAGTGTTCCAACCAGAATTTTTGAAAACATTTGGACTTTTCGAATATGAGGTTTTGTTGTAAAATGGTGGATTTTTGAAAGCAACCTCCTTATTCGAAATATATCCCAAACCTGAATTATTTGATGTAGGTTTGGTTTTTGATGAGGGCTCAATTTCACTAGTGTGAAATTCATCAAATTCCTCCTCATGTGTGGGAACATATCCAAGACCCGATTTCTTGGGATTGGATTTAGTTTTTGATGAAGAAGTCACAATTTCATGGGAGAATCATTAAAAACTGCACTTTCCTTGGTTACATAGCCTAAACCAGATTTTTCAAACGATGGTCTTTGACTTGCAAGTAATTTGTCCAAGTTACTAGAACTTTGAGTGATACGTGGTCAAGAGGACATTTTCGTCATCTTAGAGCTAAGGATGAAATGATAATCTTGTCATATTCAAGGATCTGAATTATAGAAGAATTGTGTCATGCCAGTCTTGGGCATCAAGAAGACCAAGAGTCCGTCTCAAAAATAGTGGTGCTGAAAGGGCAACAACTCATAAGGCCCATTGAGCTACGACAAGATAACAAGAAGCCCAATAAAGCTTTTCAAAATTCAATGGGAGACATAATTTTTATTAATTTTCGAATTTTTAGTAATTTATTTTTAATTTGTTTTGCTGTCAGAGTTTGTTGGAAGAATTGAATTACTTTTGATTTGCTTAGTAGTATTGTTAGGGATTATAAATTTAAATCAAATATGATATAATCTAATAAGATCAAATCTGATTTAAATTAGTTGTCTTATCTTATCTTTTAGCTAGTTTGTTAGGGGTCTATTTGAACACCTTTGGTGAGACAATTTGGAATAACTTTTGATGAATAAAATTTCCTTAGTGCTTTATGCACGTTTTTATTGTGTGATTAAGTGAGGTGAGTGATTTGCTTCGCTTGTTGCATGGAGAAAATTGAATGATTCAATTTTCATCCCTCTGATCTAGGTTGTCAAGGACAAGTTCTTTAAAGGTCTAGTAGGGAGCCCCTTCCGGTGACCTAGGTTGCTAAGAACAGGTTTCTTAGAGGTCTAGTAGAAAAACCCCATTTATCTATCCTTTTATTTTTTTCCTTATCATCTGGTATCAGTTACAAGTCGTAGGTAAATTCTTCTTTATCTACATGTTCTATGGGTCTTGTTTAGTCTCTTTATTTTTCTTTCTTTAATTTCTGTAAATTCACGTTAGAGTAAAAAAAAACGAAAAAGAAAATTCCTTTTTTAATTTTGTTTTTGCATTTATCCTATCTTTAAGTTAGTGTCTGAAAAAAATATAAAAAATAAAAAAAATTATTGAGAATTATGATAGTGATGATGAAGAAATCTCATATGCGAAAAAGGGTTCTCGGTTGAAAATTCCTGCATTTAAAGGGAGGAACAATCCTGAAGCTTATTTTGAATGGGAAAGGAAGGTAGAGTCAATTTTTGCAAATTGCATCCTTCAGAGGAAAAGAAGGTTCGACTGGTACAAGCCAATTTTTTCGATGATGCCCGTATATGGTGGACTGAATTAGGAAGATCTAGAAGACGGTATGGAAAGCGCCCAATTAGCAGCCGGAAGAAGATGAAGAAAATCATGAGGAGGCAGTTTGTGCCATCATCATAACACAATACATTTTTTGGAAAATTTTTTACGTTACAACAAGGCTCACAATCAGTGATGGAATACCACAAGGAGTTTCTATATTTGATGGACATGGATAATATTAAAAGGAGTCCTGAGGTTCTTAAGGACCGATTTTTGTTTGGATTACGTGAAGAACTTGCAGATGAAGTCCAACGTTACCGTTATACAACCATGGATAATTTGGTCAAATTGGCCATTGACTGGGAGCAGGTGCAACAAATGATAGCTCGCCATAACAAGAGGAATTCTTCTACACCTATCTTTCATTCTTCTTCAAAGCCAGAGATGGAGGAATTTGTTGAGTATGCTGTAGAGGGTGATGTGTCTTTGGAAGATTCAACAGTGCAGAATTTCTCAATTGGGTCCTTGGGATGTGAGCAATTTGAAGAATATGATAGAAAAGAAATTGAGAAAGAGATTGAGTGTTTGAGTGAAAAGAATCCATGTTTGATTGAAAGCGAGGGATTTGAGAGAAAAGATGAGAATAGTGAGCGAGAGGAGTCAATGAGCGAAAAAGAAACTGAGTTCAATAAACGCACTTGTGAGAGAGATCTAGAAAGTTCTAGCTTAGACAAGAGTGCATTAGTCTCATTGAAATCTACAGAGTCTTTCGTTTCTCATACATCTAACCATGAAATTCCTAGAGTTTTTATATCAAGTTTTCTAAGCTTTGTAAATTCGCTGGTCAATTATGGAGGCATTAATAGGGATGAAAAGAAAGAAAGACAAATTGCACACCTTGGACAAGATGGTAAAAGTATGGTTGGAAAGATTGAACTTGCACACATGAGGGACATAACCACAATTCAGTGGATAGAGAAGAGTCAACAAACCATGATATTTGAACCCGGAGATTGGATTTGGATTCCTTGGAGGGAAGAAGCACTTCGCATTCAAGATTCGAGGACGAATCTTATTGAAGAGGGAGAGAATGATACGTGGTCAGGAGGACATTTTCGTCATCTTAGAGCTAAGGGATGGAATGATAATCTTGTCATATTCAAGGATCTGAATTCTATAAGAATTGTGTCATGCCAGTCTTGGGCATCAAGAAGACCAAGAGTCTGTCTCAAAAATAGTGGTGCTGAAAGGGCAACAACTCATAAGGCCCATTGGGCTATGGCAAGACAACAAGAATCCTAATAAAGCTTTTCAAAATTCAATGGGAGACATAATTTTTATTAATTTTCGAATTTTTAGTAATTTATTTTTAATTTGTTTTGCTGTCAGAGTTTGTTGGAAGAATTGAATTACTTCTGATTTGCTTAGTAGTATTGTTAGGAATTTTAAATTTAAATCAAAGCTGATCTAATCTAATAAAATCAAATCTGATTTAAATTAGTTATCTTATCTTATCTTTTAGCTAGTTTGTTAGGGGTCTATTTAAACACCTTTGGTGAGACAATTTGGAATAACTTTTGATGGATAAAATTTCCTTAGTGCTTTATGCACGTTTTTATTGTGTGATTAAGTGAGGTGAGTGATTTGCTTCGCTTGTTGCATAGAGAAAATTGAGTGATTCAATTTTCATCCCTCTGATCTAGGTTGTCAAGGACAAGTTCTTTGAAGGTCTAGTAGGGAGCCACTTCCGGTGACCTAGGTTGCTAAGAACAGGTTTCTTAGAGGTCTAGTAGGAAAACCCCATTTATCTATCCTTTTATTTTTTTCCTTATCATTGAGCAAATTTTGCTAAATCACTATTCAGCAATCATTTCATTTAGTCATTCATTTTCAGCAATAAGCTCTTGAGAAGGATCCACAATGTGCTTTCCTTTTAGTTTTTCAAGTTCAGATTTTAGAAATCTATTTTCTTCAATAATATCCAAAGCACATTTAGTTTCCTTCACCTTTTCTCTCAGAAAATCATTTTTAACTTTCAACATTTATTTTTCAGATTTGCATTTAGTGTATTTTTCCAACAGTTTTGAGGAATTTAGTGTAAGATAATCAAGTATAGAATGTAAATCATCTATGAACAAGTCATAATAATTTACCTCATCAGGATGATCATGACCAGCCATGAAGCAGATTTTATCTTCACCTTCCGAGTCTTTTTCCTCATTCGAGTCATTCTCAAGATCCTCCCAAGATGCCACGAGCACTCTCTTCTTTTCTTTCTTCTCTTTGTCCTCCTTCTTGAGCTTCAAACAGTTGAGCTTAAAATGTTCAGCCTCCTTACATTGATGACAAGTCACCTTCCTCAAGTCCTTCTTGTAATCCTTTGAGCTTAAACCCTTGTATTTGTCTTTGTTTTTCATTATCCTTCTAAGTCTCTAATGCACCACTATTTCATGGTACATCTTGTACTTAATTGAGTAGATTTTATCCACTAATCTCACACTTATTCATATAAATTGCATGTTTTACATTTTCCTTCCTGATTTTGTGCTATGATTGAAAACATGTTTCTTTGGTCTTAATTTAGCTAATTTTAATCCTTTCTTATTACCATTCGATGCCATGACATGTGTGTTAAGTGTTTTCAGAGATTACAGGGCAGGAATGGCTTAGAGGATGGAAAGGAAGTATGCAAAAGTGGAAAGAATACAAGAAGCTAAAGGAACTGCAAAGTTGTCAGCTCTGACCTCTTTGCACTAAATTGACGCTAACTTGAGCTACAGATGTCCAAATAAGGTGGGTTTAGTTGCGATGGAAAGTTAACATTCGGGGATTCACAACGATATATAATTTGCCATAGTTGACTTGGCGTTCAGCGACGTGCACGCGCAAAGCACGCGTACGCGTGGATGGTGCGAAAGTTCAGCGACGCATATGCGCGCATGACGCGTAAGTGCGCATAAGCCACATGCTGTACGTATCAGAAATCGCCCTGTTTTTGGCCTAGTTTCAAGCCTGAAAAACACGTATTAGAGGCTAGGAGTGGAGCAGAATCAACCATTCATTCAACACAACTTTTCATTATTCATAATTTTAGGTTTATTTCTTCTCCAATCCAGGTTCAATGTTCCTTTAATTTAGTTTCTTTTCTACTTCTATTTATTCTATTACTTAAATTTATGAATTCTCATGTTAGAATTGATTTCTATTTTAATGTAATTTGAGGTATTTCAGATTTATTGCTTGTTTCTCCATTTGTTGTCATTAAATCTCTTGGCTTTGGTTGAGTAATTGGTGACACTTGAGTTATCAAACTCCTTTGCTGATGGATAATTGTTATGTTTGCTAGTTGATTTGAATTCCACTAACTCTAGTCCTTCCTCAGAATTTGACTAGGATCTGGGAAATCAAATTGGTTTATCCACTTGACATACCTTCATAGTTAGAGGTTGGCCAAGTGGGAGCAATGAATAATTCTCATCACAATTGATAAGGATAACTAGGATAGGACATCCAGTTCTCATACCTTGCTAAGAGCTTTTCTAGTTATTAGTTTATTCCTCTTGCCATTTACTATTCTTGCTTCTTATCTTAAAAATCCCAAAAATATACCTTTACGTAACCAATAACAAGAACACTTCCCTGCAATTCCTTGAGAGACGACCCGAGGTTTAAATACTTCGGTCATCAATTTTATTAGGGTTTTGTTACTTGTGACAACCAAACTTTTGCATGAAAGGATTCTTTGTTGGTTTAGAAGCTATACTTACAACGAGAACATATTTGTGAAATTCTAGACCACGCAAAAGTCCGTTCGTCAAAATGGCGCAGTTGTCGGAGAATTGCAAACGTGTGCCTTATTATTGGTTATTATAAATATTTGATTTTTGCTTATTTGTTAATTTTTGTTAGTTTTAGAACTTTATTGCTTATTTTACTAGTTTTTGTTTTTATTTTCTTTAGCTACTATGAACTCTCACTCCTTTGGCTATGAGTTTGGTTACAATTATGTTGCAGGAAGAAGAGATTACAATAAGAACATGCATCAAGGTTGGGACAATCAAAGATGGGAGGAGCCACAAGGATTTGATTAACCCTCTTGGCAACAACCTCCTCCAAAGGACTATCAACAACCATTCTGTGATGCATATCAAGGCAATGGTTATGGTGGACCTTTCCGTGACAATCAATACCCACCACAACACGTCTATGAACCCCCTCCTCAACATAGCTTTGAACCACCCTACTCACAAGCCCCTTCTTACCAAATTCCCTCATATGACCCTTATCCATCATACCAACCACCATATGAACTATCAATATAACCACCCCAATTCCAAAATAATTACCCCCAATAACCACCACCTCAATATACACCATCTCCATACCCCTCTCAAGAGCAACCACCTTTGTATTATGAGCCCTTTCTCCCAACAAATGAACTCTCCTATCCACCCCAACCTCCATTGGATAACAACACTCTTAGTGTTATTCACCAAAGACAAAAGACCATAGAAAACACACTTAACTCTACCTTAAACGGTTTGACCTCTGCTTTATAAGCTCTCGCCTTACAGATTGGATCATTGAATACCCCTAACAATCAACCCTCAAACTCTAGTGCACTTCCTTTTCAACCACATAATGATCTCTCCATCCCATCACCACCCTCCCTGGAAGAGCATCCACATCCATCTATCCAAGAGCAGCATGATCCCAATTATGCTACTGACCCGAAACAAGAGAGAAGGGATCAGTTTCACGAATTCATACTTCACAAGAAGCTAGAGGAGGCCCTAAAGGTGGCGGTAGGAGAGACCCTTGAAGGAAGTTATCAAGAGGTGGAAGTCAACAAGGAGGAGCTGGAATTTGTACTAGAGCAAGAGGAGAAAGCCAAAAATATAGAAGAAAAGGAAGTGGTTGAAGATTTAGGAAATGCGGAACCTCCATTTGAACCTCAAGTCATGGAGCCTCCTTCCAAGAAGGTCGAATTTGATGTTGAGGAGAGTATACAACCTCCAAAGCATATCATGGTTGAAGACTTGGAAGCGGTTGATCATGAGACATGTTCAATAATTAATGAGTTTCTACCTATAATTGAACTCTCTCCCATTGAACTAGAGGAAGAGGTTAATGTTACAAAAGCTTGCAAAGAGGTGGAAGTTGTCAAGGAAGAGCTCAAGGGCATGAAGCTGGAAATCACCTTGCCAAAGTTGTTGGAGACCTCTCCCCCAAAGCCATCACCATCCATTCCTTCATTCAAGTGGGTAAATCTTTCATCTCTAAACTTAATTAGCCCACTTGAATATGCTTTGCTTGAGACGGAAGGGAAACTTAAAGCTCTTTGTGGCGTTAAGAGTAAGAAGAAGCTGGTTAGTGGTTGTAGTTGTCATACAAGGTTCAATATGGTTGTATGCTCCAAGTTGAAGTGCAAGAATTGGTATAATTCTCAATTGATATGGTATAAGAGGATGTTTAGGCACCTAAATGAGAATTCGAAGGCTAAACCACCCGGATGGAATCATGATGATCAACAAGAAGACGGGTACAAAAGTAAGGTTTGGGACCCTAGAATTCATTCTAACAATCAACACTCCTGGAGCCTTGTCACTTGTTTTAACTTGCTTGAAGGCTTTATGTAACTAGTGTGGGATCCCGGAGGCTATTGGAATTGCAAGCATTGGTGGGGATTCCTGGAAGAGTTCAAGCATACGCCGCCCTGACAAGGAGCTCACCAAATGTCCAACTTAAGGACTTTAACTAAAAGTGCTAGGTGGGAGACAATCCACCATGGTATAATCATCCCTTTTCATCCCTAGTTTTATTTTATTTTGTTTTTCACAGTATTCATTCATAATTTCTGCATAATCATCTACATTCTGCATTTTGCATTCTGCAAAAAAAAAAAAAAGAGACGCATCCACGCACAAGCGTCCATGATGCGTACACGTCGTATTTGGGTTCGCAAATATTAAATATGGGCAGCAAGTTGCACTGGAACCGTGCCAGAACGGTGCCTCACGCACAACCTGACCCACGCGTACGCGTGCATGACGCGTACGCGTGGGTGTGCAAATCGGTGTTATTGGGTTTTCGCACAGAGAGTTCTGCGGGAATGCGGATGGCTTCGTGCGTTTTGCACGATCCCTAATCACGCATGCGCGTGATGGACGCTTCCGCGTCCCTCCCCTATACGTTCACCCACGCGTCCGCACCATTAGTGCCGTGCACCTTGCACGCAGCGTGTAATACCCGGTCTAACCGAAATTAATTAAATAATGAGTTAAGTAGGAGCGAATATGGTTGGAATATTTGACAATTGGAATTTGATGATTTAAATATGATTTTTGGATTCAGTGAATTTTTCCGAGTCGGAAGACATAGTTTTCTGCGTAAAAGCGCGTAGTGGAATTTTGACCGGCAGTACCGGCTGAGACCTGTCTGGTACTGCAGCTGAGAAAATTGATTATGAGTAAATAAGATTAAGAAATGAGGGATTATAATTAGGGGAGGTAGAAATATTTGAAGTGCGATTTAGAGCGCTAATCTTAAAGGTTTTGGTCCAAAATTGGGCCAACGGACAAAAATAAGTGAACCGGGCCTAAGTGGGCCCAAGACCCAACATATATAAACATTAGTTAGGAGCATTTCAGCTCATTTTACCCTAAA